>NC_134788.1:38652720-38740220 GCF_046742065.1 Oratosquilla oratoria
GCTGGAAGAAAAGGAACTGTTAGTCTGTTTAAGGAGGACGTCCAGGAAGGGGAGGGAACCATTTTCACTATGTTCGACAGTGAAATCAATCCCCGACACCTCCATGAGTTTCCTCCTCAAGATTTCAGCACCCTTTTTAGAAGAGCCCTTAGCCATTGTTCTTCTTGGTCAGACACCCAGAAGGAGATAGACAGAGTCCACCAACTTCTAATTAATAATGGTTACTCCAACAACGAAGTACAATCTACACTCAGAAGAGTTATTGACACCTGGTACCAAGAACCTCATCACACTACCACAGAACATGAAGGAACTACACACCGCATATTCTACAAGTCCCAGATGTCCAATAAATATAAAGAGGATGAGAAAATATTAAAAGACATTATTAAAAGAAATGTGACCCCCACGAAAGAACGTGACAAAATATCACTCACCATTTACTACAGGAACAAGAAAACATCTTCCCTGATCTTAAGAAATCACACCACCCCAAAACCTCATGGTATACGTCAATCCCACGTAGTATATAAATTCACCTGCCCAGAGGAGGACTGTACGCCCCTATCTACCTACGTGGGAAGGACAACTACCACCCTGTCCAGAAGAATCACCCTTCACCTACAACAAGGAGGACCGAAACAACACCTTTGGACCCACCACAGACGCCATCTAGACAGGGAAACCATGGTATACAACACAGAAATCGTCGCAGAGGAGAAGGACCTCCAACGTTTGACCATTTTGGAGGCTGTAATCATAAAAGATTTACAACCTATTATTAATGTACAAACAAATGATTTCTCCCTCCTCCCCAGCATGAAACCTACACGCAGGAGACATTTGCTCACCAAAATACAACCACCAGATCAGAGAACACCCATAAAGGTCCAAAATATCCCCGCAGAGGATAAAATGTCATGCCTTAGGCGATCGGCTAGGCTTAGGAACCAACCAAACAGCGCCAGCCAAACAGAGGAGAGTCATTAAGTGACCTCTCCAAGTTTTCCTTTATACATATTTATACTCGTCTTGGTCACACTTCCCTTCATCCAACTGAAGATGCAGAACGATCTGCGAAACGTCTTGGGTTTATTATACTGTGTTTTGTTTATTTTCATTTATTTTGTATATAACATAGACTTCTGTGTTAATATAAATTACCAATGTCAATTGGAAATTTGCTTCTTCCCCTCTCATTCCCCCAGAAATCTACTTTCCGAAAGCTAGAAAGCTTAAGAAAGTAATTAATTTCTAATGAATTTGCTGTCGTTTGCAACAGAATATATATATATATATATATATATATATATATATATATATATATACATATGTATCCTCACTAATTATTGTTATGCAGTAACCTTATCTCAATAATTATATTTATGCAGTAAATTGACCAACATTCCCATGCGGTATCGACGCAAGTTATACGTAGATCATGTTGGTTATGTAGATCGCGTAACTAAGTATATCGTATTCATGTTATATCACTTAATTCTCAGTATTTATTCCTGTGCGGTAAATTAATTAACATTCTCTTCTGGCGGGCTTACTAATAACCGAAACATTGTAAACTTTGTTTGGATTTTTTTTGTCATAATGAATTTCACAATACGGATGCACTGCATCGTTTACCATCCTTTCAATCCTTGTAAAGCGTTCGAAGTTGGGGTAAATTTCTTGCAACTGTTTAAGGAATTGATTCATTGTAGCGAAGCTCTCTGATAACATAGTGGAGAATTTCCTTACTGGCAACTCTTCTTTTTCTTCCTCTGCCTGTCTTCTCTCCTCTTCAGCCACTTGTTCCTCTTCCAATTCGATGAGTTCTTCATTTGTCAGTTCACCATAAAAGCACCAAATCAAAATATATGTATTTTGTAAGGTTACATACAGTGTGACGTCATGGGCAGAGATTGATAGTTAGAAAAAGAAAATTAAGTAACGAAGAAAAGAGAGAGAGAGAAAAAAAAGGGGTCTTCGGGTTTGTCTGCGCATGCGTCGTGACGTCATGGGCAGAGATTGATAGATAAAAAAGAGATAAGAAAAAAATTTATAATGAATAAAATTAAATAACAAAGAAAAGAGACAAAGAGAAAAAAAAAGGTGAAAGAATTAATTTTGAATTTTAGGTTAATCGTTGGTCGTCTTCAGATTTGTTGTCTTTTGCGCATGCGCCGTGACGTCAGGGGCAGAGATTGGTAGATAAAAAAAATAAATAAAAGAGAGAAAACAAAGAAAAGAGAGAAAGAGAAAAAAGAAGGAGAAAGAATGAGTTAATTTTGAATTTTAGGTTAATCGTTTGTCGTCCGTCTTCGGGTTTGTTGTTTTCTTTTGCGCATGCAAAATGACGTCATGGACGGCGATTGATAGATAAAAAAATTATAAAACATAAAATTACATAAGAAAAAATAGAGAGAGAGAGAAAGAGAGAGACAGAGAGAAAGAAAAGAAGGAGAAAGAATTAGTTTTGAATTTTAGGATCATTAGTCGTCTTCGGATTTGTTGTCTTTTGCGCATGCGTCATGACGTCATAGGCAGAGGCTGGTAGATAAAAAAGGATAAACAAGAAAATTAAATAACGAATAGATTGATAAAATTGATTGATAAAATTAAATAACAAAGAAAAGAGAGAGAGAAAAGAAAACAAAGAATTCATTTTGAAAGAATTATTCGTTGGTCGTCTTTGAGTTTGTTGTCTTTTGCGCAAGCGCTGTGACGTCATGGACAGAGACTGGTAGATAAAAACAGAAAGAAAAAAGAAAAGAAGAGAAAACGAAGAATATAGAGAAAGAGAAATGGAAGGAGAATGAATGAGTTGATTTTGAATTTTATGTTAATCGTTTGTCGTCTTCGGGTTTGTTCTTGTTTTCTTTTGTGCATGCGACGTGACGTCATGGGCAACGATTGACAGATAAAAAATAATAAAACATAAAATTAAATAACAAAAAAAAAAGAGAGAGAAAGAAAAGAAGGAGAAAGAATTAGTTTTGAATTTTAGGATCATTAGTCGTCTTCGGATTTGTTGTCTTTTGTGCATGCGCCGTGACGTCATGGGCAGAGGCTGGTAGATAAAAAAGGATAAACAAGAAAATTAAATACCGAATAGATTGATAAAATTGATTGATAAAATTAGACAACAAAGAAAAGAGAGAAAGAAAAAAAAAGAATTAATTTTGAAAGAATTAATCGTTGGTCGTGTTCGAGTTTGTTGTCTTTTGCGCAAGCGCCGTGACGTCATGGGCAGAGGCTGGTAGATAAAAAAAAATAAAGAAAAAAGAAAAGAAGAGAAAACGAAGAGAAAGAGAGAAAGAAGGAGAAAGAATGAGTTAATTTCGAATTTTAGGTTAATCGTTTGTCGTCCGTCTTCGGGTTTGTTGTTGTTTTCTTTTGCGCATGCGACGTGACGTCATGGACGGCGATTGATAGATAAAAAAAATTATAAAACATAAAATTGAATAAGAAAAAATAGAGAGAGAAAGAGAGAGACAGAGAGAAAGAAAAGAAGGAGAAAGAATTAATTTTGAATTTTAGGATCATTAGTCGTCTTCGGGTTTGTTGTCTTTTGCGCATGCGTCGTGACGTCATGGGCAGAGGCTGGTAGATAAAAAAGGATAAACAAGAAAATTAAATAACGAATAGATTGATAAAATTGATTGATAAAATTAAATAACAAAGAAAAGAGAGAGAGAAAAGAAAACAAAGAATTCATTTTGAAAGAATTAATCGTTGGTCGTCTTCAAGTTTGTTATCTTTTGCGCATGCGCCGTGACGTCATGGGCAGAGGCTGGTAGATAAAAACAGAAAGAAAAAAAGAAAAGAAGAGAAAACGAAGAATATAGAGAAAGAGAAAAAGAAGGAGAAAGAATGAGTTAATTTCGAATTTTAGGTTAATCGTTTGTCGTCCGTCTTCGGGTTTGTTGTTGTTTTCTTTTGCGCATGCGACGTGACGTCATGGACAGCGATTGATAGATAAAAAAATTATAAAACATAAAATTACATAAGAAAAAATAGAGAGAGAGAGAAAGAGAGAGACAGAGAGAAAGAAAAGAAGGAGAAAGAATTAGTTTTGAATTTTAGGATCATTAGTCGTCTTCGGGTTTGTTGTCTTTTGCGCATGCGTCGTGACGTCATAGGCAGAGGCTGGTAGATAAAAAAGGATAAACAAGAAAATTAAATAACGAATAGATTGATAAAATTGATTGATAAAATTAAATAACAAAGAAAAGAGAGAAAGAAAAGAAAACAAAGAATTCATTTTGAAAGAATTAATCGTTGGTCGTCTTCGAGTTTGTTGTCTTTTGCGCAAGCGCTGTGACGTCATGGGCAGAGACTGGTAGATAAAAAAAGAAAGAAAAAAAAAGAAGAGAAAACGAAGAATATAGAGAAATAGAAAAAGAAGGAGAAAGAATGAGTTAATTTCGAATTCTAGGTTAATGGTTTGTCGTCCGTCTTCGGGTTTGTTGTTGTTTTCTTTTGCGCATGCGACGTGACGTCATGGACAGCGATTGATAGATAGAAAAATTATAAAACATAAAATTACATAAGAAAAAATAGAGAGAGAGAGAGAAAGAGAGAGACAGAGAGAAAAAAGAAGGAGAAAGAATTAGTTTTGAATTTTAGGATCATTAGTCGTCTTCGGATTTGTTGTCTTTTGCGCATGCGTCATGACGTCATAGGCAGAGGCTGGTAGATAAAAAAAAGATAAACAAGAAAATTAAATACCGAATAGATTGATAAAATTGATTGATAAAATTAAATAACAAAGAGAAGAGAGAAAGAAAAGAAAACAAAGAATTAATTTTGAAAGAATTAGTCGTTGGTCGTCTTCAAGTTTGTTATCTTTTGCGCATGCGCCGTGACGTCATGGGCAGAGGCTGGTAGATAAAAAAGAAAGAAAAAAGAAAACAGAAAACGAAGAATATGGAGAAAAAAAAGAAGGAGAAAGAATGAGTTAATTTCGAAATTTAGGTTAATCGTTTGTCGTCCGTCTTCGGGTTTGTTGTTGTTTTCTTTTGCGCATGCGGCGTGATGTCATGGACGGCGATTGATAGATAAAAAATATATAAAACATAGAATTAAATAACAAAAAATAGAGAGAGAGAAAGAGAGAGATAGAGAGAAAGAAAAGAAGGAGAAAGAATTTATTTTGAATTTTAGGATCATAACTCGTCTTCGGGTTTGTTGTCTTTTGCGCATGCGCTGTGACGTCATGGGCAGAGGCTGGTAGATAAAAAAAGATAAACAAGAAAATTAAATAACGAGTAGATTGATAGATAAATAATAAAACATACCAAAGAAAAGAGAGAAAGAAAAGAAAACAAAGAATTAATTTTGAAAGAATTAATCGTTGGTCGTCTTCGAGTTTGTTGTTGTTTGTTGTCACGGCATGCGTCGTGACGTCATGGGCAGAGATTGATAGATAAAAAAGAGATGAAAAAAGAAGAAAATTAAACAACGAATTATAAAACATAAAATCAAATAACAAAGAAAAGAGAAAGAGAGAAAAAAAAAAAAGGCTGATGGGAGGATGAAGCCTGCGGCTTGTTGTAAGACTTCATCCTCCCATCAGCCCGCCCCCAGGAACACGTTGCCCACCAACGGATTCTGTCTAGTAGGTCCCCTGAGTGTCTGAGATGAGCTCCACTGATGGTTCCCAGGAGGGGGGGCAGATATCTGGCCAATGTACCTGCTAATCTGTGGGGAGCACTCCCTATCCCTGATGTTATAGGTCTCATTGGAATATCATTTTTGTGTGTTTTGGGCAGACCATACATATCTCCGCCAGAAACAAGAAGTTGGCCAGCCTGGACGTGAAAAGTCTCTTCACATGTGTCCCCTCGGATAAGGTAATACAGCTCCTTAGGGATAGAATCGAGAAGGAGAAAATCGACTTCCCCCTGCCCCCCAACCATTTTGTCGATTTGATCAAACTTTGTGTTGAATTTAATTATTTTAAATTCCAGGACAGTTTCTTCCACCAGAAATTTGGCATGGCCATGGGCTGTCCATTAAGTGCAATCCTGGCTAATTTATTCATGGAATTTCTAGAAACAGGACCCTTTTGCCAACATCGTTCCCGAGCATGTGACCTGGCTGCGATATGTGGACGATATCTTACTCGTCACACCCAGGCGTTTCAATCTTCAGCGCTTGCAGACGGCCTTAAACGAAGTGGAGCCCACCATTCAGTTTTCCCTAGAGGAAGAAATCCACGATTCTCTTCCTTTCCTGGACACACATCTTTAAGTACGGTAACCAACTTGAATTCAAAGTGTATAGAAAGCCCACCAACAAAAATGATTTAATTCATTTCTACTCCCACCATGATATAAGGACCAAGAGAGGAGTAGTAATAGGTTTTTTCCTTAGGGCATTTAGGATATGTAGTGCAAAATACTTAGAAGAAGAGTGCAGGTTTATTAAAGAGACCTTTTTTAACACTAAAATTTCCAGAATTTCTTTTAGATAATTGCAGACAGCAGGCCGCTAAGATTCGGGAAAGCCGTAGGCAGCAGGACAGCACAACAAGACGTCTCGTGTTGCCAACCGGCGACGTTGCCACCAACCTGACACGTCTTTTAAGAACCACCAACTTGGAAATAGTGTGCCAGACAAGCAGAACAATAAAAGACATCACGAAGACGGAAACACACAACAACCAGACACCGGGCACCAAAGCCGGTGTTTATCGTATTCCGTGTTCAGGATGTGATAAAGTTTACATCGGAGAAACGTCACGCGACCTGAATACACGAATACGTGAACACCGTTACGACGTCAGGCATGATGTCACCACCAATGCATGTGTGACACATAGAAACAAGGAAAACCATCTTATGGACTGGAAGAATGCAGAGCTGCTGATACGGGAACCAGACAAAATCCGCAGGAAGTGTTTAGAAGCAGCAATCATTCAAGGAACGAACACTATTGAACAAAACAGGGGCATGTTTAACATATCTCCTCACATTAATCCCCTAATACCCATGGCCAGCAAAATATTAAATATTTAAACCACCCTTTGTGGACATTTCGCCCACGGACGTTTGGGCCAGCATTCTCATCCTTTCCCAGTGTCCAATCTCCCCCCTTCTCCTCCTCTTCCTTCCCCGTTCCCTCCTTTTCCCTTATTTAATCTCAAGCATTTGTATCTCAACTTGTACTCGAAAAAGCTGTAATAAGCGAAACGTCGTACAAATAAAGGCTCCGTCCTCATATGGTGTTTATCTCGTCATATATATGTATATATTTATATATACATATATGTATATATATATGTGTACTATTATATATGTATATATATATGTATAAATATATATATATATATATACATATATATATAAATATATATATACATATATGCTGGTATAAGTTGATGAAGGTGAAAAAAGAAGTCACAGGTCTAGTTCCGAGTTTCTGAGTTTATTCTTGACCGGTTTCGCTCTATGCTTTTTCAGAGAAATGTGACTCTGGGGTGAAGCTGGCGGTATACATAGTAAGAATAGGACCACGTTCCCTCCTTGGAGGTGGGCTCCATCTTGTTGTACAATAATTTGCAATTTTGAATACAGTGTACAATAATTGACAATCTTAGATACAGTGTACAATAATTTACAATTTTTGTGGTGTAGGTATTAAACCATAGATGTTCGATACAGCTCCAGTGTGTGTGGAATGTTGACCGAGGGTGTAACAGTGTAAGTGAAATGAGTGAGTGGTGTAAAAGATGTGGAAAACCCGAAAAGTGTCATGAGATAACTTATGATAGAATGATAACATATCCAGACAATATGAAATAAAATAAAATAAAATGAAAACAATGTGATAATCTGAAGTGACGTGACGTCCTATGACATCATAACTTCCTTCTTTTGCAAACCTTCCCAAGCTCCATCACCAACTTCCTTAATCCCTCCTTTGATCCTGCTACAAGCTCAGTGTCGCCAGCAAACAGCAACTGGCTTATCTCCCATTTTTCTCCATTTTCTTTAACCATATCCAATCCCCAGCCCATTACCCTTGCATTTACCTCTCACACCACCCCATCCATGTATAAATAGAACAGCCACTCAACACTTGACATAAAATTGAACACAAAAAAATTACATCAGAATTCTCAAATTGTTGACTTTGCTACAAATATTATGGCACATTACTGGTAGTATTTCATTGCTCACATGGAACACACATGGTATGACAATTACTGGTATAATAAACATTTTACATTAAAAAAAAAATACCTGGTACATTACAGAAAAAAAGTCCTCAAATTATCGACTTTGATACAGACATTCACAAAAGTTATAATTTTTCATTCAGCACAACAGTTGAGAAATGTAATGATACACTATAACATGAGACTGTATATACGGTAAGACAGCTGCTTGTAAAAAAGGGTCACTATGGGTTACCAACAGGATTATTGCACCACTGCAGTACTATTACGGTGGGTCTGAAAAACTGGGGCTTTCACATACACCCAACATTTGTTTTACCTACTTTATAGCACATATTTAATGTATATATGAGTATTCAGAATGTAGAAGGTGCCCCAAATTAATAATGAATGGTTTTAGACTAACAGGTACTTTTATTAACAAATATGTGCAATTGGAAAAAAAAGAAACAGAAAATTTTAGTCATCCTCCAACATCACCTCCACATCATCCACCTTTTCTTCATCCATGTCTTCTAAGATAACTTGTGACTCCTAGAGCTTGGACTCCACACCATCCACAGGCTCGACAGGCTCCTCCACCACAACCCTTCGTGGCAGCTTGCCTGGCCGTGGCGCGAAGAAGGAGGTGATCTTTGATTGCTGTGACTGTTCTTTTTTTTTTCATCAGATTTTCATACACAGCCACAGCCGCCTTCACAGCCTGTCGTGCCTGAAAGCTGCGATCGGCATCGATGTCGTTGTCCATGATTGCGTCACACAGTACAGCAATGTCACCAAAGTTGCTCAGCAGCATGACTGGGATGACTGATGACATTGCCTCCTCTTCCTCTCCCTGCCGCTGCTGCTGCTGCTGGCTGTGCAGTTCAATCAGGTCTTTGTCTGTGGTCTTGAGAATGAACCTGCAACAGCTCATCAACATCCTCCTCCCGTACGCCTCCTTCGACGAGGTTCACCTGCGTCGTCAGAGTCAGGGGTGAAACGACTGATGCCTGTGAAGTCGTGCACTACCTCAAGCCACAGCTTCCATCACACAGCGTTGGCAGTGACAGGCGAAACCTCGTCCCAGGCCTCGTCAATGTGCTCCAGGGCCTGTTGGATGGTAAAATCCTTCCAGTGGTCCCGCCTCTACCATCCATGGCGTCGTTCAGGGCACGCAATGTGCGAGGTGGAGTGTAAGTGGGCAGACAGAGCGGTGCGTGCGTAGTACGCACTGTGGCCTCGCGCCAGCGGTGGCACTGCATGTTTTTTTTTTTCCCGTACCTCCGGGGTATTTCCTACATTTTCAAATGTCGCAAGAGCGAATTGTCGTGCAACGGGGTGTCGCAATGTGAGGTATCCCTGTATTTGCACTTATGGTTTCTTTCCTTTGTGTACCCTGATATGCCTGCGTAGCTTGTTTGCTTCTATGAAAGCAGCACCACACTCCTCACATTGGTACGGCTTCTTGCCTGTGTGTCTCCGTATGTGTTTATTCAAGTTGCTCGTACTTGAGAAACCAGCCCCACAAAGCCCACACTTATGTGGTTTCTGACCTGTGTGAGTTTGCAAGTGTGACTTCAAGTGAGCTGATCTTGAGAAAGTAGAATCACATTGCTCACATTGATATGACTTCTCACTTTTGTGTCTCTGTATGTGCTTCTTCAAGTTGCCTGTACTTGAGAAACCAGCCCCACAAAGCCCACATTTGTGTGGTTTCTGACCTGTGTGAGTTTGCATGTGTGACTTCAAGTGAGCTGAATGTAAGAAAGTAGAATCGCATTGCTCACATTTATAGGGCCGCTCACCTGTGTGCGTCTTCCGCATATGGTATTGCAGTCTAGCGTTTTGAGCGAAAACAGCAACACAAAAGCTACACTTGTGTGGTTTGTCGCCTGTATGAGTATACATGTGTGTTTTCAAGGCAGATGATTGGGAGAAAGTAGAATCGCATTGCTCACATTTATATGGCCGCTCACCTGTGTGCTTCCGTGTGTGGTATCGCAAGCCAGTTCTCTGAGAGAATGCAGCATCACAAAAGCTGCACTCGTATGGCTTCTCACCTGTATGAGTACGCATGTGTGTCCTCAAGGTAGCTAACTGGGAGAAACTAGAATCACATAGGTCACATTCATATGGCCGCTCACCTGTGTGCTTCCGTGTATGGTATTGCAAGCCACTTCTTCGAGAGAAAGCAGCACCACATAAGCTGCACTCGTGCGGTCTCTCGCCTGTATGAGTTTGCATGTGTGACTTCAACTGTCCTGATGTTCTGAAAGGAGCGATGCACAAGGAACACTCGTACGGCTTCTCCCCTGTATGAACACGTCTGTGCACCTTGAGGTCCCCAGGCCGGGTAAAGGCTGCATGACAGAATGTGCATTTGTGGGGTTTGTCTTCTGTGTGTGTCTTCCTAACGTGGTCTTGGAGATCTCCTTTTTGATAAAAGGCCATACTACACTGAGAACAATTATATTGCATTTCCTTTTCTTTACAGCAATGGTCATCCAATACAGCAAAACTGCCTGTAAGGGTGGAGGTAAAAGACTGATCTTTTTGGGAAGTTTTCTGATCACAGACCTTACCATGGCACTCAAACTCATCTATTGTAGCAAATGTCAAATGGCAAATATCACAAAATAATATTTTTTCCTCTTTGAAAGTCATATCAGTGTCCTCTAGAATGGGACCATCCTGCTGAGAAGCAGAATCATCTTTGCAGGTATCGGACTGAAGTTGTTCTAATTTGATATGAGCCTTGGGAGGGGCATCTGTCGTGTGGGTCTGCTTTGGAAAGCTCTTATCATCTCCTCTCCACTGATTCAAGTCATCACTCACTAACTTGGACACTGGACCATCCATCTTATCTCTTGTCAGTCTGAACGGAAGAGATGAAAGTCAAGACATGTTATGGCTTGCATTTTATACTAAATGTCTATATATCATGTATTTATATTCATGACAACCTCACTGCCAGACAGTAGTGTGAGTACAAACACACCTTAACTGTACCAAAAGCTTTTTATAAAGTAGAAATGGAATGGGTGGGAGTGGTTTCTATGCCTTTTTCTTTTTGGTTACCCCCCGTGTAGGGGGAAAAAGCCTTTGGTATATGTATGTACCACAAAGTGAACTTGTATGGAAACTGGAGCACATTGGGAGGAAATGACAGTGAAAGGTGGAGAAGACTAGTGGGGTAATGTATTACTGGACATGACCATGGAATATACAATGACACAGTGGGTCAATGAAAACACCAGATACAGAAGTAATCAGGAACTGTGGAGATTGGATCTAATATTCACAACAGAACCTGAAATTGTAGATGAAATTGAATACAAGACACCACTTCAAAAGAATGACCATATATTTAGGGACTGAACTAAAGGAAGAAATACATATGGAGAGAAATGAAAAATATAGGAAAGGAAGACTGATGTACAATAAAACAGGATTTGTAAAATTAAAGAAATTCTTTCAGAATGCAAATTGGGAAAAATTCTACATGGAAGAGACAAAAGTGGAAGAGAAATGGGAGATTTTGATGGATAATTATAATGAAGGCGTGAATAGGTATGTACCAAGACTGAAACAAGAGAGGGTGTACATTAAATGCTGGTTCAACAGAAAATGCAGTGAGGCAAAAGATAGAAGAAAAGAGAGTGCGCTTGGAAAAGATGCAGAAAAGATACAAAAAACTAGAAAATAGCAAATATATATAAACTGTAGAAATGAATATGTAAAAGTGCGAAGAGAGGAAAAGGGAACTATAAAAAAGACATTATAGAAAAATGCAAAGAACAACCCAAACTATTCTATAGATATGTAAATGGTAAACTTAAAAATAAACAGGAAATGGTGAAACTAAGCCAAGGAAATATAGAATACACAAAAGATCTAGAAATGGCCAAAGTCATGAATAATCACTTCAAGTCAGTTTTCACCAAAGAGAAGGTACAGTATTTGGGATGAAGGAAGTGAAATGTGATCTCTCCCACCCCCCCACCCCATGAGTGAAATAATAATAACACAAAAAGAAATAATGGAGCATTTAACAAACTTTGATGTTAGAAAATCACATGGTCTGGACAGAATTGCAAATTGGATTCTGAAAGAATGCAAGGAAGAACTAATGGACAAAACATATATCATAATAGATTGCTCACTTAAAGAAGGAAAAACACAAAAAGACAGGAAAAATGCCAATATTGTACCAAGGAAACAAGAACAAGGAAGAACCAAACTAAATATAGACTGGTCTCACTAACAAGCACTGTAACCAAAATTTGTGAGAAAATTATCAAGAGTAGAAGGGTACAACACCTGAAAGAAAATAATATAATAAACCCAAGACAATTTTAGTTCAGACAGGGAAAATCATGTACCACAAATTTGACCTGTTTTTACTCAAGACTAGTAGATACAATACAAGAAAGTGATGTATGGGCTGATTGTGTTTTCTTAGACTTACAAAATCTTTCAACAAGGTACCACACAAAAAATTATTTAAAAAATTGGAAAATAAAGGAGGGATACAAGGCAACCTGCTAAACTGGATGGAGGACTTCCTGAATGGTAGAAAGATGAGAGTAGTACTCAGAGAAAGATATTCAGGTTGGGAGGAGGTGATTAGTGGAGTTCCACAAGGATTTGTATTGGCTCCAATAATGTTTGTTATTTATGTGAATGACATGGATGATGATGTCAAATGTTACATGAGCTTCTTTGCAGATGATACTAAATTCTTCAGGAAAGTAAAAAATTGAAACAGATTGCAAATCACTACAGGAAGACCTGAATATTGTTTGGAAGTGGCGTCAGAAATGGGAAGTGGATTTCAACATTAAGACGTGTAGCATAATGGAGTTCGGAAAAAGTACCATACCATATACCAAGGCTTTTTCCCCCTTACAAGGGAGGTAGCCAAAAAGGGGAAGGCATAAAATCATTTCCACCCATTCCATCCCTGAATACACTCCACACCCCTCCACCCTCCCTCTTATCTTAGCACCTCCTGGATGACGGGTCATCCCTGCACCTTGTCCACTGCCCTGGGTCAGAAGCAGTGTCGCAAGACACAGCACATCCACAGCAAGGCCGCTTCATTAAATCGGCGACCCCCCCTCTCCATCCCCCCATTGCATAAAAGGAGAGGACGGGGAGAAATCCCTTCGGGCTGCGTCAAATTTTGCTCACACACACTACCCCACCTCCCCGCCCATTCCACCTCATGCAATCACATCATCCATATACAACCATTCTCCATTCACCCCTCTTCTGTCCTCTCCCGTCCTTCCTCAACAGACATTCCCCTCTTCCCCAAAGCCCCCATCACCCCATCCATCCACCTCATCCTAGGACGTCCCCTCATATTCACTCCCTCCACATCTGCCTTCCATACCTCTTTTACTAGTCTTTCTTCACTCATTCTTTCCATGTGTCCAAACCATCCTAATATTTTTTCATCAACCCTATCTCCCAACTCCTTTTCCACCCCTGTTCTCCTCCTCACCTCCTCATTTCTCACTCTATCCAGTCTAGTAACCCCCATCATAGTTCTCAGACATCTCATCTCAAACACATTCAAACTCCCTCTCTCTTCTTCTCTTATGTTCCATGTTTCAGCCCCATACAGTGCTGTTGGCACAATCATTCCTTCATACAGTCTCCTTTTAGCATCCATTCCCAAATGTCTATTCCTCATTACACTCTTTAATCCACCAAGGCATGTACTCGCTTCTCGGAAAAAGTAGAAATAGAATATCAGGACAATATAAAATTGGAACTAAGAAGGTAAAGAAAGTGGGATCTGAAAAAAATCTGGGTGTAATTATCTCAGATGACTTGTCCCCTGCTAAAAACAAATAAACAAAATTGTTTG
This sequence comes from Oratosquilla oratoria, assembly GCF_046742065.1. Lineage (NCBI taxonomy): Eukaryota > Metazoa > Arthropoda > Malacostraca > Stomatopoda > Squillidae > Oratosquilla > Oratosquilla oratoria. The sequence continues at coordinate 38,666,760 of NC_134788.1, forward strand.
AGAATCCCATTACTTACTAAGGTCAATAACAGTGGCATTTACCTTTTTGGATGAAGAAATAATTTAAAAAATATTAGTCACACTGATAAGGCCTAGACTAGAATATGCGGCAACATTGTGGTCACCTAGTACCAAAAATAATATAAAGAAAATGGAAAGAATCCAGAGAGTAACCACAAAAACACCAGCACTTTCGAACTTGTCGTATGAGAAGAGATTGGCTAAACTGGAGTTACTGACTTTGGAGCAAGGAAGAGAGAGAGGCGACCTACTGACCATCTATGGACTCATGAGGGGCACAGAAATACTCGATAGAGAGGACTTGTTAAATTGGAGTTTGGAAGAAATGGTTAAGAAAGTATTAGTCACGCTAATAAGGCCTAAGCTGGAGTATGCTACCGCACTATGGTCACCCAATACCAAAAAGAATATAAAATTGAAAGAATCCAGAGAACAACCACAAAAATGGCCCCAACACTTTTAAACCTGTCATATAAGGAGACTGGCTAAATTAAAATTACCAACTCGGGAACAAAGAAGAGAGGCGACCTACTGACCATCTACAGAATCATGAAAGGCATGGAAGTCCTTGATAGAGAGGGCTTACTAAATTGGGACAAGAGAAACACAAGAGGGCATGGAAAAAAAGAAAAAAAGGAGATCTAATAAATAAATAAATAAAAAGTTTTCCACACAGAGTGGTGGACAAACTGTACAAAATAATAATGTGTGTAAAAAACATACACAAATTTAAGAGCAAACGAGACACTGCGAGATATAAAAGTGGGACACCATCAGCATAGTTCCCCTTCCTGTATGATACTAGGGAAATACACAACTATAACCACAGGTGACCTGTTGACCAAGAAATTTGTTGTGACAGTGCGAGGAGGAGATGACTTGTGGGGCAATGGACTGCTAGACATGACCATGGAGTACACAATGACCCAATGGGTCAGTGAAAACACAAGGTACAGAAACAACGAAGAGCCATCGAAACTAGATTTAATATTTACAACAGAACCTGAAATAGTGGACAAAGTCCAGTACAAGACACCAATTGGAAAGAGTGACCATGTCCTCATCGAAACTGTACTCAAGGAAGAAATAGACATGGAGAGGAACGAAAAGCATAGGAAAGGAAGATTGGATTCTAAAGGAATGCAAAGAAGAACTAACGGACAAAATACACATCATAATAAATAGCTCACTCAAAGAACGAAAGATACCTAATGACTGGAAAAATGCTAACATTGTACCAATATATAAAGGAGGAAACAAGGAAGAACCCACCAACTATAGGCCAGTATCACTAACAAGCACTATAACCAAAATTTGTGAGAAAATCATCAAGAATAGATGGGTAAAACATCTGGAAGACAACAACATATTAAACCCAAGACAATTTGGGTTCAGACAAGGAAGATCATGCACCACAAACTTAATATGCTTCTACTCAAGGCTAATAGACATAGTGCAAGAAAGAAATGGATGGGCTGATTGTGCATTCCTAGACTTGCAAAAAGCCTTTGACAAGGTACTACACAGAAAATTACTAAAAAAAACTGGAACACATAGGAGGAATACAAGGGAACCTACTAAAATGGATGGAGGACTTCCTGATTGGTAGAAAGATGAGAGTAGTGTTCAGAGAAAAATATTCAGATTGGAAAGAGGTGATCAGTGGAGTACCGCAAGGATCTGTACTGGCACCAATAATGTTTGCTATCTATATGACATGGACGAGGAAATGAAAGTACTATTACATGAGCTTCTTTGCTGACGATGCCAAACTGTTAAGGAAAGTAGAAACTGATAAGGACTGTGAAGCACTGCAAGAAGACCTAAATAGGGTATGGAACTGGAGTCAGAAATGGGAAGTGGATTTTAATACTAAGAAGTGTAGCATAATGGAGTTCGGAAAAAGCAAAAACAGAATATCAGGAAAATATACAATTGGAACCAAGGAAGTACAGAAAGTAGGATCCGAAAAAGATTTGGGAGTAATTATCACGAACGACTTGTCCTATGATAAACAGATTAACAAAATTGTCGGGGAGACTTACAACTTGCTAAGATCAATAAAAGTGGCATTTGCATACTTGGACGAAGACATGATAAAAAAAAATATTGGTTACATTGATAAGGCCTAGACTAGAGTATGCGGCGACATTGTGGTCCCCCAGTACCAAAAAGAATATAAAGAAAATAGAAAGAATCCAAAGAGCAGCTACAAAAATGGCACCTGCACTTGCAAACCTATCATACGAGGAGAGACTGGCTAAACTGGAGTTACCGACACTGGAGCAAAGAAGAGAGAGAGGTGACCTATTGACCATCTACAGAATCATGAAAGGCACAGAGATACTTGATAGAGAGGACTTACTTAACTGGGACAAGAGAAACACAAGAGGACATGGAAAGAAAATAGAAAAACATAGCTATTGAGGAGAACTGAAGAAAAACAGTTTTCCACATAGAGTTTTGGACACTTGGAACAAACTGGATAATGAAATAGTATGCGCAAAAACCATTCATGAGTTTAAAAGCAAAGTAGACACTGCGAGATACAATGGCGGGACACCACGAGCATAGCTCCCTTTCCCGCACAATACAACTAGGTAAACTAGGTAAATACATACATACATTTACCAAAGGCTTTTTCCTCCTTACACGGGGGGGTAGCCAAAAAGAAAAAGGCATAGAAATCACTCCCACCCATTTCATTTCCTATATATTCCACTCCCCTCCACCCTCCTATCTTGGCACCTCATGGATGACGGGTCATCCCTGCATCCTGTCCACTGCCCTGGGTCAGAAGCAGTGTCGCAAGACACAGCACATCCACAGCAAGGCTGCTTCATAAATTCAGCAACCCCCCCCCCTCTCCGTCCCCTCATGCAGAAAAGAAGACGGAGAAATCCCTTCGGGCTGCGTCAAATTTTTTTCTCATACATACCTCCTCACCCACCATCCCCCACCCACTCCCCTCAAGCATCACAGTCTCATCAATGTAAATTAGTTTGTAAGCCCTAGATTGTCATCCTCTCTCTCTGACTGACTTTTTCTCTGTTTCTCTTCCTCTCTCTGGTCTGACCTACTATTAAATAGACTCATTGCTATATGTTCTTCTAATCTTTCATCTTCCTGACTTTGTACATTCTCTTTTGTCACCAAAATCTTTATCCTAATATGAACTATGATATTTTATTTCTGATTCATTTTTCTGACCTTTGGTATATTTTAAACTTAATTCTAAACAACTTCTGATTTTGACATTCTGAGTTCTGCATCTCCCTTGTTTTCATCAATGGCTTATCCTCCTGGTGAGTGACAGGCCAAAAATGTCATCAGTCCTGATATGACTTGTTTCCTCACACATTTGTTATCATCTGGGACCTGTATTTCTGTGTGTGAGGTTAATCTACTTTTCCCCACACTAGCATACAATGCAACACAATACATTACAATGCAATTCAATAATAGTATTATTATCTAAAATTAAGTTAATTTCAAGGGAGTTGTCTGTAGTTGTTGGTAAATAGTATGACCAAATATGCATTAATTCCTGGAATAACTTTTGGGAAGTTATAAGAAAGGCTGGTCCCCTACATGACTATACAGGAAGGTGGGACAATTGTAGAGAAACCCGTAAACTGCGACATGCATCATATAATAAACAGTGTGTAATTGTGACATCATATAATGTGAAGGATTTTCTTCAACTTGGCTGTCTGCATTTTGCTTCCATTTGTCTTAAAATAAAGTTTGGCAAATCAGGGTGAATTAGTCCACACACTACACCTACCCACCCATGCATCCTTTGTTTTCCTCAGACATCATGGAAGGGGCAGGTCAGTTACTTCCGCGTGTCCCACAACTCTCTACTTTTTGTGGTGTAAAATGTAAGACAATTTAATAAAAAATATTCATGGGAAAAGGAGAGAACCAGTGGACAATTGAAGCAGCAGTGGTGAAGAACAAAGTGAAAAAGTAATAGAAATGTTCCCTGTCACTCACCCATGCATGAAAATCACTCACTACTGTACCTCAAAGTGGTAAAATGTGCAGATTCACTACACCACCATGCCTAAACTAAGGCAAATAATTAACCAATATTTGGTTTTCCTATAGTTTTTCATGCAATCTTTCATTTTATAACAAAACTTTCTTTTGAGATTTTTTTCTTGGAAACTATGGTCAACAGTCTTCCCCTAACTACAATGCCATGAACTGTCAATGGATGACAGAATCAGTCTAAAAGAAATGGTAGTTAAGTGTATCAGGCTTTCGCATGTTCATAGATGACATTCTAGATAAAAAAAAGCAATATCTTATTTATTGTAGTAAATCAAATTGATAAAATTCTATAATCATGCCAACACAGATATTTAACATAAAAACCGTATGGTCCAATAGCTCCTAACCTAACTTAATCTAGTACAACCACTCTATAGGAACAAACAGATCAGTACATTTTAAGAAGTACACAAAGGATTACAAAGGATTACAAAGGCGGAGCATGCCGACAGGAGACCTTTTGGTCCATATCTAGGTCGGATGCGAAGAAAAAAAAACATAATAATAATAGAATAATTAGTAAAAACTATAATAAAATACATAAATAAATGCATAGGTATAGTTAAATGATAAACAAACAGGTAAATAGTAAATAATAATAAATTGACATATAACAAATAATAAATGAAAATCAGACAGACAAATGATAATGACAATGTTTTTAATGAGATTCAGTGACCATACGGAAACAGCATATTCCAAATGTGGACGAACTAACGATTTATATAGCAATTGAAAATTGAATAATACTTTCATAAATTAAAATTCATCAACATATGTTATTCTTGGTTGAAATCAATAACAGAAAAAGTTCTTGAAGAAATCAATACAGAAAAGTTGCTAGAAGCTATATACAAAGAAATGCAGCATTTTCAACTGCTTGAGACTCCATCTTTATTTTGATAGATGCGGAGTTTCAAGAAATTAAAGTATGATAAATTTGTCTATTCTAACCTAACCTGCACTTAGTAATGCTGTACCTGTAATTCCAGAGGTCATCAAGGTTGTCGTCTTTGATTTCCAAATCTATCAAAATAAAGATGGTGTCTAAAGTACTCAACGCGAGTTCATTAGTTTGTGCATAGCTTTTATTAGTAATGTTTTCTGCTAAGAAACATATTACACTGATGTATTCTAATTTATAAAATTAATATTCTATTTTCTAATGCTATACTGTGTGGGTGTGGCCTTCTAAAATAATACCAAGAGATCTTTCAAATGCAAAAAAGAAAAGTGGAAAATGTGTTTGCATGACAATGGAAAAGAACAATTTAATATTTGATTATAGCACTTATAGGAACTAATGATATCAATATCATCCATAGGAGTGTTGATCACTTCGAGCCCTCTATGGAACAGATAACTTGGTAATTTGTGGTGATGACAGAGGTATTTAGGCCAGGGGCCGTATACACAAAACTTGTTAGCACTAACAAATAGCTGTTAAGGGTAACAAATTCCTGTTAAGGCTAACATTTAGCTGTTAAGCACTAACAGTGATACAGAAAACTTGTTAGGGCCTTAAAAGTACTGTTAAGATAAAAGTGCTGAGGAGGACTATTAAGCTCTTAACAAGTTCCTGTTAGTAGAGAAGATGGCGGAGCAGCAGCAAATAAAAAGATGACTGCGAGTTTATCGACAGCGACGGGACATATTTAACGAGTACAATGACGACGAACTCATCAAACGCTTCAGAATGAACCGTGCTGGTATAATAAAAATGGCTGATTTAGTGAGGAACAAACTTCAATCCCGAACAGAACGGAATCGACCACTGAGTCCTGAGACGAAGGTGGCAATTACCCTATGATATTTAGCCACAGGTAAAATGCAGCAGTGACGAATTTGGGACCTCGCAAGCATCAATCAGCCATGTCATTACTCAAACAATTGATGCACTATCAGAACCAAATATTGTAACTCGGTTTGTAAAATTCCTATTGACTCGCCAAGTAGTGCAAGTAAAACAAGCAGAGTTCATATGGAAAACTGTAGGTTTCCCGGTGTTGTGGGTACCATAGATGGCACAAACATTAGAATTGGGGCTCCAAGTGTCGATGAACATTTATATGTAAACAGAAAACAATACCATAGCATCAACGTGCTTTGTCATGCCTCCCTCTTATCCTTGTGGTTTAAACTTGGCTTGAATCGCCCATTTATTATTATTTTTTCTCCATAATCACGTTGATCAAGAGGAGTGTTTCCTCTTGTGACCAGTTTGGTTTCCTTTTCTTTTTCTGTGTTTCTTCTGCCATGTCTATGTCCTCTGAAATTATTGTTGAGTCTTCTGTCGGAAGATTTGTCTGTGGCACGGCCGCCTGTACAATGCGCCTTCGTCCAAAAATATCTGTCGTTGGTTAATAAGTACTTCTAAAAACCCATACATACGATATCTATGTGCTATCATGATACTTTATTAATAAATTCTGAACAACTGCATTAATAACACTGTTTTATGTGTGCAATTTTTGATAATACGTCCATTTACATGTTCATAAGCTGCTAACTTCAGCGCTGTTTAGCGGTACTTGACAAACAACTGTTTGCTAGCTAACAGTTGTTAGTTAAGCATTGGTGTATAACTTTTAGTGGTTTTCTGTTAGCTAGCAGAGATTGTTAAGGCTAACAAAAAAGTTTTGTGTATACGGCCCCAGACACGTCCTGTCATGCATAAATAACTGCAAGATCTCGACAACCCTTACAACTTCGGTGTTTTTTTTTTTATCATTTATATTTTTTACAATAGTCGAATTTACAGGGAAATTGTACATTGTACAATTGTTTTTTCTGTGAAGGCGCTCAATTCGAAATTGTTACTTACTTCAAAAGATCGTGCACAAATACAAGACGAATAGTATCATTGTGTTTGTACGTACTCCGCGTTTGTTTACATGACAATGTTGATCTTGAGCGTGAAAAATAAATACAGTGAAAAATTGCTGTTTAGTGACAACACTTAAGGACAAGAACAGATTCTCGTGAAATGAAAAAAAAACTATTCCTAAAGCATGTCTTGATTCTTGAAAACTTGAATCCTACGTTTATTACTTCACTTTTCTCATATTCACACGACCAAGGTTACCAGATTTCTCAAACTGGAATATGCTAGACTTCAGTTGAAATTATATTCGATTGGCAAAAATTATGCTAAATCTTAAGTTCCTCGAGGTTATCTTGCTTGACTATTAATCCTCCAACCTTTCATTCATCGGCAGTACCGACCACTTCCAGAACTTTTGCCGCCGTTAAATCAGTATGGCATACTATTTTTCTAGCAAAAAATATAGTGTCATTTGATATGACACTATGATATGACTCAAACGAACTCTCAACTGTCGGCGCTGGTGGAGCCCGTGGAAGCTCAGTGTGATAACCCGGCTATGGGTTATACCTATGCAGCTTTATTAGCTATTTATCTCACGTATTGCAGTGTTAGAATTGATTGCAATTGGACATAATATAAACACATAATATAAACACCATTTATCAATGTATCACAATTAAATTCGAAGAAATGATTAATATACAAATATGCATATCTATTACATTATTAATATGACATTGATTTAATACAAAATATCAGTTCATGTATAAGCTTTCAATACACCATATGTCTATGATAAGCCATTACAGTCCAATGTTATAGGCTATACCACGAAGATACTCCATATTAGTGCGTTACTGATACTGCCCAACTAATCTAACTATACGCTGATTAGAGTCAGCATAACGTTTGCGTGGTGGTTCAGGAGCATGTCCTGCAAAAATCTGTCTGCAATGGATATTCTGTAGTTTATAGAAAAGCCTGAGCTAAAATGAAAGAATGAGTTGGTATCAAAGATTCACATAAAATACTGAGCTTATATCAAAAGTCTCAATTATAATCAATACTACTACATGTGTATGATAACACTAAATGAAAATATTACCAACAAATCATATATAATATTTTTTTTCTCATGGGCGGGGGAATTTTGTCCTAAGGGAATATTTTCCAAGGGGGATTTTGTCCTGGGGGGATTTTGTCCTTGGGGGGATTATGTCCTAGGGGGATATTGTCCTGAAACGGTTTTGGGGGCTTTATGGATTTGGGAAAGGCTTATGACAGGGTAGACAGGAAGTCACCGTTGGAGGTATTGCAGATATATGAGAAAGAAGGAAAGCTGTTACGAGCAGTCAAGAGTTTTTACGGTAGTAGCGCCTGTGTTAGAATTAGAAATGGAGAGAGTAAGTGATTTGAGTTAAAGGTGTGTTATGTCGCCTTAGCTGTTCAATTTATACATGGATGGGGTGGTGCGAGGGGTAAACGGAAGGGTAATTGGTCGGGTATTGGAGATGGTTAAAGAAGAAGAAGAAAAAAAAAAGGAGATAAGCAAGTTGTTGTTGTTTGCTGACGACATTGCGCTTATAGCGGGATCAGAGGAGGGGTTAAGGAAGTTAGTGACAGAGTTTAGGAAGGTGTGCGAAAGAAGGAAATTGAAGATAAATGTGGGTAAAAGTAAGGTGATGAGATGTACAAGGGGGAGAATATGGCAGCAAATTGGAAATATTAAGAGAGAGAGAGACTGGAGGAAGTGGATAGCTTTAGGAACTTGGGTGCGAACGTGACGAGAAAGGGATGAGTGGAGGTAGAATGTAGATTGAGAGAAGCAAGTAAACATCTAGGGAGACAAAAAAAGTGTAATGAGAAATAGACATTTGGGAATGGATACTAAGAGGAGATTGTATGAAGGAGTGAATGTGCCGACAGCACTGTACGGGACAGCAACATGGACCATAAGAGAGGAAAAGTTTAAATGTGTTTGAGATGAAATACCTGAAAAGTATGGCAGGGGTTACTAGGCTGGATAGAGTGAGAAACGAGGAGGTGAGGAGGAAAGTGGAGGTGGAAAGGGAGTTGAGAGAGAGATTTGATGAAAGAGTACTGGGTTGGTTTGGATACATGGAAAGAATAAGTGAAGATAGATTAGTAAAAGAGGTGTGGAAAGAGTAAACATGAAGGGGCGACCAAGAAAGAGATGAATGGATGGGGTAATAGGGGTATTGGGAAAGAGGGAAATGTCTGTTGAGTAAGGAAAGGAGAAGACAGAAGATAGGGGTGAGTGGAGAATGGTTGTGTATGGATGATGCTGTGATGCATTGAAGGGAATGGGTGGGGAGGGGGGAGGGGTTTATATGTGAATGTTACTTTGACGCAGCATGAATGGATTTCTCTCCGTCTTTTCTTTTTCTGCATGAGGGGACGGAAAGGAGGGGTCGCCGATGAAATGAAGCGGCCTTGCTATGGATATGCTGTGTCTTGCTGCACTGCTTCCGGCCCATGGCAGTGGGCGAGATGCAGGGATGACTAGTCATCCAGGAGGAGCCAATAAAAGAGAGAAGGAGGGGGTGGTGAATGGGAGTGGAGTATGTGGGGATGAAATGGGTGGGAGTGGATTTATGCTTCTGACTTTGGCTACCTCCCTTGTAAGGGAGGAAAAACCGTTGGTATATGTATGTATGTATTCATGTATGTATGTACAAGTGTCAATTTATTTTTGCGTCATGTAGTGAGAAGAGAAATTAAACCTATACAAATGTTAGACAAATGGCTGAGACGTTCTTACAAAAATCTAGAATATTGTAACCGAAGTCTTTTCTACTCAAACGAAGAGGCAGAAGCAAGTAGCATACTAGCCTAATTTATTTACGATCTGGACTTGCTAGTGACGACTAACCAGTCACAACTTGACGACTAGGCGGCTACCAGTAGCAGCTACTGTAGTGGTGGCGAGTACAGTCGTCTCGTGTGATTACGGCTTGAACCAGACTTTTGGAGAAAGTGCAAGGAGAGCGACAAAGATGATCCCAGGCCTAACCCAAAATAAAATATTTTTGTACTCAATTATACATACATACATACATATATATAATATATATATATATATATATATATATATATGTATATATATATATGTATATATATATATATATATCTATAATTACTTTACACTTTAATTTGCATTATTACACACATAAAAACCTTATTTGGAAATTACAGATACATTCAAAGATATCTGAAGGTCCATTTGGGTAGTTTTATATGAATTTTAGGACCTTTCTTTCTTTTTCAGACTTAACCACTACTCCAATTCAAATGTTGATGAAGCTGTAGGTTCAGAGTTGTCGATAGTATATCAAGTATCTTGATTATCTCAGTATTGATGCTGTCAAATTCTTTCAAACTTGCAATTAAGAAATGACAGAGTTGAATCTATGCTAATTTAAACTAAAATTTAACCCATTAAACTCCGATGACAAGATGTCTTGTCATTTGGTCAAATAAAACAAAAAATCATAAAACACCAAAATGTTTGATCAAACACCAGAAAAATAGGACGTCAGTCCTCGCTTCGCTGCGAGCGAAGCGAGGACTGACGTCCTATTTTTCTGGTGTTTGATCAAACATTTTGGTGTTTTATGATTTTTTGTTTTATTTGACCAAATGACAAGACATCTTGTCATCGGAGTTTAATGGGTTAAGTGAATTTGAAGGGAGTCGACTGTAGTTGTCGGTAAATAGTACAGCAATTTATATTTCTACATAATTCTCACCTCGTGTGCCATTTCCCATGATGCTCAGACGGCCCACTAATAAGTTTACATCAATGATGTGGAGAGGTCTAGTTATGCCCGGGACCAACTCCCTGATTGCATGCCCCAAAGATTCAAGTCTAAGACCTAGAACAAAACAAAAGAATGAAGGAGACAACAAGGGGCCAAAAGGTTTGTAGAAAAGAGAGTAGAAAGAAAAGTAGAAGACGGGTTGCATTTTATAAGTAGGTTGTTTGCAAATAACAGTCCGAACGTGCTGCCTGAGTCCGCTTAGTGCATGTAATAAAAAAAACCTTTGTAAATAACAGCCCGGGAGCTCGAGTGTATATTTGCATTTTGCTGAGACGACATTCCTTTGTAACCTAAGTGAGAATTATGCAGAGACTCGAGATTATTCTAAATAAACAATATTGCTGTAAGGACTTGAAACAAAGAATCTGATTGGTGTAAGGGTGGAGAAAAATCAATTGGTTCACGAATGTCATTTCCCTTTGGGGAGGATCTTAAATATAAATTAAAGATCACTGGACTACGGATATCACTACGTTATTGCAAAAATCACGTAGGATCTTGTATACGTGCTGTCGGGGGGATTCCTTGGAAGAACTTCGGAGAGTGCACTGTGTATAAGAGTTATCAGAAGAAAGATATAGAAGAAAAGATATATTTGATTCACCTAGACAGAAGATTATTACCGAAAGAAGTGAGTCACCATATCCATAAGTGAGGGTTGCGACTATAGTGGCGGCAGCGAGGGAAAGAACGCACGCAAATAAAACGTCTCCGAAGAGAAGCACTCAACGCACGCAACTAAACACTACACCAAAAGAATTTAGTGTAACGATACGTGTTTAGATGTGTGAAGAGAACTGGTGCAGACAAGCGTTCATCGCACGCAACGAGGAACGACTCTAAGTTGTAGAAAAGAGTCGATTCAAATCGACATTATGAACAGAGAAGGTAGAAATTCCCATGCATTGTATATAGTTAGGATGACCATGGAAGTTCTCCGTCATGAGGTTATTACCTTGCAGTCAAATGTCCCAATGTTTTCGGGGAAGAAACTACAATAGGGGTAGATTCATTAGTATAGTTGATACACTAATAGTGAAAAAAAAAACACGAGAAAAAGATAGGAACCTTAAAACAAAATATAGATCCTGAGAAGGATAGGGCTAGGCTTATAATAAATTTCCAGCAAATGGAAAACATCAACACATGAAAATGATAAGAAACAATTCATTAAACACTTTAAATCAAAGTGTGGTCAGGATCCTATCAGGTTTTTGGTTAGAATGATAAATACAAGTAATAATAATAATAAAAAAGAAAAACACATATTATTTAGCAAAAATAGACAGATGGTCTACGGACATGATTTCTATGTTGAAGGATTCAGATTGGATAGAAAGTAGATAAAATGATAAATTAAAAGTTTCTCAGACTACTAAGTATTATAATAGTGTTTGCACTATTGGTATACAACAGTGACGAGATGACTGCAGAAAAGCTATACAGGGATCTTAAAGAAACAGTGAACTTGGGGGAGATATATTGCATTGCATTATAGTATATTGTTTTACACTGTATGTAGAAAAAATAAATTAGCCTCGCACTCAGAAATACATGTCCCAGATGATAACAAATGTGTGAGGAAACGAGTCATATTAGGACTGATGACGCTTTTAGCTTGTCACTTATTAGAAGGATAAGCCATTGATGAAAAATAAATACAGAAGACGCAGAACACAGAATGCCAAAACCAAATATTGGATTAGAATTCGTTTTAAAGGATACCAAAGGTCAAACTAATCACAGATATCATATAGTTTATACTATGATAAAGACATTGATGACAAAATAGAATGTACAGAGTCAGTTAGGAAGTAGAAATAACAGAAGAACAAATAGAAATGGATAACCCGATGAGTCTATGTAATAGTAGAAGGAAGGGATCAGAAACAAAGAAACAGGGAAAAAGTCAGTCAGTCAGAGAGGATGTTGACCTAGGGCTTACGAACTAATTTACGTTGATGTTTTGATGTGGTTACAGTTGTGTAAGAACATATATGTCATTGCTAAAGTGTTTGAAAACTTGTTATGTTGGAAATATGTAGGAAAACTGAACCAAATGTTTAATTGGAAAACTACCATCCAACAGATAGGCTATTTTTTACAATTATCAAGAAAGTAAAACAATTAGTCCATATGTCATGACATTAGGAATACAACAGAAAGAAACTAGGAACTCTAGAGGTGATTAAAGAGACAAAGAATTTGAACACAAGAGTTAGAAGCATTTCAAGGAATACTAGACTTGAGTGCTCTAATTGTAGGAAACTGGGACATACAGTATGAGAGTGTTATTATAAGATTATTTGTAGATGTAAATACTAAGGTTATGAAGAGTATCATTGTAGAGATCCACCTTTCTGTTTGTATCACAATAGAGTAGTACACAGAACACAGGGATGCAAAATTTTCGTATTCACCCAGGAGCAAGAAAACCCCCAAACACAAAATAAAACAACACTACAAAGCTAACACTAGAGCAACAGACATTATAGTGTACTGGACAGTGATGAAAAAAGAGAACATAAGATAATTTTTTAAATTTATTATAACAATTGGAAGGACTTCTGTAAGACCCATCATTGCGGGTAAACTATTCAATGGACCTATTCAAATATTCATTGATATCGGATCTGTATTAAATGTTATAACCAGTAAAGTGCTTAAACAATTGTATCCAGGAGTAAAAATTTTGGAACCAATCCGTTACTCATTGCAAGGAGTAAGAGGAAGCCACAAAAAAAAAAAAAAAAAAAGTAAGACTGGGTTAGATGTTATTTTGTATAAAGAATGAGCACTTGCGCATTCCGGTGGTAGTTGTGGAAGCTGTTTTCCCAGAAGATTTATTTGTCCCGAAATCCCTGGACAGTGGAAGAGGTTAAATAGCATGAGAATTTCTCACACACTGAGAAATCCAGGAAGATGGGATAGCTGCAGTTGGGAGCCAAAGTTCAGAAAATTTGAGACGCCGGCCTGGACACGCACGTCTCTTCCAAACCGAGCGCATAATTTCGAACCAGAGAAATGCGTTTCTCAGATGGGGGGAGAGAGAGGGGGTAACAAGCTCGTGTAAATCAGTCCTACAATGGATAAACAAACATGAAGTAACGCTTTACTTTTTACTGTGGTTTAAAATGTCTCCATAAATCAGCAACATGCAGTTGATATTAGACAACTTTCTAAATTCACTTAATATTAGTTAATATGATATGATCAATATTAGGAAAGATTCACAAAAGGGTCACTTATCAACTATTTGGAAGAGACACATACGTATATGGTTGGAGAAATCCTTCTTGACTGGACCTGCGCGCTCTAGTACCTAGCTAAGATGATAAACTACCTCAACGTAACATTCCTCTGTTCGTTCTGATGCTGCTGCTGCACTAGTTTGGTAGAGTCTTCTGATAGGAACCCCCAACCCCCCCAAGACAAATAGGATGGCCTGTGTATCAGGCGATTTGATTGTCTTTGTCTGGGACGGTGGGACCCAAACTACGTCCCTCGTGGATGGCGCCAAACTCGCGTGTGAGGGGGTCGGGGGTCGAAGTCCTGGGTTCCATTTCCCTTACTTCAACGATCTATTCCTACATCGTTCGCACACTATAAGTCAATTTTCCTGAAAACATGGGTCAACAATACTGAATCGTTGGAGTGCGATTGGCAATGGCCCACGACTGGATTCCCGTGTTCATATTTAACACGGTTCACTAAGTTCACATTGTCTCCACGTCTTATGCACTTGAAGTTTCCTGGGCACACGGGTCCCACAACACTGAATCACTGGAGCAGGATTGACGATGGCCAGCAGCTGGATTGCTTTGTTATGCCACGGTTCACCAAGTTCACATTGTCTCGGCAGCTAGGTCCTCAGGGGACGTGTTTTGCGATAGGGTGAGGGACGCGATGTCTGGGGCATCGTGGGTGGGGCATGATGCGCTGTATTTTTTTTTTTTTTTTTTTTTTTTTGAGGGCATTTTTCTAATAGTTAATTTCCGTGAGGAATGTGGCGTAATGTAGAGGCAGAAGTTGAGGCAATTCTAGTAGTCTTGTGAAATAATAACTAATTAGAAGGAAAAAGACATGATCCTAATTTAAACTAGTCTAAACATGAAGTGGCAAGCACGCAGGGGCTATGAAACGCAGCGGACTTGTGTTCTAGGATGAACAACCAAGGAAGAACTAAGACTCCTTGCTCGGGAAGGTGAATATCTTTCTTTATAACACCTAGAAAGGTGTCAGTACAAAGGATGGACGGGAGTCCGTAGGTCCTCGATCCGGTGTTAGGAGAGGTCTTGGAGCTTGTAGATCCTCGATCCGGTGCTAGGAGAGAGAAGGTCTTGGAGCTGAAGGTTGGTTGTTGCTGTCGAAGAGGCTGTTCTGCCCTCCGTTGGCAAGAGGCCGTCTTTTAAATCCTGGTATTGGCTCATTGTCAGATCCCGGTTTCTGACCAGTCTTTTGATTGGCCGCCTTCCCTTTGGCTATGATCCAATTGCAAGCCATGGCGAGTGCGCGCGCTTCCACTAGCGTTGGTGACGTCATCAGTCCCGCCTCGGTCTGCATGGGAGACGGGTGTCCCAGACGAGGTCGGTGTTGGCGGGTGGGGCACCGCCACTACAGACTCTCCAACAAAAACAATAATAAGAACAAATGGTGATATAGGCAAAAAATGCATAAATTCTAACACAAAAATACAAGGGCACAAAAACATATGGTGAATTAACTAAAGTTAATTGATAAGTTGAGACATTTCAGTTTCAACATTACAGCACCTTTGATTGGTGACTTCGAGCATGAGCTTACGAAGACATCTTTGGATGGCGAGGATACTTAGACTTAATAAGGCACTGCAACAAATTAGCGCTTAACTCTCACAACAAAGTGCTGTGGAGAAGGGGGATTTGCAAAACTTTAATTCGTTTAAAAAGGGAACAAAAATATAAAGAAGTAATTATTGGATACTTTAAGGCTTCCAGTGCTTTCACAGAGTGAAGGAAAAAGTTATAGCAGAAGGGGCCGAAAAGAAACAAAAATGAGAAACACTAAGGAGTGTGTCACAACGCCAAAGTTGTGACATTGTTAAGATTTACAACTATGAGAAAAGAGGGCATGATCATATGTTCGGCTGAGTTAGGGATCTTAATGAAATCACAATAATTAATCTCATTTTTGAACCAGTACCTGTGATAAGAGAACCTATCAAGATAGATGGGGAAGATAGCAATGGCTTATTCAAGAACAGATAACTTTCACAGAAGAGGAAGAACAAAATACTCATAGTGTACACAACTCAGATTTTTTTTATGAAATCCCACAAATGAACCCTAATTAATCAAATCCAAATGAAGCCTTGCTAATTGTGGAAGGTGGCGTAATAAAGTAAACAATATTGCACCCCAAAACAATTAACAGAGAAGATGTGGAGTTGAAAGGAGTCACTGTATACTCCGAAATTTTGACCATCCCAGAATAAGAACATAAGAATGAAGGAGACTGCAAGAGAACATAAGGCCTACACTAGGCACTTCCATGTCCATTACCACCTGTCATCCACATCCATAAAGTTGTCTGACCATTTTTTAAAACAACGGATAGCTTCAGCGCTCACTACATGGTTACTACGTCTATTCCATTTGTTGATCACCCTATTGGTGAACCAATTTTTGTTTCTTTCTTAAATCTAATTTTTTTCTAAGTTACATACATTACTGTGTGTGTTACCCTGTTGTCTAGTGAACTGATGTCCATTCTATAGGACGGAAACCAAAACTGTACCTCTGCACTTCTATTCGTAACCGTCCTAGCAACGAGACCTAACGCTCTGATAGCGTTATTCCTAGCCCTAATACCTTGTTTCCTGATAAGGTCACGGCTCATTAGAACTCCCAAGTCTCGAACCCAGTTTTTTCTAAATACGTGTTATCTAAGCTATATCTGTTTTTGGGGGTTGTGTAGCTCTACGTTTAACACGCTGCGCTTTGAGACATTGAAGTTCATTTGCTATTTCACCGACCATGTGGACAATTTAAGATCATCCTGCAGAACCTCGGCGTCGTCTGTTGACCTAATTAGGCTTCCTATTTTAGCGTCGTCCGCAAACTTACTAATCCCGTTGTCCAAGTCGTTTATGTAAATAATGAGCAATAAGGGACCAAAAACCGAGCCGTGGGGAACTCCACTAGAAACACCGCTTGGGTTTTACACTGTGGTGATCCGTTGTTTTCTGGCTCTGATCCAAGCTTTAATCCACCCTAACACTTTTCCTCCTATGCCAGGAGGCTTTGATATTACTTAGTATGGTGCATGCCTGGGATTGGAATCTCATGCGACCTGAAGCCTTGGTTGGTCATGGGAGCACCTGATGGTGTATCAGTGTATGGGTATGCTTTTGGATTTTAAAAAGAGTGTACAATCTCTGATGATTACTTTAAGAATTGTAAGATCACAAACAGGAATCTGTATTTGTATCGTGCCTTTCTTTTCGTGTTCCGTCGGGTATTGGTGGGTTCTTGTGGGGCTTAACTAGTTAAGGATATGTCTATAATGCAGAACTGCCACTACGAAAAGATATTTATAAACCAGGTTACCCATAGTAATGTAGGAAGTTCACATATCCTATTTTCCCCCAAACAAAACCAAAGTATCCAATATCTATCCTGAATTAGATCCTAAATTAAAATAAGCTCAAGGTCCATTCTCAGTTTCTGACAAGTGTGAAATACATACAGGAATACTTCATTATTGCTAACACCCTGAGTACAGTGCATATAACCAATAAAACATACCTCACAGATATCAACATTATCTTCATAGAAAAATCATCTCCTTTGAAAATAAGCTACATCCTTTGAGGTCAAACATAAACAACTTTTATAACCATGGTATAATTCTTTTCATAATTATTCATTTCTCCTCCTTAGTTATCGCTGTCTCAACATCAATGTAACCAGGAGGATGAAGAAATTAAAAAGAATCCAATACTTGGCAAACTTGAGAATTGTAGTATGCCAGAGCCCTAATAGGCTGGTAGAAAAGGATGGTCGGGACAACCAAGTGGTAGCTGCTGACCTCTGTAAGAAGCTGGTAGAAAAGAGGGTAGGAAGAGGGGCAGAAGATGGGTTGTTGCTTTTTATAAGTAGGTTGTTTGTAAACAATAGCCCAAGCATGCTGTCTCCACTCATTCTTTCCATGTGTGGGATGGTTTGGACACATGGAAAGAATGAGTGAAGAAAGACTAGTAAAAGAGGTATGGAAGGCAGATGTGGAGGGAGTGAACATGAGGGGACGTCCTAGGATGAGGTGGATGGATGGGGTGAAGGGGGCTTTGGGGAAGAGGGGAATGTCTGCTGAGGAAGGACGGGAGAGGACAGAAGACAGGGGTGAATGGAGAATGATTGTATATGGATGATGTTATGATGCATGAGGTGGAATGGGCGGGGGGATGGGGGGTGAGGTGGTATGTGTGAGCAAAATTTGACGCAGCCCGAAGGGATTTCTCCCCGTCCTCTCCTTTTATGCATGGGGGGATGGAGTGGGGGGTCGCCGATTTAATGAAGCGGCCTTGCTGTGGATGTGCTGTGTCTTGCGACACTGCTTCTGACCCAGGGCAGTGGACAAGGTGCAGGGATGACCCGTCATCCAGGAGGTGCTAAGATGAGAAGGAGGGTGGAGGGGTGTGGAGTGTATTCAGGGATGGAATGGGTGGGAATGATTTTATGCCTTTTCCTTTTTGGCTACCTCCCTTGTAAGGGGGAAAAAGCCTTGGCATATGTATGTATATAAGAATTAACAGAAGATATAGAAAAAAAGAGAGATTTGATTCACCTAGACAGAAAATTATAACTGGAAGAAGTGAGTCACCATCTCCTTAAGTGAGGTCTACAAGGGCCACTACACAGGTGTAGTCTGTTGTTTATCACCGTTTCTTGAGGTAAACCTAAGGGTAATGGGTCGGGGATTGCAGACGATTAAAGAAAATGGAGAAAAGTGGGAGATGAGCCAGTCGTTGTTTGCTGACGAACACTGCACTTATGGCAGGATCAGAAGAGGGATAACGGAAGTTAGTTACAGAGTTTGGAAAGGTGTGCAAAAGAAGGAAGTTGAAGATAAATGTGGGTAAAAGTAAGGTGACGAGATGTACATGGGGATAATGTGGCAGCAAATTGGAAGTGAGTATGAAGGGAGAAAGACTGGAGGAAGTGGATAGTTTTAGATACTTGGGTGTGAATGTGGCATGAAAGGGAGGAATGGAGGTAGAATGTAGATTGAGAGAAATAAGTAAATGCTTTAGGGGATTGAAAAGTGTAATGAGAAATAGACATTTGGGAATGGATGCTAAGAGGAGATTGTATGAAGGAGTGATTGTACCAACAGCACTGTATGGGGCAGAAACATGGAACATAAGAGAGGAAGAGAGAAGGAGTTTGAATGCGTTTGAGATGAGGTGTCTGAGAAGTATGATAGGAATGAAAAACGAGGTGAGGTAAATGGGGGTGAAAAGGGAGTTGGGAGATAGGAATGATGAAAGAGAATTGGGATGGTTTGGACACATGGAAAGAATAAGTGAAGAAAGATTAATAAAAGAGGCGTGGAAGGCACAGGTGGAAAGAGTGAACATAAGGGGGGAACCAAGGAGGAGATGGATAGATGGGGTAAAAGGGGCATTGGGAAAGAGGGGAATGTCTGATGAGGAAGGACAGGATAAGACAGAAGATAGGGGTGAGTGGTTGTAATGGATGATGCTGTGATGCATGGAAAGGAATGAGTGAGGGATGAGGGAGTATGTGAAAATGATAAATTGATGCAGCCCAAAGGGATTTCTCCCTGTCTTCCCTTTATCTGGATGAGGGGATGGAGAGGTGGGGGGGTGGGGTTCCCAAGTAAATGAAATGGCCTTGCTGTGGATGTGCTGTGTCTTGCTGCACTGCTTCTGACCCAGGGCAGTGGGCGAGATGCAGGGATGACCCATCATCCAGGAGCAAAGATATGAGGGAGGGAGGGGGTGAATTATTGTATATTACAGGTTAGCATTTTGTATACGTGTGGGAGATGCAAGTATTGCCCAATTGGAAGTGTGTATGTGTACGTGCGTGTGTCAACTTTTTCTCGAAGCTCCAAGAAGGAATCGCAAATTGTCATTCTGTTTACTATTTATCATTTCAATTATTGTAATATAAAAGTGGACTGAATGTAAAATAGATTATCATTATATAATTATACATATTAATTTATTAATTTGAGTGTCCATTGTTTTCTGTATGTAAGGGAATAAATGAACCAAATTGAGAAAGTGGTAACCGTAGAGATAGGCCCAGTGGAAAGTGATGCGCATTAGTGAGTTGTGAGCAGGTTACCCAAGTGAGAGGGTATCGAGTGTGTGAGAGGTGTGTATATTCAGTGATCAAATAAACTGTGACCTGGAACTCTAATATCTTTCATTACAACCTATGTTGAGTCTTAAACAGACAGCCCACAGAATGGGAGTGGAGTATGTGGGGATGGAATGGAAGAGAGTGGATTTTATGCCTTTGTTTTTTGTCTACCTCCTTTGTAAAGGGGAAAAAGCCTTTGGTATATGTATGTGGTGTTCTTATAGGTTCTCATTGTCAGATCTGTGACATGTAGGCTGAAGGACAAAGGAGAATCAAAAGTAAAGTGCATCACAGACCTCCTTAATTTTAGTCAATTGAATGATCTAAAGGAAGGGGACCTAATTTGAGGCACCTTTTATAATCTCTACTACATATGGGGGAAACAGAAAAAATCCTAAAGAGGGCTATTCAACTACACAGGCTGGTACCAAATTGTAGTACCCCTTGTCTTATTACAGAATGACCTCCAGGCCTGCAACACCACTTGTGTGGGTTGTGACTAGGGCTTTCAGAGATCACCTAATGCTTTCACCATTGCCACAGGACTTTTGGATGTTAAGAATAAAACTCTTGTTAAATACTGGGAAAGGAGGTCATTAAAGACAGGATATATTATCAGTCTGAGTCATTGCCTTCCCTGATGGAGCAGCTTCCAGGTAGCACATATTTGAGGCTGTGGGTCAGGAGCTGGTCTTCCTCTTCCAGATGTCCTAATTGTGAGTCCCTCCCACCACAAGAAACTGCTACCCTCTAAGTAGGGAGATGAGGTGAAGAGAGTTGCAGGATCTCAAAACTGGATTTATGACAGGTGCAGAATACCTGCAGAAGTTAACCTTTACTTTCCTGCACATCAAAAGGATTAAACCGATCTTGATTGCCCCTTTGGCTATTGTTCATGGCTTTTAAACCAAACACTTCTTTTTTCAGCTGAAGTAAATTCCCTAAATAAATTATATCATACCATTCCCTCAGTACACCAACATTCTCCAAAGCTTCAAGAGACTACAAGATTAGCTCTTCAGATGCAGCTAATGAGGGGTTTCAAATGGAATTGCACTTTGGAATAAACAGATAACTATCAAAGATAAGCATAACATGCTAACAAGCGTGTATTAAGCATAACTATACAGTATGAGAACTGTATCATATTCAATCACCTGTGGAAAAAAAAATGACAACAGTGTACAAAAGGTTAACCTAAAGTCTGCCATTGTGAATCATGGTGTGAACATACATCCTCAGTTTGATTAATAATCCTTGTGCAAACAGTATCATAACCTTAGCTAACTAGGATCAAATTTGCATAATAAATACAGCAGAAAAACATTTAATCCATCTTTCCAATGTCTTAGAATACATCTATACCTTTTAATCCTGCTTGTTCTTTACAAGTTCATACAAAAATACTTTGTACCATATATCATTGAGTAATAGTCAAATCTTTTACTTTTTTAAATCTGAATTTAGGTTGTCAACTCATATGTCCTATTTTCAAAGGGATGAAAGCCATGATTGGAATGAGTCAAAAATAAACAGTTAAGTGCCAGATTCCTATAAATATAATGAAGAAAAAAAATCATAGATTATTGGTCTAAAAACAAGTCTCCATTGTGCTTAAAGTACAATGTTTCAGCTAGGATTTTGGGTTGAGCTGACTCCAGGCCCCTATAACTCAAACCTCCTGCACTCACAGCTATGCAGGCTTGTTTTCTAACCAGATTTACTGTATCAATAACCTGTTTCTTCATATCAACCTCACCAAATATACAGCCTATTTCTGCAGTTTATCCATAAATAACTGATACTTGAAACTATTCTTGTTAATGAGTCATTGTATACTGGTAAACAAATGTCATTTTCCATCACCAACACCATCTATTAGTACACACTATTCATGAAAAAAGGCAGTAAAAACAAAAGAAGATATATGGTACTAATGATATTTTATTTCACATGGAACACACACACAAAATATATAATATAAAAGATTGCTCACTCAAAGATGGAAAGGTACTGTAAGACTGGAAAAATGCCAATATTGTGCCAATATATAAAGGGGGAGATAAGGAAAACCCAACAAACTATAGACTGGTCTCCCTTACAAGTACCATAGTTAAAATATGTGAAAAAGTTATCAAAAGAAGATGGACCAAATATCTGGAAGAAAACAATATACTGAATCCAAAACAATTTGGTTTTAGACAAGGGAGATCATGTGCAACAAACTTGATTTGTTTTTATTGAAGGTTAAAATAGATATAATGCGAGAAAGGGATAGATGGGCAGATTGTGCTTTCCTGGACTTACAAAAGGCATTTGATAAAGAAGGCAGTGAGAGGAAGGTGGGCAGAGTATTTTAGGGAGTTGCTAAATATGAAGGAGGATAGGGAGAAAAAGGTGGTTGCAGTGGGAAGCGCAAAGAAAATGAGGGTGACGAGTGAGGAAAATGGAGGAGAAATAGGGAAGGATGAAGTGAAAGCAGCTGTTAAAATGATGAGAGCAGGTAAAGCACCTGGGTTAGATGGATGCCATGCAGATTGTCTGAAGAAAGGATGTGCAGTTATGATGGACTGGCTGGTGAGGTTATTTCATGTTTGTTTAAGAGAGGGTAGAGTGCCGGAGGACTGGAGGAGTGCCTGTATAGTTCCGCTTTACAAAGGAAAGGAGGACAAGTGTGAGTGTAGTAGTTACAGAGGGATGAGCTTGTTGAGTGTAGTTGGGAAGGCTTAAGGGTCTTGATTGAGAGGTTTAGGAGAGGAACAGAGGGAGTAATTGGTGAGGAACAGTGTGGTTTTAGGACAGGTAGGGGATGTGTAGATCAGATTTTTGTGGTGAGACAGATATGTGAGAAAGCTATAGGAAAAGGTAAGGATGTTTTTTGGGCTTTTATGGATCTGGAAAAGGCTTATGACAGGGTATACAGGAAGGCACTGTGGGAGGTACTGCAGATATATTGGATAGGAGGAAAGCTGTTAAGAGCAGTCAAGAGTTTTTATGAGAGCAGTAGAGCTTGCATTAGGATTAGAAATGGAGAGAGTGAATGGTTTGAGGTCAAGGTGGGACTTCGTCAGGGGTGTGTTATGTCACCCTGGCTGTTCAATCTTTACATGGATGGGGTGGTGCGACAGGTGAATGCAAGGGTAGTGGGTCAGGGGTTGGAGATAATTAAAGAATATGGAGAAAAGTGGGAGGTAAGCCAGCTGTTGTTTGCTGACGACACTGCGCTTATAGCAGGATCAGAGGAGGGACTGAGGAAGTTAGTGACAGAGCTTGAGAAGGTGTGTGAAAGAGGGAAGCTGAAGATAAATGTGGGCAAAAGATGATGAGATGTACAAAGGGAAGAGTGACAGTAGGCTGGAAATGAGCATTAAGGGTGAGAAACTGGAGGAAGTGGATAGTTTCTGATACTTGGGTGCAAATGTGACAAGAAAAGGAGGAGTGGGGGTGGAGGTAGAATGTAGATTGAGAGAAGCGAGTAAATGCCTTGGTGGATTAAAAAGTGTGATGAGAAATAGACATTTGGGAATGGATGCTAAGAGGAGGTTATATGAAGGAGTGATTGTGCCAACAGCAATGTATGGGGCAGAAACATGGAACATGAGAGAGGAAGAGAGAAAAAGTTTGAATGTATTTGAGATGAAATGTTTGAGATGTATGATAGGGGTTACTAGGTTAGATAGAGTGAGAAATGAGGAGGTGAGGAGGAGAACAGGGGTGGAAAGGGAGCTGGGAGATAGGGTTGATGAAAGAGTATTAGGATGGTTTTGACACATGGAAAGAATGAGTGAAGAAAGATTAATAAAAGAAGTGTGGAAGGCGGAGGTGGAAGGAGTGAATATGAGGGGGCGTCCTAGGAGGAGATGGATGGATGGGGTGAAAGGGGCTTTACAAAAGAGAGGAATGTCTGTAGAGGAAGGACGGGAGAGGACAGAAGTTAGGGGTGAATGGAGAGGGGTTGTGTATAGATGATGCTGTGATGCATGAGGGGGAGTGGGTGGGAGGTAGGGGGTCAGAAAGTATGTATGAGAAAAAATTTGACGCAGCCCGAAGGGATTTCTCCCTGTCTTCTCCTTTCCTGCATGAGGGGACAGAGAGGGGGTGTCGCCGAATTTATGATGTGGCCTTGCTGTGGATGTGCTGTGTCTTGTGACACTGCTTCTGACCCAGGGCAGTGGACAGGATGCAGGGATGACCGACCCGTCATCCAAGAGGTGCCAAGATAGGAGGGAGGGAGGAGGGTGGAGGGGAGTGGAATATATGGGAAATGAAATGGGTGGGAGTGATTTCTATGCCTTTTTCTTTTTGGCTACCCCCCCATGTAAGGGGGAAAAAGCCTTTGGTATATGTATGTACCACACAAAAAGCTATTAATAAAACTTGAAACAACAGCAAGTGTACAAGGAAAATGATCAAAATGAATGGAAGATTTCTTGCATGGGAGAAAAACTTGACCAGGAAGGAAGAAATGATAATTAAGTGGAGTACCACAAGGTTCAGTATCAGCTCCAATAATGTTTGCTACTTAAATAAATGACATGAAGGTATAGAATGTTATATGAACTTCTTTGCAGATGATGCAAAACTACTAAAGTACAGTACAAGACTGTAAATCGCTACAGAGAGACCTGGACAAAGTCTGGAAATGGAGCCAAAAATGGAAAGTGAACTTCAACATCAAGAAATGTAGTATAATAGTTTGGAAAGTAAAAAAAGAATATCAGGAAAATATAAAATCAGTACAAAAGAAGTAAAGAAAGTTAGCTCTGAAAAGGACCTGGGAGTAATTATCACCAAAGACATGTCCCCAGACAAGCAGATAAACAATATAGTTGGAAAAACCTACAATTTACTCTATGACCAAATTTGGAGTACAGTGACACCATGGACACCCAGTTCAAAAAAGAATATAAGGAAAATAGAATCCAAAGAGTATTGACAAAAATGGCCCAACACTTTCAAAACTGACATTCGAGCAAAGATTGTCTAAACTGGAATTACCAACTCTGGAACAAAGAAGAGAAAGAGGTGACCTATTGGCCTTTTACAGAATCATGAAAGGCATGGAAGTCCTTGACAGAGAAGACTTATTAAAGTGGGACTAAAGGAAAACAAGGGGAAATGAAAAGAAACTCAAAAAGGGTAGTTATAGAAGAGATCTGATAAATATATATATATATATATATATATATATATATATATATATAAATAGTTTTCCACATTGAGTGGTGGATGTCTGGAACATGTTGGATGAACATACAAGAAATTAAGAACAAACTAGATGTTGTGAGATACAAAGATGGGTCACTATGAGCATAGCTCCACTTCCTGTATAATACAACTAGGTAAATACATTATGACAATTGTAACAAACAATGTTCCATGTTTCTGCCCTATACAGTGCTGTTGGCACAATCACCCCTTCGTACAATCTCTTCTATCCATTCCCAAATGTCTATTTCTCATTACACTTTGTAACCTCTTCAATATGAGTCAAATATTTGCATGCACATTGGCTGCCTGATGTATGATGATGCATCACAATACACACATTATAAAATATAAAGTTACAGCTATTATAGTCGTTCTCTTTCACCTAGAATGTTTGTAACCACTGAAAAAGTGATTGTGCCTGTTCACAGAATAAGAGGGTCACTCAGTTACAACTACAAAATAAGTATAATCAGGAAGCTGATGTTGGGATCCTCATATACTCACTCGCACCTCATGACACCTACATAGGTATCATTGTATTCAAGGGATTAATCCCCCAAGGCATTTACTTGCTTCTTTCAATCTACATTCTAACTCCACATCCACTCATCCTTTTCCTGCCATATTCACACCCAAATATCTAAAGCTACCCACTTCCTCCAGTCTCTCTCCCTTAATACTCACTTCCAATTTACTGCCATCCTCTTCCCCTCTACATCTTATCACCTTTAACCCACATTTATCTTCAACTTCCTTCTTTTGCACACCTTACCATGCTCCCTCACTAACTTCCTTAATCCCTCCTTTGATCCTGCTAAAAGCTCAGTGTCGCCAGCAAACAACAACTGGCTTATCTCCCATTTTTCTTCATTTTCTTTAACCATCTCCAATCCCCGGTCCATTACCCTTGCATTTACCTCTCGCACCACCCCATCCATGTATAAATAGAACAGCTACTTAACACTGAATAAACAACATAAAATTGAACACAACAAAAAAATTACATCAGAATCCTCATATTGTTGACTGGTAGATTACTGGTAGTATTTCATTGCTCACATGGAACACACATGTTATGACAATTACTGGTACAATATACATTTTACATTAATCATTAAAAAAATACCTGGTACATTACACACACACACACACGCAGAGTAGGTACGGGATGTTAGTCAAGGAGTTGTGACCTTGCTGTCCTGGTGTGTGAGTGGTCTCAGACCTACCCAGAGATTGGCAAATAATGAGCTCTGAGCTCACTGCCGTAGGGTGGTGTCTGGCTGTCTTGACAGAGACTGCAGCAGATCCGAGGTGAATAGACACACACACACACACACACACACACACACACACAAAAAAAAATCACATCAGTCCTCAAATTGTCAACTTTGATACAAAGATATTCGCATACAGCACCTAGGTTATAATTTTTCATTCAACAAAACAGCTGACAAATGTAATATGCTATAATATGAAGCTGTATATATGGCAAGCCAGTTTGTAAAAAAGTAAGGGTGACTATGGTTTAACAGTGGGATTACTGCACCACTGCAGTTCCATTATGGGAGGTCTGAAAAACTTTGGCCAACTTTTACACAATGTGTGTGAAAAATTCCAGATTTCTTGGCCACAAACAAGGGGCCAACTATTACTCAAGGATATATGGTAGGTATTGAAGCTTATTTTGTGGGGTGGGAAAATGCTGAGGCATTATTTCCATACAGAAAATTAGACAAATCTACCACATTATTCCAGGAGACAATTTGCAACTTCACAAGATAATCAGTGAGTGTGTTTCCATGTGTCCCTTTAAAGCATCAAAGCAGGAGAAACCAGCAGCACAAGCAGAACACTTGTGTGTCTTTTCTCCTGTGTGGATCCTGAAACGCATGTGTAGACTGCCTGCTTCCAAGAGAGAAAGCAGCACCACATTGCTCACATTTATGTGGCCTCTCACCTGTGTGCTTCTGGATGTGTCTGGTCAAGTTACTTTGCATCAGAGAAAGCAGCACCACAAAGCCTACACTAGTGTGGTTTTTCACTTGCATGAGTTCGGATGTGTAACCTCAAATGTCCTGACTGTTTGAAAGAAGCAATGCACAAGGAACACTTGTAGGGCTCCTCCCCTGTATGAATACGTATGTGTTCCTTGAGGTCGGTCCCCAGGTCGGGAAAAGGCTGCGTGACAGACTTGCATTTGTGGGGTTTGTATGGTCCCTCACTCGTGTGTATTCGAACATGGTCATTCAGATCACTAATCTGGGAGGACGCAGCATCACAGTACTATATGCACTTATGGTTTCTTTCCCTTGTGTACCCTGATATGCCTGCGTAGCTTGTTTGCTTCTATGAAAGCAGCACCACACTCCTCACATTTGTATGGCTTCTCGCCTGTGTGTCCCCGTATGTGCCTCTTCAAGTTGCTTGTATTTGAGAAAACAACCTCACAAAGACCACACTTATGTATTTTCTTACCTGTATGAATTTGCATGTGTGTCTTCAAGTGAGCTGATCTTGAGAAAGTAGAATCACATTGCTCACATTGATATGACTTCTCACTTTTGTGTCTCTGTATGTGACTCCTCAAGTTGCCTGTATTTGAGAAAGCAGCCCCACAAAGCCCACACTTGTGTGGTTTCTGACCTGTGTGAGTTTGTATGTGTGACTTCAAGTGAGTTGATTGCAAGAAAGTAGAATCACATTGCTCACATTTATAGGGCCTCTCGCCTGTGTGCGTCTTCCGTATATGGTATTGCAAACTACCGTTTTGAGCGAAAGCAGCACCACAAAAGCTGCACTTGTGCGGTCTCTCACCTGTATGAGTATGCATGTGTGTCTTCAAGGCAGCTAATTGTGTGAAAGTAGAATCACACTGCTCACATTTATGTGGCCGCTCACCTGTGTGCTTCCGTATGTGGTATAGCAAGCCAGTTCTCTGAGAGAAAGTAGCACCACATAAGCTGCACTTGTGCGGTCTCTCGCCTGTATGAGTTTGCATGTGTGACTTCAACTGTCCTGATGTTCTAAAAAGAGCGATGCACAAGGAACACTTGTAAGGCTTCTCCCCTGTATGAATGCGCGTGTGCACCTTGAGGTGTCCAGTATGGGAAAAGGCTGCGTGACAGAATGTGCATTTGTGGGGTTTGTCTTCTGTGTGTGTCTGATTAACGTGGTCTTGGAGATCTCCTTTTTGATAAAAGGCCATATTACACTGAGAACAATTATATTGCATTTCCTTTTCTTTACAGTAATGGTCATCCATCACAGCAGTGCTGTCTGAAACAGTTAAGTTAAAAGACTGATCTCTTTGGGAAGTTTTCTGAACACAGACCTTACCATGGCACTCAAACTCATCTATTGTAGCAAATGTCAAATGGCAAATATCACAAAATAATATTTTTTCCTCTGTGAAGGTCATTTCAGTGTTCTCTTGAGTGGGACCGTCTTGCTGAGAAGCAGAATCGTCTTTGCAGGTATCGGACTGAAATTGTTCTAATTTGATATGACCCTTGGGAGGAGCATCTGACATGTGGGTCTGCTTTGGAAAGCTCTTATCATCTCCTCTCCACTGATTCAGGTCATCATTCACTAACTTGGACATTGTACCATCCATTTTGTCAGTCTGAAAGGAAGAGATGAAAGTCAAGACATGTAATGGCTTGCATTATACACTAAATGTCTATATCTTATGTATTCATATTCATGACAACCTTGGGCCTACTGCCAAACAATAGTGTGAGTACAAACACAACTTGACTGTATCAAAAGCTCTTGATAAAGTACCACAAAGTTCACTTGTGTGAAAATTAGAACATGGAGGGAAAGGCAAACTACACAAATAGATGAAAACAGTTTTGAAGGGAAGATACATTAGGACAGCAGTAAAGAATAAGTTCTCAAGATACGAACAAAGACTATCCAAATTGAAATTACCAACACTGGTGCAGAGAAGAGAAAGAGGAGATCTACTGACTATAGAATCATGAAAGGAATGGAAATCCTTGATAGGATTGATTTAATAAAATGGGACAATGGAAAAACAAAAGGACAAGAAAAGAAACTCAAAAAGTATAACTATAGAAGAGATCTGAAAAAAAAAAGCTTCCCACACAGAGTGATACCTGGAATAATTTAGATAAAGAAACAGTGTGTGCAAACACTATTCAAGATTTTAAGAAAAAACTTGATGCTGAAATATACAAAGATGGGTCACCATGAGCATAGCTCCCTTCCCGTATAATACAACTAGGTAAATACATATATGTTCTTACACAACTGTGACCATACCAATGTCAATTAGTTTGTAAGCCCTAGGTTGATATCCTCTTTCTCTGATTGACTGACTTTTTCTATGTCTCTGTTTCTCTTCCTCTCTCTGGTTTGACCGACTAAATACACTCACAGCTATATGTTCTTCTAATCTTTCAACTTCCTGGCTTTGTACATTCTATTTTATCACCAAAATCTTTATCATAATATGAACTATGATATCTTATTTCTGATTTGTTTTTCTGACCTTTGATATAATTTAAACTTCTTTCTATACAACTTCTGATTTCTGCATCTCCCTTGTTTTTCATCAATGTCTTATTCCATTCTTCTGAGTGACAAGTTAAAAAAGCCATCAGTCCTGATATGACTTGTTTTCTCACACATTTGTTATCTTCTGGGACCTGTATTTCTATGTGTATGATTAATCTAATTTCCCACACAATGCAACACAATTCACTACAATGCAATACAAAAATAGTAATATTATCTAAGAATAAGTTATTTTCAAGGGAATAGACTGTAGTTGTCAGTAAATCTGTAGTTATTGGTAAATAGTATGACCAAATATGCATTAATTCCTGGAATAACTTTTGGGAAGTTATAAGAGAGGATGTCCCCTACACGAGCAAGGTTTGACAATTGGAGAGTAACCCATAAACTGTGACATACATCATATAATAAACAGTGTGTAATTGTGGCATCATATAATGTGAAGGATTTTCTTAAACTTGGCAGTCTATATTTTGCTCTCATTTGTCTTAAAATAAAGGTTGGCAACTCTGGGTGAGCAAATCCATGCATTACACCTAACCACCCATGCATCCTTTGTTTTCCTCTGACATCATGGAAGGGGCAGGTCAGTCACTTCTGCATGTCCCACAACTCTCTACTTTTCGTGGTGTAAAATGTAAGATAAGTTAATAAAAAATATTCATGTGAAAAAGAAAGAAACAGTGGGCAACTGAAGTAGCAGTGGTGAAGAACAAAGTGGGAAAAAGTAGTAGAAATGTTCCCTGTCACTCATCCATGCATGACCACCACCAAAGTGATAAAATGTGCAAATTCACTTCACCACCATGCCTAAACTAAGGCAAATAATTAACCAATATTTGGTTTTCCTATGTTTTTTCATGTAATCTTTCATTTTATAACAAAACTTTCTTTTGAGATTTTTTTTTAACTCAATATGACTGATGAAACTCTTTTGTGCAGTTATCAGGTTAAGTAGTAGGACCCCATAGGTATACTGTGACTACTTTCCTATATATATAAATATTTAAGCAATAATTTTCTTGGGAACTATGGTCAACAGTCTTTCCCTAACTGCAATGCCATGAACTGTCAATCGATGACAGAATCAGTCCGAAAGAAATGATAGCTAATTATATCAGGCTTTTGTATGTTCATAGATGATATTCTAGATATATAAAAAAATATATACAGCAATATTTTATCTACTGTAATAAATGAAAGTCATAGAATTCCATAATAATGACAACATAGATATTTAACATAGAACTTGCATGGTCCAATAGCTCCTAACTTAACTTAACCTAGTATAACCATTCCATAAGAAGAAACAGATCAGTAAAATTTTAGAAGTGCACACCTATGTGACACAGCAATAGAAAATTAAATAAGAATTTTGTAAATTATAATACATCAACATAGTGTTATTCTTGGAAGAAATCAATAACAGAAAAAGTTGCTAGAAGCTATATACAAACGAATGTAGCTATTTCAACTGCTTGAGACTCCCATTTGTTTGATAGATGCAGAGATTGAAGAAATTAAAGTATGATCAATTCATCTATTCTAACCTAACCTACCTACCTAACCTGCACTTAGTAATGCTGTCCATGTAATTTTAGAGGTCATCAGGGTCATCAATTTTGGCCTCTGAATCTATCAAAACAAAGTTGGCATCTACAGGACTCAATGTGGCTTCATTAGTTTCTGCATAGCCTTTGGCAATCTTTTCCACTAAGAAAAATATTCATTACACTGAGTGACTGACATATTCTAATTAACAAAATATTTAATTTTCTAATGCTACATTGTGTAGGTGTTGATTTCTAAAATAATACCAACAGAACTTCAATAGCAAAAGAAAAAGAAAATAGATAAATAAAATAAAAAGAAAAGAAAAATGGAAAATGTTTGCATGATGCTGGAATAGAACCATTGAATCATTATAGCACTTATATGTACTAATGATATCAG
This sequence comes from Oratosquilla oratoria, assembly GCF_046742065.1. Lineage (NCBI taxonomy): Eukaryota > Metazoa > Arthropoda > Malacostraca > Stomatopoda > Squillidae > Oratosquilla > Oratosquilla oratoria. The sequence continues at coordinate 38,698,586 of NC_134788.1, forward strand.
CATAATCCATAGGAGTGTTGGTCACTTCGAAGCCTCTATGGAAGAGATAATTCGGTAATTTGTGGCGATTACTGAGGCCAGACATGTGTGGTCCTGCAGAAAATCACAGCAATATCTGAACAATCCTTACGACTATGGTCTGAGGTGGATTTTAAAAAATTATATATTTTTCTGCCATAGGCGAATTTACAGTGAGAGTATATCATACAATTGGTGTTTCTGTCGATAGTGCTCAATTCAAAATTATTACTTACTTCGAAAGATGGTGCACAAATAAAGACGAATAGTATCGTTGTTTATACGTATTCCACGTTTGTTTACATGGCAATGTTGATCTTCACTGCAAAATAAATGCAAGGAAAAATTGTTGTTTAGTGACAACACTTGAGGCAAAGAACATATTCTCGTGAAATGAAAAAATTATCGTATTCCTAAAGCATGTTTTGATTCTTGAAAAATTGAATCCTATGTTTATTACTACACTTTTCTCATATTCACACGACCAAGATAACCAGATTTTCCAAGATAAGAATATGCTAGACTTCAGTCGAAATTATACTCGATTGGCAAAAATAATACTAAATCTTAAGGTTCTAGATGTTATTATGCTGAGCTATTAATTCTCCAACCTCCGATCAATCGGCAGTACCGCCCACCTCCAGAACGTTTGCCGCCGTGAAATCAGTATGATGTTGTGGTTAGGTTCGGAAATGAAATTAAGGCACACAAGATGTAATGTATAATTGTATATTAGGCTCGAAGAAAATGGACAAGGGGTCGTAGAGGGAAGTTCCGGAATGAGGGTCTCTTTAAGTGTCGTGGGCTGAGTGCGAAGGGCCACTTAAAGTTTGGCGACTTGCTGCACGAGGCGATTTGCTGGAGAACTGACTGACTCGGCAAGGCGCCATCCTTTTAAAGGAGGCTGGCGGTTCAGTGAGGTCCCGGGAAAGCTTTCCCGAGTTTCTGATTGGTTGCTGGCTGGGGTTGGTCGAGACGTCTTGCTAACTTCGGCGAGTATATAGGCCTAGCTCGAGTTGTGTGACGGCCAGAGAAAGTACAATTCTTTTAGAGAGCGCACCTACGCTGGAACGTCTTATCACCACACCACCGGGTACGCTTTTTGTGCCGTCATTCACCCTAGTCACTAGCTCTGTTTGACGTGCCAAATCATATCAAACTGAACGAAAGTAATATTACCCGAGCCAATTCGCCCTTCTCGTGGAATCTCGCTCTGGCAGGATTATGTTCCCGGATAGCTCTCCCGTACGATCGGCATAGCCCGTGGGGTCTTAACACTTGCCTTTATGACAGGAGAGGGGGAAACACGTCGTCAAGCATTGCCCGGTCTCGCGCCTTCTGCCAAGCCCCACCACCGTCAATGTGCCCTTCGGCTTGAAGACTCCTCTTCTGATGAGGAGGCAAATGTCTCCACTGTTAAAAAGTCGCAATCCATCTTGTCTTCTGACCGGGGAGGACAAAATGAGGATGTAATGGAACTCGACAGGGAAGACAGTCGCCCTGTTAGATAGTCATTAAAGGTTGCTACAGTGGAACATAAACGGGTTCCGCAGTGACAGCTCGTGTCTCCTTGCGCTTGCGCAAGAGTATGATTACAATATCACACTTCTCCAAGAGACATTGGTGAGGGATGAGGTGCCATTTCCGGGATATCGCGTCTTTTCCCTTCCTCGCATACACACTACTAGTTGGGGGTGGGTGCATAGTCCTCGTCAAATCACCCATCCCCTGTAGCGAAATATTGAACCCTGTGTCATATGGGGATGTTGTAGAAGTTCTTGCGGTTCGAATCCATCGGACCCATGAAACGTACACCATCTAAAACATATACAGGGGCCATAATGCGGTGCTGAACCTTGGAGAAGTGTGTGCTCTTGCTGCGGACAGGCTCCTTACCATAGGAGGGGACCTCAATGCCCACCATCCTTTATTGATGTCGCCCCAATGGCCCAATGTCGCTGGACACCACTTAAATTACTTATTAGATTAATACCCTGAAATTACTTTGTTGAATGATGGTAATCCGGCACACGTACAAGGTGGACGACTTGATCTGACCTTGGCGACGGCAACTCTGCTCCCTAGGGTAACATGGGAGGTGCATCATGGTGTCACCAGTCATCACTTAGGTGTCTCTGTGCACATACGGGATGCACCACCCAAACCGGCTGTATTACTTTTTCCCAGATGGAAGATTGCTCTGGCAAACTGGCCGGCCTTTGAGAGATCTATTGAAGAATGGGCAGCTTCATACGTTCCACCACAGGACGTGGAAACGTTAGAAGCTGGCTACCAGCAGAGCCATTCCAAAGTCTGGCCAGTCCACCAGGGAACATAAAAACAGTTGGTATTATACCCCTGAGGCGAAAGAAGCCAACCATCGGGTCAATATGCTTAGGCGTCTTTTCCGTCGGCGCCGGACTCCGAGCAATTTGGCCAACTTGCGCGCTGCAGTTCGTGACGCACATGCCACGGCTACAGATGCCAGAAGAGCGCATTTTTTTTAGAATGGTGTGAGAGCTTTAATGCTCACACCTCCCTAGCAGAGCTGTGGTTGAAGCTTTGTAGAGCAGCTGGCAGGACTCAACCGCGACGCACTCATCATGCCCCTGATTCCGAGGCGCAGCGGATGGTACAGAAGTTTGCTTCTCCCTCCGGCAGCACCTCACTCCCGCAGTTGTTCAAAACACACTACAAGGCCTACAGGGAGTGAGGCCCCACTCTGTTCAATGTGTTCATCTCCAATATTCTGGAACTACCAGTCCCCAATGGGTGCAAGGTTGTCTCTTATCCAGACGACCTTGCGCTCATAATTACTGGGAGGCGACGGCGTTTCAGCAGGGCCCAGCGCTGCTTAAGCACTGTAACGACTGAATGTTGCAGGTTAGGGTTAAAGGTATCCCCTTCAAAAACGAAGGCCATGGCGTAAGGACTCTGGAATGAGGGGGAACACCTCACCATCCAGGGCCTTAGGCTGGACTAGGTCCACCACTTTCATTACCTGGGGGCCTAGATTGATGAGAGGCTCACCTTTGAGAGGGAACTATCCTATCTCAAGGAGAGGCCGAAGGCAAGAACCAAAGTCACGAGAGCAATGACGGGGAGGGCACTTGGTGCCACTTACCAGGCTCTTCGCACGTTCTACGTGTAAGCAGTCCACAGTTTGGACTACGCTGTCCCAGCTCTCATAACTGGCGAATGCCACGCTTGAAGATCTAGAGCCTTGCCAAAATATCGTAGCAAGGATTATCTTAGAAGCTCAACCTTGGACCAAGACTGTTAACCTCCAAATGGAGGCTTCATTGTCCTCATTAACATCATGGGTCAGAAGGCTGGAGGTTGACTTTCTTGCCAAGATAGTCCAGAGCCCCATAACTGAACTGAGTCAGAGCCTTGTGATAACTCTGGGACGGCTGGATAACCTTATCCACTGCAGTACCTGGCTATCTCAAGCAGCCAGACTCTTGGACTCCTTCAGCCTCACCAGTGGTCTCCTTGAAAAGGGCAGGGACTCTCTTCACCCAGAGTTCAAGTTCCCACCTCCATGGCTGTCGGTAATTGCAACCTTCGTTGTCGTAAAGCATAACAGTAAGAAGAAGTTATGTGACCAGGAAAGAGTGCGTGCGCAGGCCCTACAGGGCATCCGCGCACTGTCGAGACCTGAGACGGCAGGTGTGATGAGATACAGTGGTCAAAGAGCTTAATATATTGGCCGTAGTTGGAACTGGGAGAGGTATTCCGCGTTACCGAAGCTGTCCGGGTCTCCCTCCACCTCCTCCAGTCGCTACGAGAACCGGATAACTGGTCACGACCTTACACGCCCAATTGTACATAATGGATCATATACGTCTTTATCTACAAAGAATATATACCCTAAGGATGGTTAGTAAAACACATTAATTCCTCCTTGCATGAACAGATGAACTATCCATGCACTGTGGACGTTGTCATCTTGGTGGTCGTGTGGATGTTTTTCTAACAATACAAAATCAAAACCAGCCCTGCTGAGTGTGCTGGGGCCTGGCAGATAGAGCCAGGCCCCTTAACATCTGCTAGGTGTTAGGCTTACCATTTCATGCCTTCAGACCTTCATCCGCATGCCTGATGACAAACCCACGAAATAATGTGTCTGGTCTGGTGTGTGGTTGGTGGTGTACATTTCTGTATGTAAAATGTGCATGTAGTAATGCATTCGGACGAACTCACCAGTCGTCCTGATTTCATCACCCACGTTCTGGGCGTTCATCCTCTGAGGATTCCTCGCTCTCGACATGTTCTTCGTCAGTTGAGTTTGGTTTGGATATCCGAATTGGTTTGTACATGTATCTTTGTACCGTACCCACATTAGAACACGAAACTGCATCCTAATCCGATAAATCTTCTTCGTATTGCGTGCCAGCCATGTTGAACAATGTAAACAGCAACTTTTACGTCATCAGTATGCCCTAGCGGTGGAAAATGTAACTGCGACATTCAAAAGTTTATTGTCTAACAGACACTTTAAAGATCATGCTATTTTGAACAAATCAAGACTAAAAATACTAGAAACGTGCATTTTAGTGTTCTAACTTCCTCCAAGCTATATTTTCATACATAAGACGGCAACAAAGAAATCCTAAAACCTTCTCAGTCGACCTTTAATGTGCTGTTTAGCATTTGAGCCACAATTTAGGAGGGTGATGTCATCTGTAATATTATGGGCCTAAGGGGATTTGCCAATTTTGTGGGTTTTATCAGTCCCATAACAATACCCAGGCTTATAGTCTCCGATGATTTCAGGAAACTTAGTATTTTGCTCAAGCTTATTGGCTCTTGCTACTATGCTGTTGTTGTTTTTTCAGTGCATTCGTTGGACTTTTAGTTAGTTTTTCACAACTTTGTTGGGTCACTTAAGGTATTTCCCATGTCAGAGTGAAAAGCTATCCCTCTAATAATTTTGGATATACTTAGAAATTAATTCATCATCCAGCTCTAGTATCTTTAAATTACTATTGTAATAATTAAAATCAATTATAATGAAATCCATAAAAAGACTGTATTCGTCAACAAACACATATAAAAATACTATGTCACTTATATTCCTACTCTCTATCGGAAAGAAGGGATCAAAAACGTTTTCAATGTTTTGATCAGACTCACGTGGTCTGAGAGAGAGAGAAATGCCACGTAGGCACTCCAAGACAGCCAACCCAGGCTATCAATATCTTCGTCAAATTATCCCTTTTAAAAGGTAAGAGTTAAAGTCAGAACCAGTTCTTAAAATAATTTGAGAAGCCCACGTCCGATAGAGGGGAAATGAGACATAAAAGGGGAATGCAAGCTACACGGATGCTGGCAATAACCTGCCTTGTGTTGTTGCTACGTGTTTGGATAACCCTTGACGTTTCTCATAACTGTTATACTCCGTTTTGGAAAGAGTAGAGTGTGCCAACAACCTATTCTCGTTTGCAGTCATTTTTTTATATGAGAGTGTCACGAAATGGCTTCCGTTTAGGGGGTTAGCCTACAACCTACCATAGCCTAACCTAAAATCAATTGTAAACCTTAAGTAGGGTAATTTAAAGATTTCTGAAGAGGCCTACCCTATGTTATATTGCAGGAAGAGACATATTAACCTCATGTTACCTCGCTTTAGTCTTATAAGGATTTCTTCTGCCTCACGAATCTTTCAGATACCCTACTCCATTTTCACATTGATGTGATTTTTTTTTTCTGAGGAAATTGTAATCTTACAGGGAACCAGTCTGGGAAACCAGAGCTAGTCTCGGAACTGGTCTTGGAAACCAGTGAACCGGTCTGGAAGACCGAATGGGACGCAAGTTCTCAATTCCCTCCCTCCCTCGGTTTGGGAAGCTTTTGGAAGAATAAAGGCAGTACAGAAGGTCGAGTTTCCTTTTAACCAAGAATGGCAAGTGGATTAGGGCCCACATACCCATAGGTCCCAGGTCCTACCATACGACTAACCTGCAGCCCAGTACCACTCCTCATCCCTCGGTTTATGACATTGGAAGTCCAGGAGTAGCGGAATAATGATCGCTTACTCCAGAAAGTGTTTGGCAGTCTCTAACATCTAAAGAATTGTTGATATATATACAACAGATTTTTTTTTTTTTTTTTTTTTTTTTTTTTTGTCGCGGTTCGCCGTGACACCCATTTTGTCTATATACTCATCATTGTCATAGGGACGTTGACGACACACTTGTCACCCTTTCTTATCATGATATATTCTCTCTTACGTAGTTCCTTGGTGGCATCGCGAAGGGGTTTGTTTACAATATTACTCGACCTGATTCTTCACCCAACTCGTCAATAACTGTGAAAAACAATGACCAATACCTCCAGGTCCAGTCGATTCCACGATGACATAATTCTCGTACTGTGTCCAACTTCAAGTAAGGATTGAGGAATATTTTTACGTCCACTTACATAATCATCACAAAGGTTTTTTAATTGCTGTTGTAAGTCCACTATCTCTGTTGCACATGTTTTACGACACGGTTATCGACATTGTCCAACTGGATCAATGTGGGCACAGTTGCATAATCCTGCTGAAACCCTATGATTGCGCACCTTACTGATGGATGTCGTTGTCCAACTATTTTATTGTTTCAAGATCCATAAATGTTATTAGTGTGCGCTAATTAGTGTGTTTCAAGATTCATAAATATTATTAGTGTGCGCATCGTTATTCGGAGTTGCAGTGTATACATTCCAAACAACTGGGTGAGAGAGCTTTAACTGATCGCCAGGAACCACTGATATATACACTATGAAAATACTACAACAAATCTGTAGTCTCATCTGGAACATTATCTAATAGACAGGCAACTCGTTCTGGGACATCTTTCACTGGAAGAAACGTGAGGCTGTCCATCATTCCGACATATAACTGAAAATCCACATCATTACGGTAGTGTTCTACAAACCCCACAGACAGAATCCATCGCCATGTAGATTGCGTTAGGTGGAAGAAACATCCTCTCACATTCACATTATTGTCGAATACACTTCTTATCGTATTATCGTGTGCTTTGACATTTTCATCATTAACGTTAGATAAAATCCTGGAGATTATCTACACAGGGTTACAAACTCCTGTCCTCAGCCAATCTCTTCACTTCTGTTTAAGCCTTGTCTACTTTCACTGCTGAATCGTCCGATACATGGTTGTGTTCTCCAGTGTCTCTTGGTTGATTCATCTTTAAGTCTGTCACCACGGACATTTTCGTATGATTTATCTTTTATATTTGGAATCAGATATGTGGCTCGCTGTTGTACTTTTTCCAATGTGGACGACCTAACGATTTATATAGCTTGTTAATGAGAGATGGACTTTATAAGTCAAAAGATCGCGCAATCAGTCCTAGAATCTTATTTGCTTTCTCAGAGGCTGAAATACACTGCTTAGATGATTTGAGATCGTTACTAATAATTACGCCGAGATCCCTCTCACTATCCACTTTTGTTAACGAATTTCTAAATAACTTGTAATCGTACTTATTGTTATTTTTACCTCTGTGTATAACTTTGCATTTACTTGTCTTAAATTCCATTAACCGCTCTTCAGATTATTGCTGTAATTTATCTAAATCTTCTTGAATATCTAATTGGTTGAAGTGATCATTTGCGATTCCGCACAATTTTGCATCATCAGCAAATTTTGAGACAGCGATTTTAGTCCGTGGTCTATATCATTTGTATACACTATGAATAGAAGTCGCCCAAAAAACGGAACCTGAGGAACTCCACTCGTAACATTTTTCCGTCTAGTAGTTTTGCCATTTAAAATAACTCTGTTTTCGATCATTCAACCAATTTCTAGTCCAACTTAACAGGCTACCACTTGTCTGTGTGAAGCTAATTCAGTAAGTAGTCTTTCGTGGGGGACGGTATCAAAAGCTTTTGCAAAGTTTAAATGTATTAAATCTATATTGTTTCTTTGCTCATAAATTGAGATGACTGTGTTGTAGAATTTGAGTAAGTTAGTCACGCAAGAACGTTTCCGTCTGAACCCATGCATGTGGCTATCATTTATCAGTTACCTTCTTATAGGCTTATAAGTACTTATTTGCTTTCTGTCACTTTTTTTTTCTTCTTAATATTGGAAAATGATAGCTAGCTTCCATTCTCTTGGGACATCTCCGGATATGATGGATTTTTTTTTTTTCTCGAATGGAACAATAATCTCATTTTTTGCTTCCTTTAAGATTCTTGGATGCCAACCGTCAGGCCCTGGTGTTTTATCAATTTTGAGTTTCTCTATACACTTTTTTCTTTTTGCCTTTATATTGACCGTAGTAAGTTTACCCAGTTTGGAGTTCACTTTGAGGTGTTTAGTTTACGAATACCGAGCTAAAATTCTTGTTTAAAATATCACACATTACTTCGTTTGAATACTCAAGTTGACCGTCAGCAGATAATAGTGGGCCAATGTGATTCCTAATAACCTATTTATCTCCAATGTAACTGTAGATTTTTTTTTTTTTTTATTCTCCTTGGGTTTATCAGTGATATTCATTTCGTATTGTCGTTTTCGTTTTTATTGCCCTTTTTTTAAATCTCTTTGCATTATGACAGGTACTAAACCCATCCAAGTATAACTTTAGGCCACCTCTTAATATGACTTTTTTACGAGTACATCATACATACAAACTATCACATTTTTTATTTTATCAAATTATTCAATAGACCCATTCATATATTTACTGATACAGGACCAATAGTAAGTTTTACAACCAGTAAAATGCTTAAAAGGTTGAAACCAGGAATGAAGTTATTGGAACTTGATGAAATATAAAAATTGTGAATCAAATTAGTATAGTCGCTATGCCGTAATAATCTGCCGATTGTTGTCGAAGCAAGACGTTCAATCTAGTCCCAGTGCATGCGATAGTCTATTAGGGTTAAGAAGATTTTTATGTCACATTTTTTTTTATTTTATCAAATTATTCTATATAGTACATACACACAAAATTTCACATTTCTTATTTTATCAATATTTATATAGAACTTACATATATGGACTCCTGGACTGCCTGCATGGGTGGAATTCTCGAGATTATTCCAAGTAAACAAGTAAACAATAGTGCCGTAAAGACTGGTGAAAGGGTGGAGGAGAAAGATCGTTGGCCCACGTATGTAAGATCACGCCCTTTGGTGAGGACCTTGAACCACTGAACCAAGAAAGTCACCACGTCACTGCAAAGCTCACGTAAGATCTTGTATATATCATCTCGGGGGGATTCCTGGACAGAAGCTTATAACTAATAGAGGTGAGTCGCCATGTCCATAAGAGAGCATTACAAGGGCGGCGACAGTGGTGATAACACTTACATCTATATTTTCATCTATTTTCAACCACATTAACTTTTCACTTTCAATTTCATGTCATCACGATCGAGACTGACTAGGCGCTCAACGAAGACATGAAAAATTAATGTGGTTGAAAATAGATTAATATCTGCACTGGGGACCATTCAGTGTGTGTGTGTATAACACTTACCCACGCGTACATACTACCATTGCACCATAGCGGGGATGGGTTGAGCATAAAATTCGTGTATATATAACTCGAGCATACAAATATAAGAAACTGTGCTCAACTTATATCTCTCTTGATAACGCAGTGGTTAGTCACTGTTCACTTTGGTATGTCTGAGCTGGGTTCGAGTCCATGGCCTCACTGCGTATCAGTTTCCGCATATGTCTCCGTTGAGCGCATTGTCAGTCTCGCTCGTGATGACATGGAATTAAAAGTAAAAAGTTAATGTGGTTGAAAATAGATGAAAATATAGATGTAAGTGTTATCACCACTGTCGCCGCCCTTGTAATCCTCTCCTATGGACATGGCGACTCACTTCTATTAGTTATAATCTCCTGTCCAGGAATCCCCCCGAGATGATATATACAAGATCTTACGTGAGCTTTGCAGTGACGTGGTGACTTCCTTGGTTCAGTGGTTTAAGGTGCTCACCAAAGGGCGTGATCTTACATACGTGGGCCAACGATCTTTCTCCACCCTTTCACCAGTATTCACGGCATTATTGTTTGGAATAATCTCGAGAATTCCACCCATGCAGGCAGTCCAGGTGTCCATATATGTATGTTCTATATAAATATTGATAAAACAAAAAATGTGAAATTTTGCAATGTACTATATGAAATAATTTCCTGGTGTGTTCCCTAGAACCCATAATCATAGATAAGGGAATCAGGGGTACCAGTATTACCCTATGAACTTGAAGATCTTATCTCGTGCGAGCTATGTCACATTTGAAAGCATCTCTCGCGAGAAAGCTGCATCGCACAAGTCAGACAATCAAGTCTTCTCACCTGTGTTGATTGCCATATGCTGTTAGATGATACTGCTCCTTCAAGCTGTTGGAAAGACATTTTTTGTTCCGGAGTGGGTCATCAAGTGACATTTCAAATCGTCCTTATATCAGAAAGCTTCATCCCACAGGTCACACCGTAAAAGGCTCAATCATGTGTGGATCACCGTGTGACATTTGAGAAAAAAAAGAAAGAAAAAAACTCGGGGAAAATGTTTATGGCGCAGGTTGTTTCACTGACTGCAATGGGTTCTCTCCTGTATGGGTAATGATGTGACGTTTGAAAAGACCCTTACGTAAAAAAAAAAAAAAAAAAAAAAAAAAAAAAAAAAAAAAAAAAAAAAAAAAAAAAAAAAAAAAAAAAAAAAAAAACTTTATTGCACAGGTCACACTGGAATGACTTCTTTTCAGCGTGGGTAGTCATGTGACATTTAAGATCGCTCTTTCGTGTCACACTGGTAAGAGCGACTCTAGTGTGGATCATCAGGGTTCGGGAAAAAAAAAAAAAAAAAAAAATCACCACCGGAAAAAAGCCCCACTTAAGAAATTCCCTGGCGGAAAAAATCCCCACCTTGAAAAAAATCCCCAAATTCTAGAAAAGCCCCAATTTAGGAAAACAAGGTCACAATTTAAGAATAAAACTGTGTTAATTGCTTAAAAGATGAGTTTACTTGACACTATATGATAATAATACAATATACTAAATATTAATAAAACAATCGGAAATTACTTCAATCCAACACAAATAACACATGACAAAAGAAAATCAATAGTATAATTGAGGCTAGCTATGCAGTATAAAGTATAAAAGTATCAAGTATAAAATAACACAGTCAGCACCAGTTTACATGATATTATATGAAAATACTACAATATACTAAATATTATGAATAGCAGATTTTTATTATAGAAAAATACAAAGTCAGCACTAAGTTATGAAATAGTACATTTGAAAGTTAGCACTACTTTAAGTAAATCTAAATCGAATTACAAGCGGATGCAGTGGGCACAGCCTTTAAGAAACGCTTCAATGTCTTTCTGGCCTGCTTGGAAGTCTTTGCAGAGAGTGGGAAGCCTTTTCTGAAGGTCTTTTGTATGTCTCCCTCCCCTGCCCTGGTCTTTTCGTAGAGCCTCGGTCGCGATCCACACGGAAGGATGGTCGGTCGGTCGTGGCCGATCATCCACATGTGTGAAGGCTTGATTCCACGCCTCACAATGCTTGTTCGTACGATGCCCGCCCGCCCGCCCGCCAGACAAGGTTACTTGGTGTACGTTCCAAAGTTCGGGTGGAAAAAGGGGTGGCCTTCGGCGCATACGAAGCGGCGGTCGGTAGCACAGCACATCACCTGGGCGGCGTTCGGCAGGCATCTGGATACGACGATATCCTCCACACACGTAGGTCGCATCGAAATAATCTACCAGACAACTGAGTTGCTCCGGAATAACAGTTCTTAAAAATTCCATCACCTCCGAAACTCTGTCACATGGCAGAAAAGCCAAGGCACCTAACAATAAACAAAATAATCTACTTTCTTCGTCTGTCTTGTACAGTGTCACAAGGCCTAATTCCTGTATCTTCCTCCAGGTGTTCTGCGTTAGGTGAAAAAAACAAAAAAACAATCGTGGCACTGAACGTGATCCCCGAATACAGTCCGGATAGCATTCACTGTCGCGAGTTCGAAATCGGTTGTGATTGTCGTAGGATCAAGGTTGAATCCTAGTGTGGCACACTGTTCAACAATGGCTTGGAACACTTCTTCATATATGCTCTGAGTTTTGCCAGAAAGAGAGGCGTAGACACATGTTAAATTCGACTCGTCTAAAGGGCAACGAATTAAATAGAGTTGATGAACGAGTTTCGGAGCAGTCCGGAATGTGCCATCCATAAACCATTGAGTGGAACGAGCAAGATAACGCAATCCCTCTTCAGTTGCAAAGACAATAACCCGTCTACTGCTATCAGCACCACTATCATAGAACATGAACTCCTGACCATCATAGTCCATGAATCGACCAGTTTTCAATCTTGCAGACAAACGGGATCTTTCGGAGGAGCGTGGCGCTTATGGTTGCGAATCGTGCGTTTCACAGACTCGAGTTTCCAATCTCAGCACGCGCTGCGACAGGAAGATTAACAACAGTATCGGCAATAATCTGACTTGGCTTTCCTCTGGTGGCAGAAGTGTGCTCATTCATTTGAACTCTGGCCTTCGTGGCATCTACTTTAGCAGTATTAGAATTATGACTATGTTTTGTACCTTTGATTTCAATAGATATATCCAAGTCCGAGTACAGTGTTGCACTGCATTTCATAGCTTTTCTCCTTGAACACCCCCATCGTATAGACGTTTTGTTCACACTCTTCTTCGTGTACATATAACCATCGTAACAAAGTTTCTCTCCACCATTGTTGTTTTTTATCATTTCCATGTTGAAATATATATGTATATATACACACTAATGGTATGAATGATACTGTGATGAATGTGGGACTTGTATACCCACACCATTAGGGAAGTCTACTTCACACCTTTAATGCAATTAAACACCTCAACCTCTTGGAATTTGAAACCAACTCACCGGGCCCTTTGAACTAGGTTTTATTTAAAACAAGTATTACCGTTATTAATAATAAGTATTATTATCCATATTTTTTTTTCCGGTGGGCTTCTTTCCGTCTAGGGATCTTCCTATGTGGGGCTTTTTTCCGGGATTCGTGGATCATCATGTGACATTTGAGGTGACCCTTTTGTGAAAAAAGTGGAATCACATAGGTCACACCGAAATAGCTTCTCTCATGTGTGAGTCTTCATGTGACGTTTGAGATGACCCTTTTGCGAGAAAGAAGAATCACACAAGTCACACTGGAAAGGCTTCTCTCCTGTGTGGGTCTTCATATGCTGTGTGAGATTACCCTTTTGTGAGAAAGCAGAATCACACAAGTCACACTGAAATGGCTTCTCTCCTGTGTGGGTCCTCATGTGACATTTCAGATTACCCTTGTGTGAGAAAGCAGAATCGCAAATGTCACACTGGAATGGCTTCTCTCCTGTGTGGGACATCATGTGATGTTTAAGCTCACTCCTTCGTAAGAAAGCAGAATCACACAAGTCACAATGGATAGGTTTCTCTTCTGTGTGGGTCATCATGTGATGTTTGAGATGACTCTTTTGCGAGAAAGCAGAATCACACAAGTCACACTGGAAAGGCTTCTCTCCTGTGTGGGTCCTCATGTGACGTTTCAGATGACCCTTGTTTGACAAAGCAGAATCACACAAGTCACACTGGAAAGGCTTCTCTCCTGTGTGGGTCATCATGTGATGTTTGAGACTACCTTTTTGTGAGAAAGCAGAATCACACAAGTCACACTGGAAAGCCTTCTCTCCTGTGTGGGTCACCATGTGATCTTTTAGATGACCCTTTCGTGAGAAAAGAGAATCACATAGGTCACACTGGAAAGGCTTCTCTCCTGTGTGGGTCCTCATGTGACGTTTCAGATGACCCTTGTTTGACAAAGCAGAATCACACAAGTCACACTGGAAAGGCTTCTCTCCTGTGTGGGTCATCATGTGATGTTTGAGACTACCTTTTTGTGAGAAAGCAGAATCACACAAGTCACACTGGAAAGCCTTCTCTCCTGTGTGGGTCACCATGTGATCTTTTAGATGACCCTTTCGTGAGAAAAGAGAATCACATAGGTCACACTGGAAAGGCTTCTCTCCTGTGTGGGTCCTCATGTGACGTTTCAGATGACCCTTTCGCGAGAAAGCAGAATCACACAAGTCACACTGGAAAGGCTTCTCTCCTGTGTGGGTCATCATGTGACGTTTGAGACCACCCTCAAGTGAGAAAGCAGAATCACATAAGTCACACTGGAAAGGCTTCTCTCCTGTGTGGGTCATCATGTGATATTTGAGACCACCCTTAAGTGAGAAAGCAGAATCACACAAGTCACACTGGAAAGGCTTCTCTCCTGTGTGGGTCATGGTGTGAAGTTTGAGATGACCCTTTCGCGAGAAAGCAGAATCACACAAGTCACACTGGAAAGGCTTCTCTCCTGTGTGGGTCATCATGTGACGTTTGAGATGATCCTTTTGTGAGAAAGCAGAATCACACAAGTCACACTGGAAAGGCTTCTCTCCTGTGTGGGTCATCATGTGATGTTTGAGACTACCTTTTTATGAGAAAGCAGAATCACACAAGTCACACTGGAAAGGCTTCTCTCCTGTGTGGGTCATCATGTGATGTTTGAGACCACCCTTTTTGTGAGAAAGCAGAATCACATAAGTCACACTGGAAAGGCCTCTCTACTATGTCATCATGTGATATATGTGGTAATATTTTGGTGAGAAAACTGCATATAATAGGTCGCACTAGAAATGTTTCTCCCCATGAGATAGCTGAGGTATAGATGCCACATCGGGTTTTCTTTGTTGCATGACAAATACATAGAATCTATGGATAACTTTCCCACAGAAATGTTGATGGTTACCTTCTGGAAAAAATGTAATCATAAGATTGACATTAACTTTTTGAGATTTGTAATAGTAGGATTGTGGGTGTTTTGTACCCAAACCATTTCATACATGCCATCTCCTATTATAAGAATATTTTACTGAAAAGCACACAGTAAAATAGAATATTAAAATCACTCATGAAAATGGGATGTGTTCACATGACACCCACACCAATTACATTGTCCTAGCCCTCGAATAGGTGCCCACCTACCCGGGCACACAACTCGCCAACAACCACCACCACCACTGTTCACATTGGTCATTGCTTAGTGTAAACAAACACACAGTTGCCACTGTCCAATCCGTGTAGCAGTTGCAACTGCTGACAATATTACAAACCAACAGACCCTTTCCTCCTATAAAGGGGGTGGCAATGCCTTTCGCCTAGTTGTGGGTTGAAATTCCATACTTATTTCCTATTCCTACATAGGCGGGGGCTGTTAGGTTAGACTCAACCCTGCCCCTCAATCAACCAGTACTACAAATGAGTTGCGATTAAATTTGTGAAAAATTTACGTCCATTGTCTATTTTACTCATAAATCAGAATGACAACACAATTTTCTCCAGATTCAATTACGGTGTTCACTAACTTGTAACTTTATGTCTATAGTAACTGTATGTCTGGCATTAGAGAATGTAAACACTGAACACGTTTAATACGTCGCCTTCTTTCTATCTACAAATTTGGCTGCGGCGATCAGAACCAATGAAGAACTAGGCCAAATAAAGCAACCTTTAACGTAGAGGCACTCTACTTGCTTTGCTGTCAAAATCTTGCGTAGGGAGTGTTTTGTAGATGACTTTTTGGGCTAACAGCAAAGAAAAATGAAGACAAAGCATCCCGCCAAGCTTTTACCTATGTTAACAAAGTGGGATGTTTAAAGCCCACGCTTCGGTCCTAGGACCGTCTTCAGGGGCGTAATGAGATACAGTGGACAAAAAGCTTAATACATTGGCCGTAGTTGGAACTGGGAGAGGTATTCGTTTTACCGAAGCTGTCCGGGTCCCCTCCTCCTCCAGTCGTTACGGGAACCGGGTAAATGGTCACAACCTTACATACCCAATTATACATAATGGATCATACGCATTTTTATTTACAAAGAATAAATACAATGAAATAAATTGCAACTTATACAAGTGAAAAAGTGGACAGCACACTTGCACGAAAAAGGAAATAAATTAAATCACGTTCATACACATTGTGACCTTTGTTCACCCTGTACTCTCTCAGTTTATGTCGAGTGTCATTGTGATCCCAGTTATATTAGATTGTCTATGCACCTATTTACGCTAACTTCTTTTGTCGTCCACGCTTCTACGAATAATCTCCTTTTCTTTGAGCTCTGTGTACCACTCTGGCTCCTTCCCAGTCAATGTTGTGCTGTAGCTCGTCCATGTGTTTATAAAGTGCTGAGGCTGCATCTTTCCGTTTAATTGCCTGTTTATACTCTTTAATTCTAGTGGCGAGTTTCTTCTGTCTTTCTCCTATGTAATCTGCATCACAATCCAAACAGCCAATGCGGTACACTACGCCCGACCACTGAGTGGGTGCTTCCGTGTCCTTGACCCTGGAGAGGTTGTGATGCAGAGTGTTGCGTGGTTTATGTGCTACCTGTATGTTCTTGTCCCGGAGTATCCTGGCCGTCACCTCTGATGCACCTTTAATGTACAGAATTGTGACCCTGTGTCCTGTGTGAGGGGATTGTGTCCCAGTACGTTGCGTCCTCGTCCATTTTCATACGGTTCTGAAAACATCACGTAGGTGCCTTCTTTAGCACACCTCAAACTCAGACACTAACCTCCTTAACTCCTCCAAATTTCTTCATTTTCTTTAACCTTCTCTAATCCCCGGCCCATTACCCTTGCACTTACCTCTCGCACCACCCCATCCATTTACACATTGAACAGCCACGGCGACACAACACATCCCTGGCGAAGTCCCACCCATACATCAAACCACTCGCTCTCTCCATTTCAAATTCAAAGGATTACAAAGGAGAAGCATGCCGACAGGAGACCTTTCGGTCCATAACTTGGTCGGATACGAAAAAACTATAATGATAATAGATAAATTAATACAAAAAAAAAAATTATGATGAATAAGAATAGATAAATAGGTAAAGTTAAATGATAAACAATCAGGTAAATAGTAAATAATAATAATAAATGGACAGATAATAATACACAAATTGAGAAATAATAAGTGTGAAAATTTTGTCAGTTTTTATGTTGTCAATTCCCTTTACAAAACGTAGACATGAATAAAGTCACCTGAGTCTACTTTTTTTTTTTGGGGGGGGGGGGGGATAGATTCATATGATTTAATTGATTTTCGTATCTTTTATTTTTGATATTTGGAATCAGTCTTGTGGCTCGCTGTTGTACTTTTTCCAATCTGTTGGTGACCATAAGGGAACGGCATATTCCAACTGTGGTTGAAGTCATAAGACCACGCAATCAGTCCTAGAAACTTATTTGCTTTCTCAGAGGCTGAAATACATTGTTTAGATGATTTCCAATCATTACTGATAATTAACCCAAGATCCTTTTCACTATCCACTTTTGTTAACGGATTTCTAAATAACTTGTAATTGTACTTACTGTTATTTCTACCTATGTGCATAACCTTGCATTTACTTGTGTTCAATTTCATTAGCCAATTCACAGACCATTAGTTTAAGTGATCGTTTGCCATTCCATGCAGTTTTGTATTATCAGCAAATCTGGAGATAATAGATTTCAGTCCGTGGTCTATATCATTTATATATACTATGAAGAGAAGTGGCCAAAGAATGGAACCCTGGGGAACTCCACTTTGTAAGAACATCTTTGCCTCTGTGAGTTTGGTGGATTCCATCAAAAACATATAAGTCATGATGCCTAGAAATGAGAAACCAAGTATCAAGAAAGTGGTATTCCAGTTGCGTGAACAACTGTGATATTCTCTCATTGATCCTTATGGCTTTAACACAAGTTGTACTACTCTTGCAAGAAAAAAAAAAAAAAAATCTTGACTGCTCTGTAAAACCTCCCACAATGCCTTTCCATCTACCCTGTCAAAACCCTTTTCCAAATACTCGAAGGCCCAAAAACATCTTAACCCTTTGCTAAAGCTTTCTCACATATCTGCCTTACCATGAAAATCTGACTTTGCACATCATGTGAATGCTCTCTCAATGAGCAGACGCTGAGTCATTGACTTGAACCCAAGTTGCTGGTTCCTTCTGAGATTTTGATTCCTAATAACCAAAGAATAATTTTACCAAAGATGCTCCCCAAGTGATTTGAATTTGTACTTAATCGCACATTTCTTTATTAGTTAACTTTACCTATTCACTATTTATATTACTATTATTTGTATTTATTTGTTTGTTTATAGTTATATCTTTTTGCATCCGACCTAGTTATGGACCAAAAGGTCTCCTATTGGCATGCTCCTCCTTTGTTATCTTTTGTAAATAGAATTGGTTACCCTCATAAACATGTAATGTATGCACATCATACCCACACCATTTACAGTGTCCCAGCCCTGTATCACTATTGGAAAAGGATCTGTTTCCCTCATCCAAATAAACAAACAATTTCTTACTATAGTTAGACTAATTCAAAATGAGAAAGTTCAATCTTACCTTCTTCATGATATTTAGATGTAATTTATTGAAGAGACGAGGACTTTTCGAGAGACTGGTTTTAACTCGGCTGAGTGTGTACTTACTCTCTTTCGCCTTATTGAATTTATCCAACTGTTATTCTAAATTGTGATGTAATCCTCTTTTGTTTTTTAAGAGAGGTTTCTCTTTACAGATGGAAGTAAATGTTCCTCCGAAATTGATTTACAGTAAACTTATATTATTTACTTTTACATACATACATTTACCAAGGCTTTTTCCCCCTTACTAGGGAGGTAGCCAAAAAGGAAAAGGCATAAAATCATTCCCACCCGTTCCATCCCCGAAAACACTCCACACCCCTCCACCCTCCCTCCCATCTTAGCACCTCCTAGATGACGGGTCATCCCTGCACCTTGTCCACTGCCCTGGGTCAGAAGCAGTGTCGCAAGACACAGTACATCCACAGCAAGGCTGCTGTTGACACAAATTCTCAGTGTCTTAATTTCACAGAATCAAAGAATTTTTTAAACAAAGCCGGCAACTAGCAGTAAGCAATATCTATATATAACTCAATCATTGTTTACTTTTTCACCGACCAGAATTTTCGGTATTTATTTCAAATATTTAAATTTTTCAATAGACTACAAATTATCAGTAGCAATTGATCATTAAAATTATTAATTATTCAGATTTTATCCAATAATTTAAATATACATAATTTATTACTTTAATGAAATTAAACCTCCAGAGTTCAATAAATGAGTTCAATATGACGTCACCTTTTACGTAATTTCTAATATACTCCAGACAAGAGATTGCATTTGTAACAAATGCATTGCAATGCAACCTTAATTGTGTCCAAATCAATATAGATACAAACATAATAAATCAATAAGATTTAATGCCTCTAATCAAATTTTGATTAAATATCTTATTCTCACCCTTAGATTAAGGGTGCAGTATTAAAACCACCACCTAAACACATGTACCCTCACCCTTGAACCAGGGTGTAGCATTTTACCCAACACCTAATACCCAATTTATAATATATAAATAATCAAGTTTATTTTTCATAAGTTCACGCTGCTTTAATGCAGCCTTTCTTTTTGGTTTGAGATCTCTATTATTTGCAGATGGAGCTTGAGGATTTGTTTGATTTGAGTCGTTTTCAGTATCTACCTCTGAAGGTTGTGATGGGTTTTGACTTCCAAGAGTGATATTTAATTCCATGGGATACAATTCTTTATTGTATGGAAGGCAATTTCTCCATTATTTTGTTTTACTTTATCAATCCTAACCTTATTGTCATGCCCGATAATTATCTCTAATATTATTCCCATTAACCAAAAGGGTCTGGGTTTATTTGGATGTTTAATCAAAACTACATCTCCTTTCTTTATCTTGTCAGACCATTCTTTCTGGTAAAGATATTTTGCATGATCCCTTAAACTCAGAAGATAGTCTTCATACCACAACCTTCTAAATTCCTCAAACATCTCATTCTGCTAGCAAAGTGCATTTTCAAGATTTTCCTGATTTTCATCATTAACCCAAATATCAGCTTCATCTTTGAACATTGATGAACCAATGTCATAGTTATAAATTCAAATTCTTCTGAACTGGCTCTATAAGTGAGAGGTCTAGAATTAATGGCATTTTTTATGTTTGAAAGGGCAGTGAGAAACTCAAAATAATTATGTAGATTTAGATCTTCCAATTGCCTTATATAGACAGTTTTTTACTGTTCTGATAAGACGTTCCCATGCTGCCCCAACCCATGCTGAATATACTGGGATTCTTACATGTTTGATTTTGTTTTTTGAGAGTTCATCCAAAAATTCATATGACTCGAGAGTTTTCTCTAATATGTCTCCCCCTTTCACAAATGATTGGGCATTATCACTGTACAAGTTGGAATAGTATATCTATTACAAAATCTTTGAAAGGCCAGAATGAAATTCTTAGTTGACATGTCAGGCAACAACTCAAAATGGACAGCCCTGATATTAAGACAAGTGAAAATCAATATGAAATATTTACTCAAAGCATTAGTATTATCTTTTCTCAAAAATACATGACCTGTATAATCAACTCCCTACCACAGATAACACAACAGAAATCCAATCCATTCGAATCCGCACAGGCAACAAATCAACACTGACAATAGTTAACATGTACATTCCCCCCCAATCATCCCCCACAGTTCCAGACACCTTCAGGCCTCATTTTAGCCAACTAGCCTCAATCCCCAACCTGATCATGGGTGGAGACTTCAACGCCAAGTCGTCTGCCTGGTATGTCGACAACCCTGACACAGACAGAGGGCTTGATATACAGACTCAGTTTGACTCATTGACTATCATGAACAACACACATAATCATACACATATCCCACACCAAGCCCTCTACACTCCCTCCTCTCCTGATATCACCTTTTGCTCCCCCTGCCTAACCCCAACAACATCATGGAGAGTGGTCGGAACCCTTGGCTCTGACCACCTTCCAATCATCATCACCACCAAAACAAGATGCACCCCAGTCGGCCACAGACACACTTACACCAATTACAAGAGAGCTAACTGGGAAGCTTTTACTGAAGAGACAGAACAACATTTTGAAACACTTAACAGTACACCAATCACAAACATAAACAATGCTGTGCACACTTTTAATACAATCATACAAAATGCAGACAAGAGATACATCCCTAGAGGCAACAGAAAATCACACAACCCCAACTTCACACCAGAAATCCAAAGCCTCATCAGACAACGTGACACACTTAAACATGGTACCCCCACACCTATCCCTCAAAACATAGCAGACCAAATACAAACACTAAACACTGTGATTGCCAATAAAATACATGAACAAAAAACACAAAATTGGCAAAACTTTATCAATACACTTGATCACAAAACAAACACCAGCAAATTGTACAAAACACTCAACAGCATTACACTATCCAACAGTAACACTACACGCTCTCACGCAGCAATAATCACAACAACAGATAATCTACCCTCAAACAGACAACAAGCAAACGCACTCATACGTCATTTTGCACAGACAAGCCATCTCACTTCTCACCCTGAAAACCGACGCACCATTTGACGTAAGAAAGACTTTCCCACAGACTCTGACTATATACCCTTCATAGACAGTCAGACAAAACTCATAATACATAGTCTCAAGCACTCATCTGCCTGTGGCCCTGATAACATAAGCAACATCCACCTAAAACACATTGGACCACAAGGTATACACGCACTCACAAACATTGCAAACTACAGCTATTCACACAACACGATACCCGACATCTGGAAGCATGGTAAAATAATCACCATTCCAAAACTGAACAAAGACCCAACAATCCCAACATCACACCGTCCAATCACACTTCTCTATACCCCCTCTAAAGTCATTGAACGCCTAATACTTAAACTTGTCACATCACATATTCCCCTTGCTGACTCACAACACGGTTTTAGGCCACTACACTTCACAAACACTCTTCTGACAAACCTCACACAAAGAATTTTAGATGGCATCAATTCAGATAGGCCACACCAAAGAACACTTCTTATAACATTAGACATTAGTAAAGCTTTTGATGCTATCCCCCACCACAACCTAACAAATAAAATATATAACACAGACATGCACAATAACACCAAAAGATGGCTGGCCAATTATCTGGCAGGTAGGAATGCTTACGTGTCATATAATGGCCAATCATCGCACATCAGAAACATTAAGAACGGAGTACCACAGGGCTCAGTTCTATCCCCCACACTATTTAATCTATACATGCATGACTTACCCACGCCAGACACCTCAGAAATACAAATCTCTTCCTACGCAGACGACATAACAATCACATGCACACATCGTAACACAGACAAAGCTGCAGAAATAATCCAGCCATCCCTTGACACACTCAACACATGGTCATCACAAACAGACTCAAAATAGCTCCAACCAAATCTACAGCAACACTTCTCACCAACTGGACAAAAGAACACAAATACATACCTCATCTCTACATCAACAACACTCTAATACCACACACAAACACACCGAAAATTCTTGGTGTAACATACGATACATCCATGTCTTTCAAACAACACATCACAAACATAAAAAACAAATGCACACCCAGACTTAACGCACTTAAGTAAATCACTGGAACAACATTTGGACAAAACAAAGAAACTAATATAACAATATACAAACAATGCATACGCTCAGTGTTGAATTATGCGAGTCCTGCATGGGCTCCTAATCTCAGTGAGACACACCACAACACCCTTCAAATCATACAAAACAAAGCCCTAAAAACAATTACAGGCTGCACAAATACAACACCTACAGACCATTTACACCATGAAACAAAAGTCCTCAAAGTCAAGGACCACCTCGACATGAGAGGCACACAAACACTTGCCGCAGCCACCACAAACACATTACACCCGCTACACTACATAGCAGAACACCCACACACACCAAGAAACATTAAAACAACACCCAAAGACCTTTATCACGCACAGATACTCTCTTCTCTTCCTCCACAACCACCAAATACCAGCCTCCGGAAACATATTCATAATCATATCACTCACCGCTCCATTAACACACTGAAAGACAACACACTGCTGCATGCCAGACCCCCTGATATCCACCCTTCTGAATCCTCTCTCCCACGAAAGGACAGAGTCCACTTGGCCAGACTGCGGTGCGGTCACCACCCAGCACTTCTAAGCTACCAGAAGAGGCTGGATGACCGCATTGTGAACAGCTGCCCAGGATGTAACACTTCACCCCATACCATACAACACATAATGGAAGACTGCATTATACACAATCATGCATGCAAACAACACAACATACGCTCTATAAAGGATTTGTGGGAAAACCCAGTTTCGGCTATGGCATTCCTTGGGGAGACGGGACTGCTCGGACAGACAGTCTAGGGAACGACAACAACAACAACTCCCACATGATTGAAAGGTCTGATCAGATTCATGTGGTGCTTAGGCATACTGGTTACTTTAGGGTAATTATAGGCAAGTGCATTATACTTCTGACAAATTTTGCAGTCCTTAATTGAAGCTTTAACAGAAGATCTACCCTTTGGGATCCAGAATCCTTGGGACCTTAGGAAATTTAAGGTAGTACTGACTCCCATGTGTTGTACCTGAGCATGACAAAATCTGGTAAAAAGTACAGTGAAATGGTGATCTTTTCCCAAAAGTACAGGATTATGCACATTATAATCAAATTAAGTGATTTGGAAATCCTTCCTCGTGATCTCAGGATGCCCTTTTCATCAAGAAACAAGTTTAAATTCACTACTAAGGAAGGCACTTTTGAATCTTTAAAGTTACTTGACTTGAGTGTATCCACTTGTTTAAGGAAGCTAATTTCTTTAGCAAAACCGACTGAGTGATTTATCATGATCCAATAATCCAATACCTTCTTATGAGAGTTTTCACCACTCTTCATACAAATCCACTTGAAGAGATACTCAGTGATTTTCATAACTTTATTATAGTTTGAAAACTTACTGTCAAAAATAGGTTTGATTTCAACTTCTTTTCCTTGCATGGTATTGTATTGATATTTTGATTTATCAGATTAAAACCCACACTCAACAATGGGTATTTAGGCCAGGTATTTAATTCATATTTCACCCAATCTGGTCCCTTGAGCCAAAATTCAAAATTATCGATAAATTTGTTGTAGGTTAATCCTCTAGTTAAGAGATAAGCAGGATTATTTTCAGTTTTGACATAATTAAAACTAATGGGAATGTTATAATCCCTTTCAAGCTGTTGTAGTTTACTATCCATCTCACCTATTCTATTTTTGACAAACTTAGATTTTAGTTTAGTCTGTCTGGTTATTAACCAGTTGAGCACAACTTGTGGATCAACAGCAATATTAATATAGTTGAATCTTATATTGGAATAGGCATTCAAAATAGTGGAGATGCACTTTAAAGCAAGAATCACTCCAAGTAGCTCCAAGACTGGGATACTATGTTCTTTTTCCTTGTTAGCAGGAGCCACTTTTGCTTTAGCAAATAAGAGGGAACTACTTTCCTTACTGGTACCATAAGCAACAAACCCAAAGCAATTTTGTGAGCTGTCACTAAAAATATTAAGTCCATACTCTTCATTCTCATTTAATGCCTGCCTATTAAAGGAGACCTGATTAGCTTTCTCAAAGGCTGGTTTAATATTATCCCACTCATTTATTATGTCCTCAGGCAATTTTTTATCCCATCCTAATTTGTGTTGCCACACCTTCCTCATCAATAACTTTCCTTTGATACTAATGGGTAAGACTAACCCCAGTGGATCGAATAAACTTGAAGTCTCAGATAACAATTGTCTTTTAGTACTGACAGAGTGAAATTCAACAGGCGCAAGCTTCATCCCATCTATATTAGGATTAAATCTGTAACCTAGAATTTTCTGTCTCATTTGAGTGTTCAACCAATTTGCCATCCCTTTCTATCAGTTGTCTCAGTTCAAGTGAATTTGAATTCCAAGATCTTGAAATAAAACCACCAAGACCCATTCTTTCATAGCAGAGCCGATAAAGGTCAGTCATTTCCTTAGAATTATTTACCTGTGAATATTAAATTATCAACATAGAATTGACTGGAAAGAATGTTAGTGCATTTGTAAGAGGAAATTTACTGGCATGTTTCTTCATTACATAATGTAGAATGAAGGGTGATGATGTAAATCCAAATACTAGAGTTCTATATCTATAAGCAGTCAATTTATCCCTTTCCCAAAGGAAACAAAAACGCTTCTTGCCAAACTCTTTGCTGAGCCTAATTGACAGAAAGGCCTGCTTGATGTCACTCAGCAAGATTATATCATTAGTTCTAAAGCAAAATAACAGTTTAAGCAAGGACTCCATTAGATCAACTCCAGTATATTCAGCCTCATTCAAAGAAGGTAGATTCTTGTCAGTTTTTAGTGAACAATTGAAAACTGGTCTAATCTTAGTTAAGACCTGCTCTTCCATCTTAATGACTGGCCTATGTGGAATCCAAGTGTGATTATTCACCTTTTCAACAGAAAAGTCTGTTTCAATCTGCTCTATGATTCCATCCTGAAGCTGCTTATCAAAGACCTCTTCATACTTTTCATAAAGATTTGACTTTTTAAGATTTTTTGAGGCTCCCCCAAAAACTTTTCTGGCAACCTGAAAATTAGAAGGGACCAGTTATATTTTTTCCGAATGCCTAGGAAGCTTAACCTGGTAATGGCCATCTTTAAACTGAATAGCTTCATTAAATCTAGCAATTTGTTCTTGATCCTCTGAACTATAAATTTCATTCTTACTAATTCCAATAGATTCCAAGCTAAAGAGATATTCTATCCCATTTTCAATATCTGAATCACTTAGAATGTTTTCTCAAGGATTCGAATAAGATTTAATTGCATTAAGTATCAGATAAACTGAGGTGTCATGAACTTTAAAAGACTTCTGACATTGATCATTTTGAACTTCATTACTTGCCGTTTTTTTACTAATTTGAGAAGCCCGTTTCCTAGTCAAGAAATGATTGACGTTACCAATAGGAATTACTTTATTTCCAATTACCATGCAGCTCCCTTGCAAGGACGGGGCAAATGAACATTCTGGAAGGAATTGAAGCAAGTCTACACCTATCAATGCATCCACCTCTATTAATTCATTATCCTGATTTAATCCAAAAGCTTCATCAGCCAATTCAAAACCTTGATCTTTTATATTTTTTAGGGCTTCATTCATACCCAGTACAACAAAACTTATGCTGAGTGAAGGGTTATTAAGAAATGGCATTTGAATTATCTTATTCATTTTAACACCTATTAAGGTTTGCTTTAAGCTCTTAACTTCAGCTCCAATGAATGTTTTTATATTGAAGTTTATCATATTCAATGAGTCTAAATCCATACACAGCTCTTTAGCAACTCTTGCTGACATGTAGGATCGCTGACTCCCTGTATCAATTAGACATCTGATCTTACAGTAGGGGAAATGTAATCATTTTCAGATTTTTGTTGAGATGTTAAACAAAGATGATTACTACTAGTATTAGGCCCTTTAAATTCAGGACAAAGGGGTGCTAATGGCCATTAGAATTACAGTGTTTACAACCATATTTTAATTCATTCTGCTTGCCAAAGCATTCATCTTCTTTATGACCAGATCCAGCACAACATGCACAGAGATCTAACTCCTGTACTCTCTCTGTCTTATCCTTAAGAGTTGAGTATTTTTCACACTGTTCCAAAGAGTGACCTGATGCGCTGCACAATTTACAAATAAGGTTTTTAGAGGAAACAACCTCATTTTGATTGGTCTTAAAATTTTGAAGAGAACTTTTATTTTCTTTGTGTGCATTTTTTTAATTTTCTTTGGCCTTATTGATTTTATCAGATTTAGGCAAAGTAGTTTTACAGGTCTTAATTAGTCTTAATAATGTCATTATATGACTCAAAGATTTCAGTCAAGGTAGGATGGTTGGTATTATATTTATGAACCAGTTCCCTTTTGAATGCTGTAGGCAACTTGTTAAAGAGAATATGACTCAATAGTAAATTTCCAGGAGAATCTTTCACTGTAAAATCATAACCATAATTAGACTTTAATTAAAAAATATGCTCTTATTTCAGTGATGAATGACTTTAATGTAAAAAACTCCTTGTCATATCCTTGAGACACTGTTGCGCTTAGAATCCTTCTGAAAGTTTCATCCACTATAAAGGGTACATCCAGAAATTCATCCTTCAATAATTCTAGTGCAGTATCATAATTTTCATTTATGATAGACAAATGGCTAATGATTTTCAAAGCATAACCCCTAAGATAACTATGTAAATAACTAAGCTTCACTGCCTGGGACATACTCTCCTTATTACCTATGACATTATTAAACTGATTGAGGAAAGAAGAAAAGGCAAATCCTTTTCTGTTCCATCGAAAATGCCGCATGATAAGGGAGGTGGTTTAGTATCAAAATGGTCTAGCCTATTGAGTGTTTCAACAAATCTATCAGCATCTGTAGAGCTTGCAGAGTGATTATTGGATTTATTTCCTGCCATTTTAAAATCCTGAAATTCGGATAGACTTTCATCTATTTCCATATGATAGCCTACTTGCTTATCTACTTCACTAGTAAATGTGTCAAATATCTTAACATCTACTTTAAAAGATCTAAAATTTATTCATCTTTAACTTTAATTTCACTTATAACTTGATCAATAACATCTAATTGTTTACTACAGAAACGAATGTTTAATGTCTTTTTATTGAGTGAATCCTTTGATTTATTAAGAATCAGAGTAACTTTTTTTTTAAGTATACCCCTTTCTCGTTTCAATTTAGCCAATGCAGTCTCAAATCCAGCTTCATCAAGATTATCATTATCCTCATTATCACTAGTCATGATTAGACTGTATTTATACAAAGTACAAAAAAATATTCTGGTTGTACTAGCCTATAGATGAATTAAAACAATTCGATTTCACTAAAAATAGGCCATAATTCAAATAAACAAACTTCAACCTGGACACAAGGTTTCAACTAAGAACAAATAGGCCCTAGTATATACTAGGCGAACTTGACCAACTCATTTAATTGAACTCCTGAAGCTATTATATAAAACAACTTAATTTACTCATGAATATGTTAAGCCTTTTAATAATAATCAGCTAAGTAAATCAACAATTACTTTTCTACTATAAACAAATAGGCCCACTTTCAGGCTCGAATACTGAATCAATTCACGGAGGTAAACTATTAGCTATGGCGAGTTAGATAGATTATGGCAAGTCTTGATGTTAATAAACCTATCTTTAAATCACATAGCAAAATACTGCTTAACATGCCTAACCTTGAGGAGGTGCCCATTTATGTATCCATGCTACGCGCCAACAACCACCACTTGACTGCTGTTAATGTTGGTCACTGATTACTTAGTTGGTCATACACACTCATATGAACTTCATATAGTGGACTCTGCCAACAAATGGTAAACTGGTGTTTGCTACTACCCTTTTCTATTCTTTCACTACAATGTAAACAAACACATAGTTGCCAGATCAACTCCGACATGAGCCACTGTCCAATCCGTGTACCAGTTATAACTGCTGGCAATATTACAAACCAATACCGAAAGCCTGGACTCACTTGAGGAAACATATTACGTAAAAACATAGTCAAAAGTACATTCTATACAGAACTGTTGGAGACACTAGAGCTCATGGAGGAGTCATATAACTCAAATTATCTAACACAAAAGTTCTCACGACTCATTCAGATCATCAGGTGGAAATTATTGCCTTCCATCAAATGCCCGTATATAAATTAATTATAAACTATCATCTGTCACAAAATGATCTTGTAAATTTCATGATAACAACAAATTCAACAGAACAAGAGAAGACATCACAACTCGGCAAGGATATATTGACAGCCTTTTTATAGAAATTGAACCAACAAAGAAATCCATCACTAGAGCTAATCAAAAGAATTTTTTTAATCTGAATGGCGGCCATATCATCCATGTCCTTTAAATGGTTACATTAATTTAATCAAGATTCTCACCCCTGACCAAGAGGAACTACTTAATTTAGGGTTCAATTGCCTTAAAAAAAAGTTCCAAAAAATGAACAGAATGTGAAGTTCTTATTGCTGACGTAAAGAAATTAAGTAAAACAGGTGAAGTGTATAAATTTACTATAACAATTGGAAGGACTTCTGTACTAGGGCTCCTCTCTCTGGGTAAAGTATTCAATAGACTTAATAAAATATTTATTAATACAGGATCTGCAGTAAATGTTAGAATCAGTAAAGTGCTTAAAAAGGATGAAACCGGAAGTGGAACTCTTGGAACCAATCCATTACTTATTGCTAGGAGTAACAGGAAGTCAGTTAAAAGCATTAGGTAAGACTGACTTGGATGTTATTTTGTATAAAAATAGGCACTTGCACATTCTGGGGATAGTTGTAGAAGAATCTGTCTTCCTAGGAGATTTAGTGATAGGATTTGAAACAATGAGAAAAGAGGGCATGATCATATGTCTGGCTGAGTTAGGGATCTTAGCAAAATCACAGTTAATCCCATTTTTAAATCAACTAGATTTAGAGCCAGTATTTGAGATAAGAGAACCTATTGAGATTGATGGGGAAAGATAACAATGCTAGATTGGATAATAGCAGGTCAGAGTGGTCTATTCAAGAACACATGAGGAAGAAGACACACACACTGGACACAACTCAGATGTTCAAGA
This sequence comes from Oratosquilla oratoria, assembly GCF_046742065.1. Lineage (NCBI taxonomy): Eukaryota > Metazoa > Arthropoda > Malacostraca > Stomatopoda > Squillidae > Oratosquilla > Oratosquilla oratoria. Next base: position 38,728,367 of record NC_134788.1, read on the forward strand.
AATCCCAGAAATTAATCAGAATTCATCAACTCCAAATGAAGCTTTGCTAATTGTGGAAGTGGCATAATAAAGTCGACATTATTGCACTCCAGAGCAATCAACAAAGTACAAGTGCAGGTGAAAAGCTTCACTGTAGTCTTCAAAACTTTAACCATCCCAGAATCAATTAGGATAAAAGGTTTAAAATTGGACTTTGGGATTTATAAGACGCACAAGAACAAGGCAGAAATATTAGTGATTAGTACTCTGAATAAAGACATAGTCTAAAGACAAGGTTCACAAATAGGATCTTTTCAAGTCTATCAAAAACCCATTAAGATAACAAGAGTCCTGAAGAGGTGGAATCACCACTTTCATCCATCTGTTCAAGAAGAAACAGATTTGGCGGAGAAATATAAGAGTCAATTAGGGCCTACTTGTCTTGAGTTAGAATCATGGTTAATCCCATTGCTAGTGAAGCACAATAAAGCAACTGCTTTGCCTAGGGACACCTTGGACAAAACAGCTGTTTTAAAACATCAGATCAAATTAAAACTGGTTTTCAACCTGTTTATATACCTGCCTACAGATTACCACATTCCAAGCTAGCCATTGTAGATAACTTGATCACTCAAATGTTATCACAGGATGTCACAGAACCCAGTCAAAGTGAATGGAACTTCCCATTGATTCTGATGCCAAATTCAGATGGTACCATGTGTCCAGTTATTGACTATAGGGAATTGAATAAACAGACAATACCTGATTGACTACCATTACTGGTGATAGCAGATATATTTTGTAGTTTGGGAACTGAGAATCAGTATTTTAGCACTACTGATTTCAAATCAGCTTTCTGGCAGATGGAGATGCACAAAGATTCTTAAGATTATACAGCATTTTCTACAACAACAAGGCAATATGCATTCAAGCAAATGCCATTTTAGTTATGTAACATTCCATAACTTATATGAAATTAATACAGTACTAGATGGGTTGTTAGGAAACACAGCCAGTATATTTCTAGATGACATCTTAATAGTTTTCCAAACAGCAACTGAGCACTTTAAGATATTAAATTAGGTATTCTCAAGACTAGTTGAATCAGGGTTGAAAGTGAAACTTTGCAAGTGTCATTCATTTGGAACATAAGATAAATAGACATGGACTTACTACAGTGAACTCAAAGGTAGAGACAGCAAAAAAATCAGTTGAATCAGGTTTAAAGGGAAATTGGAAAAATTAAAGTTTTTACAAGACAGTGTCATTTATTTGAGACATAAGTTAAATAGATATGGACTCAGTACAGTGAACTCAAATGTTGAGGCAGTACAGAACTACCCAGTACCAAACAATGCAGAGAAAGAAGTTTCATTAAAGACATTGATAGATTAGAAAAAGTACAAAGTAGAGTCACAAAACGGATTCCAAATATAAAAAATAAATCATACAAAAATCGACTAAAACATATGAATCTGTTTTCCCTAAAAAAGCGTAGACTCAGAGGTGACTTGATAAAGTGACAAAATTCTTACAGTGAATGAATCTGACAAGAAATAATGGTCTCAAACTGTCAGGAAATAGATTTAATTTGGAAGTGGGTAGAAACAACTTCACCAACCTTGTAGTTAATAAATGTAATAAACTTCCTGCAGAGGCAGTGCGATGTAGTTCAGTTCGAAGCTTTCAGATTCATTTAGATAAACATTTAAGCAAGATGCTGTAATGACTACCATTTATTTTATATTATTTGATTATTTGTTTTTTATTATTTGTCTGTTTATTTATCATTTGCTTGATTTCCATTTATTATTATTTACTATTTACTTATTTGTTTATTTTATTTATTATCATTTATATTATCATAATTCTTATTCTATCTTTTTTTTTTGTCATTTATATTTTTTCAGCATCCGGCCTAGTTATGGACCAAAAGGTCTCCTGTCGGCATGCTCCGCCTTTGTAATCCTTTGACAGGGTATCATATGAAGTTTATTAAGGAATATGCAGACACATCTAATCTATTAAATTCTTTGTGAAGGAGAGATTCCAAGTTCATTTGGGGACCTGAACAACAACAAACTTTTGACAAGTTGAAAGTTACACTTACTAGTTTTCCAGTTCTCATTTTTCCTAATTATGATAAAGAGCTCATTCTTTGCAAAATTGCAACAGATAGCTTTCACATTGAGATTTTGTAACAATGCATTACAATAAGGGAAACATTAGCAGTGATATATTCACAAAAGAGTTTTAGAGATAAGATACTGGGATATCCAATCAGAGTGTGGACTGATCATACAGTTATTCAGAACTTATTCAAACATAAGAATCTCAGAGGCAGATTAGCCAAGTGGTTTACTACACTTCCATGTTATGAGGTTAAGTTTGAATATATTCCAGGTAGGGAGAACATTGCAGCAGATGCACTACATAGGAATATTAGCCAACCAATGACAGGGTTGATCAATATTATCTGCAGTATTAATGAACTAGTACCATTAGATGAACTGATAATAAGGGTACAAAGAAAAAGACTTGGAAAACTGTAGCCCAGAACTTGATGAACCCTTGAGGTATTCCTCCAAAACAATCGAAGGGGTATTAGAAGAATTTCATTTAAGCACTGAGAGGGAGTGAAGGATAGAGTAGAACTAGGAGTGGAGGAGGAATGGAGATGATTCAAAGAGGGAGTTACAAGGTATGCAAAGTTGGTGTGTGGAACAAGGAGGATGGGATGAAATAGAAGGAAGAGCAAGTGGTGGGATGAGGAAGCAAAGAAAGTTGCAGAAGAAGCAAGCATTCATAAACTGTTTACAAAACAGGATGAGAGAATCATACGAGAGGTACAAAGAAAAGAGATAAGAAGCAAAGCATAAGATAAAGGAAGCAAAGAGGGAGATGTGAAATGGGGTAAGAGTATAACAGAAAGTTTTGAAAGTAATAAAAAGGTGTTTTGGAAAGAAATAAAGCAGAGAAGAAAAGGTAAAAGGTGAAGATGGAGAGATGATAATGGAAGAAACGGTGGTAAGAGGAAGATGGGCAGAGTATTTTAGGAAGTTGCTAAATGTGAAGGAGGATAAGGAAGGAAAGGTAAATGCAGTGGGAAGCGCTAAGAAAATGACAGTGATGGTGGACTGGCTGGTGAGGTTGTTTAATGTTTGTTTAAAAGAAGGTAGAGTGTCGGGGGACTGGTGGAGTGCCTGTATAGTTCCACTTTACAAGGGAAAAAGGAACAAGTGTGAATGTAGTAGTTTCAGAGGGATCAGTTTGTTCAGTGTAGTTGGGAAGGGTTATGAGAAGGGTTTTGTTTGAGAGGAGTAGGAGAGGAACAGAGGGAGTAATTGGTGAGGATCGGTGTGTGTTTAGGACATGTAGGGGTTGCGTGGATCAGATTTTTGTGGTAAGGCAGATATGTGAGAAAACTTTAGGAAAAGGTAAGGATGTTTTTGGGATACTTATATATTTGGAAAAGGCTTATAACAGGGTAGACAGGAAGGCATTGTGGAAGGTATTGCAGATACATGGGATAGGAGGGAAGCTGTTGAGAGCAGTCAAGAGTTTTTACGAGAGTAGTAGAGCCTGTGTTAGAATCAGAAATGGTTTGAGGTAAAGGTGGGACTTTGCCAGGGGTGTTTTATGTTGCCTTGGCTGTTTAATTTATACATGGATGGGGTGGTGTGAGAGGTAAATGCAAAGGTAATTGGCCAGGGATTGGAGATGGTTAAAGAAAATTGAGAAATGTAGGAGATAACCCAGTTGTTGTTTGCTGACAATACTGCGCTTGTGGCAGGATCAGAGGAGGGATTAAGTGAGTTAGTAATGGAGTTTGGGAAGGTGTGAAAAAGAAGGGAGTTGAAGATAAACGTGGGTAAATGTAAGGTGATGAGATGTACAAGGGAAGAATGTGGTAGCAAATTGGAAGTATTAAGGGCGAGAGATATTTTAGATACTTGGGTGCAAATGTGGCCGGAAAGGGATGAGTGGAGGTGGAGGTAGAATGTAGATTGAGAAGATCAAGTAAATGCCTTGGTGGATTAAAGTGTAATGAGAAACAGACATTTGGGAATGGATGTTAAAAGGAGATTGTATGAAGGACATTGGGAAAGAGAGGAAGAGAGATGAAAGAAGATGGGGATGAATGGAGAATGGTTCTGTATGGATGATGCTGTGATGCATGGAAAGGAGTGGGTGGAGGATGGGGGGCTGAGGGAGTATGTGTGAATGATATTATGCAGCCCAAAGGGATTTCTCCCAGTCTTCCCCTTTTCTGCATGAGAGGGGGGGGGGTGTCACCAATAAAAATGAAGCAGCATTCCTGTGCCTTGCTGACCAATGGCAGTGGGCGAGATGCAGGAATGACCCATCATCCATGAGGAGCTAAGATAAGAGGGAGGAAGGGGTGAATGAAAGTGGAGTATGTGGGGATGGAATGGGTGGGAGTGGATTTTATACCTTTGTTTTTTGGCTACTTCCCTTGTCTTGAGAAATAGCCATTGGTATGTATTTTATGTTTATGTTACAGCCATACAAGAATTAAATGGGTGTATAGCATGATAACATGAATAAATCAAGTTCTTAGAATTGTGTGATTACAAATGAAGCCTCAAATCAGAGTATGACCTAAGTAATGTGACGTCATCACAAAGTATGAATAGTGGAACAACTGTTACTCCATTACATTTTCATCTTTTTACCATCATTTCTTTTTCTGGTTGGAAATAATCACTCCTCTGTATGGACCCTCATGAATTCCCTAGAAAGGAAGACAATAAGGTGGCCAATAATTACACAGAATGCAAATGGCCAGCCTCCGCAGAAACATCAGAGTTGGGAGTAAAACAACTTTCAAAACTGGAATTCTTAGCAAGTACCAGTTTCAACATTCAATGGAATCCAATCAACCTGTAGCATCAAGAATCTTAATGTCATCAACTCTATTTTAACATTATATGCACAGTTTTCTTTTTTGTATAGGAAAAATAAAATAGATGTGCAAAATATGTCATTGTTTGTGTTTTATACATGGATTACCTATATCTTGTGGCATTCTGCCTGGATACCAGTTGGAAGATGTGGTATACCAGGAAGGGATCAGAGTGGAAAGAATTGATTAGAAATGTGTGTGGAGCAAGAGATGGTGGTTGGAAAGGAGCCCCTCCAAAATGTTAGGTTAGGTATTTATCAACCCCCAAGCATTTATTGACCCTTTGCATACTCGCATTGACTGCCACGGGTCAATATCAACCACTCTGGAGACCTCTGGTCTTGCCAGTGCCTGACAAGCAAGTATCACATGACTGCTGTCAATAGTTTTCCTCTAATGGCATTTAAACTTGAGTTCTTGGTGCCTAGGGAATCCATAAACTTCATCCTGTGACAGAAACACGGACCTTGTTATGAATAGAAGGATCTCCTGGCATATTTTTTGCTTTGACACTGCATAAAAAACATATTGTATTATCCAAAGTTATATTGCATTCAGGGATCTAAATCCTGACATTAGCAAAACACCCGACAGGCAATTTTTTTCCCAACAATTTTCCTGTTGATATGACCAGATCGGGTGTTCCATTTCAATTGGAAATCACTAGTTTGTACTATACCCCCCACCCCCATCTGAGGACTGCATTGGGAAATAAGTACTGTGATTTAGAGAAACATGCAAAGGCAGTGATTAGTGCGAGAAATGACAACATTGTTCAAATAAACGATAAATCAAGCACAATATTCTCTTATTCTGACCATATCTAACCTACTCAGTCTCTCTCTCCCTCATGGAAAATAGATTTTTCAATGGTATTTGTTTAATTTGTTTCTTGTATTCGATACGAGATAATTTTATACAAGATCATTTTCATTCTCTTCCATACATATATATTTTTTTTACAATAAATGTTTAGTAATGATTCTACATAATAATAATTTCAAGTATTCACACAGATGTTTGCCAGTCTGCAACCCTTTCCTATATCATCTGCTAGTAACGTCGGCAATGATTTCTAAAACACCAAGACTTTTTAGGTTTCAAAATTTAACCTCCCTGAAGACAGCCCCCTCTACAATTTTTGAAACGCTGGGTTTCTTTCAACAGAACAATACCTAATTTGATCTCGTTACTAACCTACAGCATTCTTTCTAAAGTACCCAACACCTACACAGCTACAACCATAATGGCCTGCAACTTCCAGGCATCAATCTAATCATGTAGGCTCTGTCTGGCAAACGCCTACAATAATCTTTTCTTTACCTGTGTGGCTTCCTTCTTTGCTTACCATTTTCGTGACATTCTTCAGCGTCTCACAAATGTCTAAACTATTTCAAATATTCTTGCAAATGTACAAAGGCACTTTTAGATTTTTTTTACATGGTTTATCCCTACTTAGCAAATATATTTGTCACAACAGAGCTAAGAATGCTTAAATCATAAGCTCTATCAAGGGGTAGGCTAACTAATCTGTTTTTGTTTCGTAATCCAAAAATCCACCTTCTTACGATCTGACCTTTCACAAGCTGTGGTTTATTAACAGTCGTTATGTGCAGGAAGTAGTGGTGAGATGATAGCGGTCCTGGTGTTTTTTTTTTTTCTTTTCCATCCAGGATTGGGCATGTGTAGAATAAAAGTCTTGCTCACAGGCATAATAAGCCGATTAAGAACATCGGTTATGTTTTGAAGATATGTGGGGTTTGATTGCTAATATAGGATTTGTTAGATATTGTTCCTAGCATATATCAATATATTTAAAACTGCTGATTGAAGAACTGGGCAACAATCTGTTACATAGAGATGTTTATGCACCTCAACTTAAACTGGAAAAAAAAAAGACGGCGACGTGATATCATATATAATATCAAAACGGGTCAAGATTATCATTTAGCAGGGCAGAACTCATAGTAATGGAACGAAATTGTACAAATCTAGGTTTAAGAAGGAAATAGACAAGACCTGATTTACAACAGTGATCAACAAATCATTCAAATGGAATAGACTTTATTACCATGTAATGAGCGCTGAAATCATTGGGGACAATTTACCGATTTACCCTACCATAGAACTTGATATCTGGCTCATGTGTGATAAATGTTGTGATATGAACGATGGTGTACTTCATTTCCTGCGCAACTGAGTAGTTTTTAAGATATTAATTGTTAAATTAATGCACTTAGGCCTACCTCTCCTCCCGAACGATCTGGGGGGAAATGTGGGAAATCGGGGTTTTTGGGTGGGGAAAATTTACACATGGAGTAATGACTGTTGCAGAAGACGTCTAAAAAAATTAACACATAATATCAAATAAAAAACACACAGATTCTACCTTCTATGTAGGGATTGCGGCGTTGAACTCTGAATTAGCCATATTTGTTATTGTTATTAACCTACGCTTCCAACGAATAGCTACATTAGCAACAAATAGCTATTTTTACCCAACTAACGCCTTCCTTAGGTTCTTCATGTCTTTATCCTAAACACTGGGTTCTTGGGATGGGCAATTATTACATCTAATAACGGCCGTTACCCCAATAACTAGTAATTGGTACAAAAATTTAACATACATAAGCACGAGCGTATGTTTTGCCCACGCGTTCCCACATATATATTTTTTCCGTTACATTAGAGCGTTGTTCTGAGAGTAGCGTTGCCTCATCTCCAATTTATACGCTACTTGCTACATTGGAGCGGTGTTGTTAGAGTAGCGTTGCCTCATCTCCAATTTTTACGCTAGCTGGACAACTCAATGGGGGAAGTGTTAATTTTGATGGGAGAAATGTTAATGAGGCATTGAATGTCAATGAAGGACCAAATAATAATATAGAGCAAGGTATATGAATAAAAAACAAAATGATAATGTAAGACATGATATTGAAACTCAAAATGTGTCAAAAAGAAATAATCACGAGTGTACTTTAATGCTCGTAGTATTAGGAACAAATTCCAAGAAATTCAGGCGTATGTCAAAATCGAAAATTTTGATATGATAGGAATAACCGAGAAATGGTTAAATGGTGGAGAGTTTGAAGCTGAATTTAATATTTCGGGATTTATGCACTTTCATCAGGATAGAAACCACAAGAAAGGTGGGGGTGCCTGTTTTTTAGAGAAGTGAAACTGGATACATATGATAGTTCGTGGGTAGCATTAATCCAAAAAAATGGAAAAAAAATGAATTTAGGTGTAATATATAAGCCAAAGACATTATCATTATCAGACGACAAAATGTTCTTTCAAGAACTGTCTAGTTTTTGCAACCGAGACTTATTGATAATGGGTGATTTCATTTTTACTGACATTGATTGGATGACCCTTGAACATGGCCATATACGTAGTCGCTTGATAGATTTTCTCGGTGACAATTACTTAGTTCAGCATGTAAAGGAGCCCACAAGAAATGGAAATTTACTCGATCTTTTGATCACTAGCCGCGGAAGCATGGTAACTGATGTAGAAGTCGGTGAATCTGTTGCAAATAGCGATCACAACCTAGTTAGATTCAAACTCCAAAACAATTTTAGAATAGATACTTGTGTTTCTAAAATACCCGATTTCAGTAAAGCTCAGTTCATAGGACTACGTCAGGAGCTTCAGCTTACAGATTGGGAGGCAAAATTAAACGAAAGACCTGTAGATCAGATGTGGGAAATATTTCAAAATACGCTCACTAAGATTATTCAAACTTACATTCCTTTTAAGGACAGACGTCCCCCAAATCAGGCTCGCCCAAAGTGGCTCGACAAAGAAACTGAAAAAAGTATTGCTAAAAAGAGACAGGCTTATAAGAAATATAAGTGCTCTGGTGCATCTAATGACTATGAAATTTATATATCAATACAGAGAAATTAAAAAAAGACAATAAGAAAAAGAAAACGACAATACGAAATGAACATCGCTGAGAAATCCAAAGAGAATCCCAAAGAATTCTATAGTTACATTAGAGATAAAAAGGTTGTTAGGAATCACATTGGTCCACTATTATCTGCTGACGGTCAACTTGAATATTCAAATGAAGGAATGTGTAATATCTTAAACAATTATTTTAGCTCGGTATTCGTAAACGAAACACCTCAAGGTGAATTCCAAACAGAAACCTGTGAAAAGTCTAGGGTAAACTTACTCACTACGGTAAATATAACAAAAGAAAAAATTAAAAGGTGTATAGACAAACTCAAAGTTAATAAAACACCAGGGCCTGACGGTTGGCATCCAAGAATCTTAAAGGAAATGAAAAATGAGATTGTTGTTCCATTAGAAATTATTTTCAAGAAATCCGTCATATCCGGAGATGTCCCAAGAGAATGGAAGCTAGCTAACGTTACTCCCATATTCAAAAAAGGTGACAAAAAGAAAACAAATAACTATAGGCCTATAAGTTTGACTTCAATCGTAGGAAAAATAATGGAAACTATCATCAGAGATGCTATCGAACATCATTTAGAAAGTAACCGTTTGATAAATGATAGCCAGCATGGTTTCAGACGGAAACGTTCTTGCGTGACTAACTTACTCGAATTCTACAACACAGTTATCTCGAATTATGACAAAAGAAACAATATAGATTTAATATATCTAGACTTTGCAAAAGCTTTCGATACCGTCCCACACGAAAGACTACTTACTAAATTAGCTTTGCATGGAATAAGTGGTAGCCTATTAGGTTGGACTAGTAATTGGTTGAATGATCGAAAACAGAGAGTTGTTTTAAATGGAAAAACTTCTGGATGGAAAAGTGTTGCAAGTGGAGTTCCTCAGGGTTCCGTTCTTGGGCCACTTCTATTCATAGTATATATAAATGATATAGTCCAAAACTGTGCGGAGTGGCAAATGATCACTCAAACCAATTAGATATTCAAGAAGATTTAGATCAATTACAGCAATGGTCTGAAAAGTGGCTAATGAAATTTAACACAAGTAAATGCAAGGTAATGCACATAGGTAAAAATAACAGTAAGTACGATTACAAGTTGTTTGGAAATTCGTTAACAAAAGTGGATAGTGAAAAAGATCTCGGCGTAATTATCAGTAACGACCTCAAATCATCCAAGCAGTGTATTTCAGCCTCTGAGAAAGCAAATAAGATTCTAGGACTGATTGCGCGATCTTTTGATTTCAAAAGTCCATCACTCATTAACAAGCTATATAAAGCGTTAGTTCGTCCACATTTGGAATATGCTGTTTCCGTATGGTCACCGAATCTCATTAAAGACATTGACAGATTGGAAAAAGTACAACGGCGAGCCACAAAACTGATTCCAAATATCAGAAATAAATCATACGAAAATCGACTTAAACATATGAATCTATTTTCCCTAAAAAAGCGTAGACTCAGAGGTGACTTGATACAAATCTTTAAAATTCTAAAGGGAATTGTCAACATCAAGTGACCAAATTTTTACATTGAATGAGAATCAGACAAGAAACAATGGTCTCAAACTGTCCAGAAATAGATTCAATTTGGAAGTAGGTAGAAACAACTTTGCCAACCGTGTAGTTAATGAATGGAATAAACTTCCTGCACAGGTAGTGCAATGTAGTTCAGTTCGAAGCTTTAAGAATCATTTAGATAAATACCTAAGTAAGATGCTGTAATGATTATAATTTATCTTATATTATTTGTTTTTGTTTTGTTATCATTTGTCTGTCTGATTTTCATTTATTATTAGTTATATGTCAATTCATTATTATTTACTATTTACCTGTTTGTTTATTATTTAACTATACCTATGCATTTATTTATTTTATTTGTTATATACATTATCATAGTTTTTGTGTATTATTTTATCATTCATATGATTTTTTTTTCGCATCCGACCTAGATAAATATGGATCAAATGGTCTCCTGTCGGCATGCTCCGCCTTTGTAATCCTTTGTAAGACAGCCAGAATTGTGGGTTTTGTCACCACGTGACACCAGTGGTAATACGAGGTCTTAAATCTCAAAACTCTGGATACATTACCATGAGAGATGGTATCAAGTATTTCACCAACCACTCAAAGGGTTCTTTCAACAAAGTTTTACTCTACGATTGCCTTCAGTCGTCTTACTTTGTGCACTTTGCATTCCTTACTGTCCGATCGTCCTGCTTGCTTGCCTGCCTGCCTGCCTTTCGGGTGGACGGACCGGTCGGACGGCTGGCACAAGGAATGTCCCACAAAATCCAAACTACAAGACACTCTCAGTGACACTACTACATCAGTCTGGTGTGAATGGTCAGTTACGCAGAAAACTAATTTCTTCCTGACTGCAGACTTTAAAGATATTACCAAATGATTTTAGGATCTGGAAATCAGCCTTGGGGTCTGTCAATCAATAGAGACACCACACTGAACTTACTCATTGGTAGTCATCAGTACACATCTGTAAACTATGCCGAAGGGGTTTTATATCCAATTTCAACTGTGTGGTTTTTATAATGGGTACCTCAATTCTTCTTGGGGTGGGAAATTGTATTTAACCCTTTGGCATCCACGCTTGACTCGTGTTTACAACGACTGCTGCTGCTGCGTTATATTACGTTCCTCGGAGGCCAGTAATAGTATTAATTATTGGCCAGTGGGCAGATGGGAATTGGTAATGGCGATGCATTAGTACGGGCAGCACACACGGGCAGCAGCACCCCCCCCCCCTGACCACAAGAGTGTTCACCAGGAGGTGAAACCCAGTCGATGTCAAAGAGTTGAATACAGGAACCCGTACCACAAAAGCTGCCAAGTGAGGGATTTTTAACGGTAGGACCAATACATGTAGAGAACAGTGCCGCACTATTAAATCCTCCAAGAGGGATTCTTAAATCAAGTGATTAGTTGCTGGTACTTGTGGTCAAGGATCCTATGATAAATTGGTGGTTGCTTGAGTGTGCTCGCATGTAAGATGTAGAAAAA
>NC_134788.1:38742720-38777720 GCF_046742065.1 Oratosquilla oratoria
CACCTCATCTCAAACACAAACTCCTCCTCTCTTATGTTCCATGTTTCTGCCCCATACAATGCTGTAAAACTAAGAATACTTGGAGTAAAAGAAACACTTTGATTGCAGATGCTACATACAGTATATTACAAAGTTATAAAACAAATTACGAGTTGATTTATCCACTGGTGTCCTCCTCCTTCAGCTGCTCACACAGTTCAAGCAGCAGCAGCTGAATTGTTCCCATAACTTCTGGAGGAGTTGCAGATATTTCTTCCTGCAAACAGAAGTTTTTTCAAGACTTTTGCTTAAGAGTTTTGTCACAATAAATGAAATCTTAAAGAAATGGGGAACGGATGAAACAGTTCAAATACGACAAGATTGGGACAAATCAGAGTAGTATATTTACATATGAGCAGAAACAACTAAGCAATTTTTAGCAATAAAAATACAAAGCTCTGTACAAAAAAAAAAAAAAAAATCACTTTGAACACCATGTCTACCGTGCAATAATGACTATTTTCAGTTACAATACTATCAGACAAGAACCTTTGAGTGACTTGTGGGATGAACCAATGAACATGACTAGCTTCCAAAGAGAGAACCAGGAACACATTGACAGATTGCACCATCAACCTCTTCAATACAAGTCGAATACTCATGCACAGCTGCCTGACTGATATACGATGATGCATCACAATACACTCATTATAAGATATAAAGTTATGGCTGTAATACTTGTTCTCTTGTACCCTGAATGTGGATAACCTCAGAAAACAAGATCAAGTCTGTCCACAGAATACATGGGGTCACTCAGTTACAACTACAAAATATATATATAATCGGGACTCAGCCTGACACGAGTATTCTGAGTCACATACACGCTCATGCCTCATAATGGCGACATCAGCGTCATCGTACGCTAATTGTTAATTAATCCCGTTAACACTGGCACAATTTACAGGGTATAATCCAAGGAAACACATTGGTATTTTATACATAAGAGGCTCCCAAGTACACTCCATAGTAGAGGCTTTCATTTGAATGGAGTTTGCACTCAAGTTAGACAAGAATATATCTTACCCAAACCCTGCATGAGCGTCTCAAATTATTCTGTACAAATCTTCCAAGTCCACCATGGTCAACATTTCCGAACAAGTCATTACTTTCACATGACACTTATCATCATCATCATCTGGCAATCAAAATATGTTCTCAAGAACTACCTTTAACCATTACCTGCATAACATTTTTTTTTAATAAAAAATAAAAAATAAATAAAAGGTTGCTCATAATTCTCAGTTGAATTTGAATTTTTACCCGTATAACTGTGAAACACCCTAATATATATATATATATATATATATATATATATATATATATATATATATATATCTATACACATATATATATATACATATTATATATACATATATATATGTATATATGTATATATATATATATATATATATATATATATACACATTATATATACATTATATATATATATATATATGTATATACATATATATATACATATACATTATAGTGTATATATGTATATATATATATACATACATTATATATATATATATTTATTCATTATATATATATACATCATATATATATATATATATATATATATATATATTTGTATAATATATATATATATATATATATATATATATATGTATATATATATATATATACATATATATTTGTGTATATATATATATATATATATGCATATATATTTGTATATAAATAGATATATATACATATATATATATATATATACATTATATATATATATATTATATATATATAAATTATATATATATATATATATATATATTTATATATATATATATATATATATATATATATATATATATATATATATATATAAAGTTTTCTGATTATCTCCATCGAGTTTTTGGTCCCAAAAATACAGAAATATGTCTTCATCGCCAAAGCTCAAGGAAAAAGTTGCCTACGCGCGATGGCCATACACAAGGACCGAAAAATCTTCCCGCCCTCTGATGCTGACGTTATGACGTTACGTCGCATCAAAATCCATCATATTTTCTATATTTTTAAAACATCTTTCTCTCCACGTGTCTCAAAATTCTCAGAATGTTTCGTTCAATACAATTGTCAAAATTCATCATATTTTCTATATCTTTAAAACGTTTCTCTCTACATGTATTTAAGGATTTTCTCAGAATGTTTCGCTCAGTTTTGATATGAACACAATTGTCTAAATTCATCGTCTTTTTTATATTCTTAAAACATTTTTCTCTACACGGTTTCCTCGGAATCTTTCGTTCAGTGTTACGTAAAGCCACGTGCTGACCTAAAAATTTCGCTCCCTGATAAACATCTTGATTTCTCTTTCACGTCGTCTTAAACTAGGCAAAAACACCGTCGATTTCCATCTTCAAACTAGGCAAGAGCACCTTCGATTTCCATCTTCACATTGGGCCAAAATACCGTCGATTTCACTCTTCACACTAGGCAAAAATACCGTCGATTTCCATCTACACACTAGGCAAAACTGCTAACGATTTCCATCTTCACACTAGGAAAAAATACCGTCAATTACTATCATCACACTAGGCAAAACTGCCGTCGATTTCCATCTTCACACTGGGCATAAATGCCGTCGATTTCCATCTTCACACTAGGCAAAAATACCGTTGATTTCCATGTTCATACTAGGCAAAAATGCCGTCGATTTCCATCTTCACACTGGGCAAAATACCGTCGATTTTGGTTTTCTATGTCGATGTCTTCCTTCAGAGTTGGCAGAAAAATCGTTTATTTTTTGTTTCATTCGCAATTACCATACACAAGGACCGAAAGATCTTCCCGCGCTCTGATGGCGACGTTATGACGTCACGTCGCATATTTTCTATATTTTTAAAATCTTTCTTTGCACGTGTTTAAAAAATTTCTCAAGATGTTTCGCATAACACAATTTCTAAAAATTCATCGTCTCTTCTATATTTATAAAACGTTTCTCTCTACATGTATTTATGGATTTTCTCAGAATGTTTCGATCAGTTTTAGTATGAACACAATTGTCAAAATGCATCTTCTCTATATTCTTAAAATATTTTTCCTTCACACAGGGCAAAAATACCGTTGATTTCCATCTTCACACTAGGCAAAAATGCCGTCGATTTCCATCTTCACACAGGGCAAAAATACCGTCGATTTCCATGTTCACACTAGGCAAAACTGCCTTCGATTTCCATCTTCACACTAGGCAAAATACATTCGATTACTGTCTTCACACTAGGCAAAACTGCCGTCGATTTCCACCTTCACAATAGGCAAAAATGCCGTCGATTTCCATCTTCACACTGGGCAAAAATGCTGTCGATTTCCATCTTCACACTAGGCAAAAATACCGTTGATTTCCATGTTCACACTAGGCAAAAATGCTGTCGATTTCCATCATCACTCTGGGCAAAATACCGTCGATTTTGGTTTTCTATGTCGATGTCTTCCTTCAGAGTTGGCAGAAAAATCGTTTATTTTTTTGTTTCATTCGCAATTACCATACACAAGGACCGAAAAATCTTCCCGCGCTCTGATGCCGACGTTATGACGTCACGTCGCATATTTTCTATACTTTTAAAATCTTTCCACGTGTTTAAAAAATCTCAAAATGTTTCGTATAACACAATTTCTAAAAATGCATCGTCTCCTCTATATTGAAAAAAATATTCTTAAAATGTTTCTCTCTACATGTATTTATGGATTTTCCCAGATTGTTTCGCTCAGTTTAAATATGAACACAATTGTCAAAATGCATCTTCTCTATATTCTTAAAATATTTTTCCTTCACACAGGGCAAAAATACCGTCGATTTCCATCTACACACTAGGCAAAAAAAAACGTTGATTTCCATCTTCACATTAGGCAAAACTGCCGTCCATTTCCATCTTCACACAGGGCAAAAATGCCGTCGATTTCCATCTTCACACAGGGCAAAAATACCGTCGATTTCTTCCTTCACACTAGGCAAAAATACCGTCGCTTCCCATGTTCACACTTGGCAAAACTGCCATCGATTTCCATCGTCACACTAGGCAAAAATACCGTCGATTACTATCTCTACACTAGGCAAAACTGCCGTCGATTTCCACCTTCACACTAGGCAAAAATGCCGTCAATTTCCATCTTCACACTGGGTAAAAATGACGTCGATTTCCATCTTCACACTAGCCAAAATACCGTTGATTTCCATCTTCACACTAGGCAAAAATGCCGTCGATTTTCATCTTCACACTGGGCAAAATACCGTTGATTTTGGTTTTCTATATCGATGTCTTCCTTCATATTTGGCAGAAAAATCGTTTATTTTTTGTTTCATTCGCAATGACCATACACAAGGACCGAAAAATCTTCCCGCGCTCTGATGCCGACGTTATGGCGTCACGTATATTTTCTATATTTTTAAAATCTTTCTTTCCACGTGTTTAAAAAAATTCTCAAAATGTTTCGCATAACACAATTTCTTAAAAATCATCGTCTCCTCTCTATTTTTAAAACGTTTCTCTCTACTGTACATGTATTTATGGATTTTCTCAGAATGTTTCGCTCAGTTTTAGTATGAACACAATTGTCAAAATGCATCTTCTCTATATTCTTAAAACATTTTTCCTTCACACAGGGCAAAAATACCGTCGATTTCCATCTACACACTAGGCAAAAATACCGTTGATTTCCATCTTCACATTAGGCAAAACTGCCGTCCATTTCCATCTTCACACAGTGCAAAAATGCCGTCGATTTCCATCTTCACACTGGGCAAAAATGCTGTCGATTTTCATCATCACACAGGGCAAAAATAACGTCGATTTCTTCCTTCACAATAGGCAAAAATACCGTCGATTTCCATGTTCACACTAGGCAAAACTGCCATCGATTTCTTCCTTCACAATGGGCAAAAATACCGTCGATTTCCATGTTCACACTAGGCAAAACTGCCATCGATTTCCATCTTCACACTAGGCAAAAATACCGTCGATTACTATCTTCACACTAGGCAAAACTGCCGTCGATTTCCGCCTTCACACTGGGCAAAAATGCCGTAGATTTTCATCTTCACAGTAGGCAAAAATACCGTCGATTACTATCTTCATACTAGGCAAAACTGCCGTCGATTTCCGCCTTCACACTAGGCAAAAATACCGTCGATTTTCATCTTCACACTAGGCAAAAATGCCGTCGATTTCCATCTTCACACTGGGCAAAACTGCTGTCGATTTTCATCTTCACACTGGGCAAAAATACCGTTGATTCCATATTCACACTAGGCAAAAATGCCGTCGATTTCCATCTTCACACTGGGCAAAATTGCCACGTTTTTAACAGCGGAGCTAGCCATGAAGGGTAATCATCTAGCTTGGGATGAGATTAAGAGGATAATGAAACGGCAATTCATAGGTTCGGCTACACTGTTGCAGGCATGGCAAGAGATAACTGCCCTGACTTATTATTTTGATGAACCTCCTAGCCCCTTTATTAATAGATTACAGTGTAAAATTTCAGCTTTAACACTGAAGTTCCCCAATGATCCAATCCCAACATCAGATAAGTTCCTTAAGACAAAGATATATAAGGGATTGAATTCATACGCTCAAGCTAAATTAGTTGATTTCCTAGCAGATCACATTCCTTTGAGATATTTTATGACATATGCTGAAGAGGAATACTATCGAGCTCAAGGAATGAACACTGGTAATAAGAACAGAGTCATGCCCATTTCAGGTGCTGGGAATTCCCAGTCACCAACCCCAGTGACAGGTAGGCTACTCCTCAAGTGGGAACTCCAAGTGATGAAATAGATAAACTGACAAAGAAATTGGAGGAATTAAGCAAAAGGTTTGAGAAAACATCCATGAAGAAGCATAATAGTAACACTTACTGTGCCTTTTGCAGAGTGAATGACCATAACCTGTCTGATTGTCCTTGTAATCCACCTAGAGGAATATGCTTTGATTACAATAAACCAAATAGTAGAAGAGGTCACGTAGGATGCCCAGGAAAATCAAATAGGGATAATACACAATGACTAGGAGGTCAAGCAAGTTCTCCAAGTATAAGTTTGATAGTTAATGATAATATGGTTGCAGCTTTAGTTGATGCAGGTAGTTGTGTCAGTGTAGCTAAGAAATCCTTTGTGGACAGTTTTGGTTTGAAGCCTGCTAAGATGAGAAATTTACCTAGGCTAACGGGAGTCACAGACACAGTTGTACCGATATTAGGATCTGTTTATTTGGGTGTTAGTATTGGCCATACTACATAGTATTGTGCCAGACCCTCTTTTAGACACACAAGTCCTTTTGGGTGCAGATTTACTTGGAAGTGCCCGTCTAACATGGGGTCATAAGAAGGGTATACTAGTTTGGGATAGTATTACCTACAGTGTGCGGCTTCTTAAACGGAGGCCTTCCACAAGGAGAATTAAGAGTCTCAAGATAGTTCAACCATCAAACCCTGATGTAAATGAGATTAGGTTAGAGAGAAAAATTATCCTACCTCCTTCCTCTGCAAGAATATATGCCATTAAAGTTAATGAAGATGTAGATACTGTATTTGAATTTGAGTCAGGATTGAAACATAGTGGTGCTATGAAAGCTTTATGCCTTAAAGTCAATAGGGATCAGGAAGTCCCCATACCTCTAATAAACAGTACAAAGGGTATAGTTAAGTTGAAGATAGGAACATTAATGGGTACTTATAATAAGATTGATGAAAGGGACATCAGTTCAGTAGCCACCACATGTAGAAAGATTGAGATTAAGAATAATCTTATCCCTGAAAGCATGCGTGTTGCACCAGGACAAGGAAGCACTAGAGATGAGAAATTAGAAAGTTTAATTGCACAACAAGATTGGTCACACCTAGATAATGGACAACAAGCCCAATTGAAGAACCTGGTAATGGAGAATCACCAGATTTTCATAGTAGAAAGTAATGAGTTAGGAAAATTCCAGGGAGTTCAAGGGCATATTAATGTTAGTGATCCCCAACCCATTACGACCCCAATGTATAGATATCCCGAGAAGGCTAAGCAGATTATCGCCGATCTGTTAGAGGATATAGAGGCCAAAGATATAATTGAGCTATCCACAGCTGCCTGGTTGACTCCTATAGGTCTAGTCAGAAAACCCGATAACTCTCAAAGAATGTGTCTGGACTATAGGAAAGTTAACACTCACCTTCAGACTGATATTCATCCATTACCTAGATTAGAAGAGTTAGTTGAATCGGCATCTGGAAATCCTTTTTATGCTTCTTTAGATATGAAGGATGCTTATTACCAGGTAGAATTGGATGAAGATAGTAGAGATTTGACAACTTTTAGTGATGGAGTTACACTATATTGGTTCAAGAGACTCCCCTTTGGTCTGAGTTGTAGTCCAGCCATATTCTCAAGAGTAACTAATTGGAAATATCTTAGTCCCCTTAATAAAGAAGGGCTGGGTCAAGAATTACTTAGATGACATTGTAGTATGGGCTCCTAACTTAGAAGAATTAATTGAGAGATTGGGAGAGTTGTTCCAATTATTTGGTGAAAAGGGTGTGAAATTGAATATCAAGAAGTGCCAGTTCGCTCACTCAAGAAGAGATAAAATTTCTTGGCCATATCATCCATCCAAGGAAGGATGCAGACCTTGTTCTGACAGCCTGAATGCAATCAGAGATATGAAAGCTCCTACAAATGTCAAGGAAAATAGAAGGTTTTTAGGTATGTGTGGATTTTACCGCAAAATGCATACGCAATTTTGCAAAAATTGCTGTCCCCTTAACCAATCTTCTGAGAGGGAAAGAACAATTTAGTTGGACACCAGAGTGTCTATCTAGTTTTGAACAGCTAAAGCAACTTTTGATGACAGCTCCTGTACTTATTAAAGTAGATATGACAAAACATTTTCAGCTATTTACAGATGCTAGTTTAGATCATGTAGGTGCAGTATTAATGCAAGAGAGTGATGGTCTTCTGAAGCCAGTTGGATATTTTTCAAAAAAATTAAAGCCTGTAGAACAGAGATATTCCACTACCGATCGTGAAGCTTTAGCCATAGTACTGGCCTGTAGACGCTTTCATCATTTTCTTTGGGGTACCGTGTTCACAGTACAGACAGACCATCAGCCACTTGTATCAGTATTCAAAAGGAAGACAAAGTCTCCTAGAATGAATAGATGGGTTATTGAAATGCAGGATTACCGTTTCAAAGTTGTGTATAGGCCAGGAAAGCACAATGAAGTAGCAGATCAGCCAAGTAGACCAGTTAGAGCAATCTTTCACAATAATCAAGACAATTACTTTGGTTTGAGTAAGGAAGAATATAAAGATAGGCAGCTAAGTGAAACAAGATGGGATGACTTGATTGCTTATTTAGAAGGAGGAAAATTGCCAAGAGGTTTCCCCGAGCTTTGATTCATCAGTTTATACTGTATGAGGGTTTGTTATACCTGAGTGCTGACAGGCAAGATATTTCGATTAAACTTTGCGGAAAGTCGGGTCTTGGGGCAGATCCAGATATGCTGAGAGGGTTTTTTGAATTTGCAACCCTGGCATTTATAGACTGTATACAAGTCTTATGAATTGTATACAAAGTGGGTTCTGTCATTTGTAATGTGGGGAAAATTATCTTTATTTTGTGACCCTGATGTGGGTGGAGGTGTGCCCTCTCCAATTACCTAAATTAAATTTGGCTTTCCATAAACAAGACAAATCATTAGGCATATATTTCAATTCTATATTTTACATTCATTTTTTATTTCCAGAGTTCTTTGTGACAACAATGACAGAACTGACAAAAATATTTAATATGCATTTTATATTTATCTGACTAGTACAAAATGAAGTTTAAGAAATAATAATAACACTGATGACTGGTTACCTTTATTCAAACTTTAAAATTTTGCAAATAGCTACAAAACCACAAAATATGTCCATTACTAATTCTCAGCTTGTTTATTTCTAGCTTCTATTTCTTCTCTCTTCTATCTTTCACATTTCCTCACTCCTTATTCACATTACCTAAATTTATTGAATTTCTATAACATTGGTAGCTTTTCACTCTCACAAGCATATTCAAATGGGATTCCCCTAAACGGTATTTAAGTTTGTTTTTATTTGATTCATTAGACTAAAACCTCACCAACAAACAGTCTGCACTGGATGCAAGGAAGGCTCCTCCAATATCCATCAACTTTGACGACAAGTCACAGAACTATTCATTCATAAGAGCAAATACCAATATTTGTGTAATATTATATATAATTTTGGATTTAATGTTTTCTTGTACAGAAAGTTTGAAATCATTGACATAATTATTCCTGTAGTATGAAGAAAAGGGACAATGACATGTTTCACCACCAAGTGAGAAATGACAATGTGAAACAGAGGAAACAGAGTCAAACACTGAGACCATTCTTATACCTCATCCTGTGGGGATCTGTCCTGCAAATGTGTGCTGCAGCAGTTTTCATTGGTCATTTCCACTTCACACCCTTTGCTGCTTCCTTTGAATTTGACATCATGGTGCAGCACTTCTTAGCAATTTTGTTATTTAAAGATTCTTTTTATATTGTCAATTTTCAAATGGTTACAGATTACTGAATACAGACCATGTCTGTGTGCACTATTTACCAAAGCTCAGTTGCCTATTTTTCCAACAGTATTCTCTTTGGTTATGTTGTTATTCTTGAAGAGTAGGTCTTTGTAGGAAACTCTACTGATTTCTTTTTCTTTTCCTAATAGAATTTGTTACATGAAAAAAGAACAAAAAAATCTGGAATCATATCAAGTATTGACAATTATCAGGCCACCAGGACTATTATATTTGGGCGGTGAAACTGAAACTAATATATGCTTCTTGATTTAATTCACTCAACTGAGCAAGTACTGGTGATGAATAACCATCACAGTACAATCTCAAAACTACACATGAAATTAAGAAATTGCACACTTATCTTAAAGGTAATTGACAGATCCTCAAAATCACATTTTTCTCTTGTTTTCAATTATAAAATCACACAATCAAATTATTTAATTGAAAAAAAAAATCAAATTAATTTTGAATACCTTGTGTGCACATATTTTTTTCCCCTTTATGCATTTGTTGTAAAGCATGAGTTCATGCCAACACGCACACAGCTATTAGGGTACATCAATCATTGCACAGATCTACAAATAATAACAAGTGAGAATCACCAAGTGACATTTTTAAGAGACCTCTTTTTTGAGAAAGATGAATCGCAGAGGTCACACTGGAAAGGCTTCTCTCCTGTGTGGGTCCTCATATGCTCTCTGAGATGACCCTTTTCTGAAAAAGCAGAATTGCAGAAGTCACACTGGAAAGGTGTCTCTCCTATGTGGGTTCTTATATGCTGTGTGAGAGAATACTTTCTTGAGAAAGCAGAAAAACACAGGTCACACTGGAAAGGCTTCTCTCCTGTGTGGGTCCTCATATGCTCTCTGAGATAACTCTTTTGTGAAAAAGCAGACTCGCACAGGTCACACTGGAAAGGCTTCTCTCCCGTGTGGGTCCTGATATGGTTTGTGAGATTACCCTTTTGTGAAAAAGCAGAATTGCACAGGTCACACTGGAAAGGTGTCTCTCCTATGTGGGTTCTTATATGCTGTGTGAGAGAATACTTTCTTGAGAAAGCAAAATCACACATGTCACACTGGAAAGGCTTCTCTCCTGTGTGGGTCCTCATATGCTCTCTGAGATGACCCTTGTGTGAAAAAGCAGAAACACACAGGTCACACTGGAAGGGCCTCTCTCCTGTGTGGGTCATCATATGCTGTGTGAGGGAAACCTTTAGTGAGAAAGCAGAATCGCAGAGGTCACACTGGAAAGGCTTCTCACCTGTGTGGGTCCTCATATGCTCTCTGAGATGACCCTTTCGTGAAAAAGCAGAATCACACAGGTCACACTGGAAAGGCTTCTCTCCTGTGTGGGTACTCATATGCCTTGTGAGATGACCCTTTTGTGAAAAAGCAGAATCACACAGGTCACACTGGAAAGGCTTCTCTCCTGTGTGGGTCCTCATATGCTTTGTGAGACCATCCTTATTTGAGAAAGCATAATCACACAGGTCACACTGGAAAGGCTTCTTTCCTGTGTGGGTCCTCATATGCCTTGTGAGATGACCCTTTTGTGAAAAAGCAGAATCACACAGGTCACACTGGAAAGGCTTCTCTCCTGTGTGGGTCCTCATATGCTTTGCGAGACCATCCTTTTTTGAGAAAGTAGAATCACACAGGTCACACTGGAAGGGCTTTCTCCTGTGTAGGTCATCACATGACCTTTGAGATGACTTTTGTTCCATTTGAGATCACCCTTTTGTGTGAAAGCAGAATCACACAGGTCACTTTGGAAAGGCTTCTCTTTAGTATGGTTCATCAAACGATATCTAAGATGATTTGTGATATAGCTGCTGTATTGCAGATGTAACACTGGGTCTTTATCATTCTATTACATGTATGGAATCCACGGATAGCTCTTCCAAAGAAATGGTGATAGGTACCCTCATCCTGGAAAAAAGAAGAAGATAATAATAATAATGATACACTGTAATAGGGTGGTGGATAGTTCATACACATAGAATTTCATACTCAATTCCCTTTGTACCTAAACAAAGGCCTTGTAGTTGCCATCACCTAACATAAAATAGATAGAAACAAACAAATGTGCTATGAAATATTGTATTTTACTTTTTCAATAAAAATAAGCTAAAAATCATCCAAAGCCTACTACATGCATACTCACCCCACTAAGACCAGTAGAATGACTCCAATTTTGTTCTAGGTTTTTCCTCATGTCACGCGATTTGGAAATGGAGAATGACCTAACACCTGCCACAGCATATTTTGATGTAACTATAACATTTGATGTTTGGGCTCACATGACTTGAATCTAAATATGACCTACTCTAGGAATGCTTATTCAGTTCATCTTACTCATCTAACTCAAATAAGTGATGCAAGTCACATCATTTAAGATACACTGGTAAATAGTGTACCTGTGTTATTAAGTACACCGTAATAAACATGGTTGAGCTAAGAAATTGTAGAGGTGTTTTCTATATTTTTCTCTTATCATATTTAGTAAAATACCTGTTTGTCTAATAGAAAAAAAAAAAATCAGATATACCTACTAAAACAATTTCAACCATCATGACATATTACTTGGTAAATAGAAATGCCAATGTGTCACATACAAATCATCACACATTAGAAAGTTTAGGAGCAGAGTGCTTTGGGGCCCAGTCCTCTCCCCTACCTTTAACCTATGCATGATATACCCACATACCACACTTCAAATACAAATCTCTTCCTACACAAGTAGTGATAAGAGACAAACACTCTAACTGGGATGAAGTAATAAGCGGTGCTCCCCAAGGAACAGTTTTGGACCCAATAATGTTTGCTATATATATTAATGATATGGATAAAGAAATTGAAAGTTACATGAGCTTCTTTGCAGATGACGCAAAACTGCTAAAAAAAAAAAGTGAACACGGAAGAAGATTGTGAGTCACTACAGAGTGATCTCAATAAAGTATGGGAATGGAGTAGGAAGTGGGAGATGGAGTTCAATACCAAAAAGTGTAGTATAATGGAATTTGGAAGAAGCAAAAAAAAAAAAAAAAAGAATAGAAGGATCATATAGATTGGGCGAAGAAGGAATAAAAAAAGTAGAAAATGAGAAGGACCTGGGAGTCATTATTATAATATGTCACCTGAGAAACATATAAATAAGATTTTTGGAGAAACTTATAACTTAATAAGAACAATCAAAGTGGCATTCACATACCTGGATGAAGAAAGGGTGAAGAAAATATTAATCACTTTGATAGGACCAAGATTGGAATATGCAGCAACAATGTGGTCACCAAATACAAAAAAAAAAAATGTATAACAAAACTTGAAAGAATACAAAGAGAAATTACAAAATTGGCACCAACACTCAAAACTATCATATGAAGAGAGACTAGCAAAACTTGAGCTACAGACACTAGAGCAAAGAAGAGAGGAGATTTGATAACTGTTTACAGAATCATGAAAGGCATAGAAATTAGTGATAGAGAGGATCTAATAAAATGGAATGATAGAAATACAAGAGGACACGGAAAGAAAATCAAGAAAGATAGCTATAGAAGAGATCTGAAAAAGAACAGCTTTCTGCAAAGAGTAATAGCCATTTGGAACAAGTTAGATGAGAAAGTAGTGTGTGCAAAAACAATACATGAATTCAAAAACAGTTAAGATAAAATGAGATATGAAGACTGGACACCACGAGCATAGCTTCCCTTCCCATAAAATACAGCTAGGTAGATACAGATAATTACATTACACCATAACACACATAGCCAAAGAAATACAATTGACATACCTACACATTCAACACCTATCTCATCACAAATACACTCAAAATAACCTCAACCAAATCCAAAGCCATACTTCCCACCAACTGGATAGCAGAACACAAATACATACCACACCGCTTTATCAACATCACCCTTATACCACACAAAAATGCACCCAAGATTCTTGGACTTAACATCTGATACATTCATGTCATTCAAGCAACACATCACAAGCATAAACAAAATGCACACCTAGACTGAACACACTTAAATCACTTGCAGGTACTGTACAGTCAAACCTTGCTTAACAAGCACCTCATGTAACAAGCAAAATTTTAAGAAAATTTACTTGCTTAATGAGTGACATTTCACTTAATGAGTGACGTTTATTGATTTGCATGCCCAACGCGACGGCTCCTTTCTACCTAGCTGGCCATGAATCACGGGGAGCACCTTCTTGTGACTCGTCTTTAGCTCATTCCTGTCTGTTTCTTGGCCAATGTTGCCACTGCTTGAATTTTTTCTTTTACTAGATCTTAGATTTTTTTATTTTGACTCTGGAGTCTTGATTTTTTCCTTAAAATCCAGTAAATCTTGTAGTTTTCAAGTAACTTGGCTGATGAATGCATAAAAGACATCCAGCATTACACCCTCAGCAAATTCAATAGTAAAACCATGACTATCCAGTATTTTGGACTGCTCATGGACACTCTTGTATGGCATTTTTGTAGTAAATGACGCATTTTTGAATTATGCCTATTTTCTTTCGAGCCAATCATATGTAACCATGAGTATCACAGGGCTCTCTGCCAATCAACATTTATCCTGTGGGGCAGCGACTCCTGCCTTTAGTTTGAATACAAGAGGCTATGATGCTAGGTTATGCATGTTTGGGATTGGGTGGGCTACATTAAGTTTGGTTTAGTTGGTTAGATTAGAATTACCCACTCATCTTTTACTTCCCCACCCAAAACCCCTGATTCCCAGCTCAGCTCCTAGTCTCTCGCTCCCAAAACTGTGAAGGGAGAGGGAGGGAGTGGTATACCTTGAAAACGAGGCATTATTTTCTAACAGAAATTCCATAGAACCAAAGAGTTGTGGAATCTTCCACAACAGTATAAAACCCTCTTTCTATTTAGAAAAATTGAATACTTTGCTGGTATAATTGTAGGGTGGGAATGTGTAACTCAAAAATGAGACATTTGACAAAAACATCTTGGAAGAAGTGTCTTAGATCTGTTCAAAACAGAAAAAACATTTTTAATAACATTTTCTGCGGATGCAACTCTGCTTACATTTCAACCATGTTGTAATAATTGCATTGTAGTAAGTGAATCATGAAATACAATTGGAAACCAAAAAATGTTAATGTGGTGATTGATTTATGATGAAATAATGTGTAATACATCAGTTTGTTATGTGCATTCAGTATGAAGCCAGCAATGGGTGCTGGACACATATCAGACTTATAGGGAGTGAATGTTGTGTTCATGTTACTGGGAAGCTCAGTTATCAGTCTGTATTTAGCACCTGTTCCACCAGCATCTTATTGTCGCTTGTGATCATACATTTTCCAAACTTGTGTTCAGTTGCAGGGATGACCCATCATACAGAAGGAGCCAAGAAAAGAGAGAGATAAGGGGGTGAATGGGGGTGGCGTATGTGGGGATTAAATGGGAAAAGTGAAATTTATGCCTTTGACTTTGGCTACCTCCCTTGTAGAGGGAAAAAAAAAAAAAAAAAAATGGTATATGTATGTATGTGTTCAGACACATATTTATGATTTTTTCAGTACAAGAATGTCCCCAAAGAAAAAAATGCAAGAAGACAGGGATAAAAGAAGACAAATCACTGTTGAAGTGAAATGTAAAATCAATGAGAAGTGAGAACATGGTGTGAGTGTGGCTGACCTATTACGCACATACAATCAGACTACATCAACAATCTGCACTATCGTCAAGAACAAGGACAAGATTAAGGAAACAGATGCTTCAAAGTGAGTAACAAGAATAACTGTATAATGGCCATGCATTCTTGACAATGTTGAAAGCAAATGCAAGGTGTGACACTATTAATGAGAGCCTTATTTGTGAGAAGGCAAAAGTAATTTTTGCCGACCTTGTTAAGAAAATGCCAGGAGCAGCAACAGACAAACAAGCATTCAAGGCAACCCGTAGGTGGTTTGAGTAGTTTAAAAGAAGAAGAACCGACATCCACAGCATTGTGAGGCATGGCAAAGCAGCAAGCTCTGACACAAAGGCAACAGAGAACTTCATTGGTGACTTTAGGAAGCCTATGGATTCTGAGTTACCTACCCCAGCAGGTTTTTAATTGCAACAAGACAGGTCTTTCTTCACTCATTCTGTTCATGTGTCCAAAGCATCCCAATACTCTCTCATCAACCCAATCTTCTAACTCCCTTTCCAACCCTGTTCTCCTCTTCACCTCCTTGCTTCTCACTCTATCCATCCTAGTAACCTCTACCATACTTCTCAGGCATTTCATTCCTAACACATTTAAACTCTTCCTCTCTTATGTTCCATGTTTTTGCCCCATACATTGCTGTCGGCACAATCACTCCTTTATACACCCTCCTCTTAGCATCCATTCCCAAATGTCTATTTCTTATTACACATTTTAATAATCCAAGGCTACTCTCAATCTACATTCTATCTCCACCCCTCCCTTTCCCACCACTTTTGCACCCAAGTATCTAAAGCTACCCATTTCCTGTAGTCTGTCTCCCTTAATACTCACTTCCAATTTGCTGCCATCCCCTTCCCTTGTACATCTCATCGCTTTACTTTTACCCACATTTGTCTTCAACTTCCTTCTTTCGCACACCTTCCCAAACTCTGTCACTAACTTTCTTAATCCCTCCTCTGATCCTGCCACAAGCGCAGTGTTGTCAGCAAACAACAACTGGCTTATCTCCCATTTTTCTCCATTTTCTTTAACCATCTCCAATCCCTGGCCCATTACTCTTGCATTTACCTCTTCCACCACCCTATCCATGTATAAGTTCAACAGCCAAGGGGCCATAACACATCCCTGACGAAGTCTCACCTTTACCTCGAACCACTCACTCTCTCCATTTCTAATTCTAACACAGGCTGTACTACTCTTGTAAAAAATCTTGACTGCTTTTAACAGCTTTCATCTTATCCCATATATCTGCAACTAGATATTTTATACTTCCATTAAATCGGGTTTCTCCTAAAGAGGGACTTGTTAAATTGGGCTTGTACTATAGTACAATTCAAAAGGAGACTTGATCAATGCCAGGCAAATCAGGAGACAATATCTAATTTTGAGGAAAGTCCTATACTAGTGGACACACCTGGTTCAGGTCAGCTGGAGGAAGGACACAGGACAAAAATGAAGGGCCTGATTTACACAAGCTGGAAGTGATCTGCACATATAGACCACTGTTGCATGAGATCAAGGGTCACATTGTGATATGTTTATGCCACCTCCATATTGGAGGAAAAACTACGAGCAAGAAGAGATTGTTCAAGAACTGTAGTTATGGAACACAGTGCCCAGAGACATAGGGAATGAATTACAGTCCTGAGAAGAGGTGGAAAGAACAATGTTGCACACAGTGATTATCCCAGTGGAAATCCTAAATTTCAAGGTGTGAACCATGTTGCCCTTTTTTTTCTTTCTTTCTTTTTTCTTTTTTACATGTTCCTGGTTATGTATGTAGCAATGATTGTCATATCCCCACACATATTTTGCAGGTTATCATACAATAGAGGGGACAGTCCAAGAAAAACTATGTAAACTTGTTTTACTTTGGAAGTTTTTTCAGTCTTCCACTGGTACAGAGATGGGGAGCTGCATATAAACCTCCATATCTCTTCATTGCTAGTTGTTAGTTAGGTTAGGTCCTAGAATATACTGTACAAGGCAATTGCATAAAAGAGGCCAGCAGTTAGTCAAACAAGGTAGATTTTTACTCAAATTATGCAACTACTCTAGACTACTGCATAATTACAATTCAAATGTGAGTTTACTACACATCTCTGGGCCTTACAGTACTACCTCTTATTAACGGACGTTAATTAGCTGTGTTTGTGGTGTTTTTGGTGCTGTGTAATCACTGTGCCACCTAAAAACCACTCCAAATCAACAGATTATTCACATCAACAGACACCGTTACCCCCCTTTTAGTCCGTTAATGAGAGGTAGTACTGTATATCATTTGCAAATTCCAGTTTTTTGGCAGACATTAACTGGTCTCTCAGGCATCTCCACTCTACTTCATATGTATTTTGATCTGCATGTGAGGTTATTATAATTTGTTACAGGTGATTTTGTATCAAAGTTTCACTTCAAAGATATTTGAAGAGCAAAAAGGTATAATATTTAAAATAAGTGCAATGGATGACAAAATAGTTACTAACTTTTTCTTAGTGTTGAATGGGTATTCAACATTGGAATAAGGAGACACAGCCTGTATTTATCCAGTCCACACTCTAATTGACTCTGCATCCTTCCTGGGCACGCAGGAAAACCTAAGTTGCCAAAATCCTAATTAATACTATTCATTCCCTTTTACAAAGAAAACAACAGACACTCAAAATGATATGATAATATAGATATTTGTACAAAGATATCCTATTACACATTCATCCCACTTTCACATAAAAAGAATTGAATTGATAACTTAATAAGCATTCAGGAATGGCAATCACTACAACTTCACAGAAACTTCAAGAATAATTACACATACATATGAATATACACACTTCCAATTATGCATTACTTTCATAATTCCTAAGGCTGAATATATTGAGATAACTATGAAAATGGATATACAATATTAGGAAGGACTGGCACTTGTTCATCAGTTCCCATGGAGAGCTATTGTCACTGTGCCTCTATTGCTGCCTGGCAAGTGGGGGGAAAAAAGCTGTATTCATATCAGAGTAGAGGGTTTAGTTAGGCAAGTTAGGTATGAGTTGGATTGGTAATTATCTACTCTCATGGAATTACTCTGAACCAGGCTTAATACTTCACCAGAAAAAGGACAATCATCTAATTAATTGAAATTGTCCACTGATGTGTAGAAAAAATAAACTCATACTCCTTGACAAATATTAAAAGAATATTATAAACAAAGCATCAAAGACTGCTGTCAAGTTCAGACTTGAGAATGCCATTTGAGGACCTGCAGGTCTTTGGAAATAGTACAACTACACACTGCCAACATAAGTGTGTAATCAAACTGGTGAATAATTAGGAAGAGGTAAAGTCTCCTCCCAGTCAATGTCTGGATCACCAATTGGCAGTTTGTGGCTGTCTGTACAGTAAACTTCTACCCCCTGTCTAGGAGAAAATATGCCTCATGCTGTTTTATTCTCGTTCATGTCACTTAAACAAAGAATTCAATCTAACAACAATGAAGCTTTGTTACCTGATATTTTACTCATATTTACTTATGTTGTTGTTACTGGACGCAGGTCATTAAGCCTCTATATCCAGATCCTCACTGATAAATTTTTTTTGTGACATTGAGAGTCGTTTCAAGATTAAACTTGACATCTTGTCCATCCCAGTTCTTGTCCAAATGACATTCGAAGGAAGCCTTAGTATGAGTATTTACATGTGTAGGCAGGTTGTTCCAGATGTCCACAATCCTATATGTAAAATAGTTCTCATGCAACATTTTTTTGGCTCTCCTCTTGTGCATCTTGTAATCATGTCCCCTAGTCATCAAATATAGTGCTACTTCTCCTTCATATTTGCCATGCATCATCTTATATTCCTCTATCATATCTCCCCTGGCTCTTCTATAAACTAATGATGGTAAATCTATTTTTCTTTTTTCAATCTTTCCTCACATGTTAGGTTCTTTAGATCTGGAATCATCTTTTTGGCTCTTCTCTGGACATTTTCTATGGCTCTAATATCTTTTTTCCTCCAAGTGCTCCAGACCGCTTGGGCACATTCCAGATGTGGGTCTTACCATAGCTGTAAACAGAGAATGAAACATTTTAAATCCATGTGTTTAAAAGTCCTATAGATGACACCCATAATTTGATTAGCATTGTTGATTTTGTATTGAATATGGCTTTCAAACTTCAATTTACTGTTCACTAATACTCCTAGATCTTGTTCTTCCTGTGTATATTTTAATTCTGCTTGAATTATGCCTTCTGAAGTATTATAATATATGCTATATCTGTGACCATAATTGTTGTCTGCCTGTTGCTCACTAAAATGCACTATTTTACATTTTCTTGGATGTAGTTTTAGCAGCCACTTATCAGTCCAGTCATAGATGTGTTTTGTGTCTTCTTAGAGTATGTTACTGTCATCTGGTCCTGATATACTTCTGAACAGTTTGGCATCATCAGCAAATGATGAAAAGCATTGGTCCTAAAACACTTCCTTCTGGTATCCCACTTCTTGCCATTCAGATTCTTCTCCATTAACAATAACTCCTTGCTCTCTTCCAAGTAAGAATGTCTCAAGCTATCTGTATATTTGTCCAGTTATTCCATACATTTTTAGTTTGGTCAAAAGTCTGTTGTGGTGGACTGTGTCAAATGCTTTCATAAAGTCTAGATACATCACATCCACACTGTTACCGCTTTCTAAGCACCTTAAGTAATTGTGGAGTCGCGGAACACCCTTCAATAAATCTGTACTGTTTGTTGCTTAGCAGATTATCTTTTTTTAATATTTTACAAATAATGCATGTTAGACTTATTGGTCTGTAGTTTTCAGCTCTTCTTTTATTACCCTTTTTAAAAATTGCACTTATATTGGCTGTCTTCCAGTCCATTGGTATTCTGCTGGTCAGGAGAGTGTTGTTATGAATAATAGTTAGAGCCTCACTTATCTCGTGTCTCATCTCTCACAGCACTCTTGGATGAATTGAGTTAGATCCTGGTGAACTGTCAATTTTTAAGTTTGTCAGATGTTGCAGCACTACTTCCTGTGATATCTCAACTTGGTTGAGCTGGCTAATTTCTGGAACTCACTGCTCAAAGGTCAGATCATCAGTATCACTTTTCCTAGTAAAGACTAATGCAAATCTTATATCTCCTATATCATGTCTAAATTATATTTGTCTTTCATTGCTGAAAGTTCAGAGAATACTTTAGTTGGTGTGTCCCTTGTCACCGTTTCTTTAGTTTTCTCCTTGAACAGCAGCCACTGATGTTCTAAGCCATCCGCTTCCCTAACCTGGTGTACCCATTCTTCTGACAGATAAGTCTTCATGGCAGAGCAGTCATCTTTGTCATATAGGTATGTTGTACAAATATTTTTATATCAATTAGTATAGCAGTTGTAGTTAATCTTGAGCACATTATGGTCACTCTTACCTAGTGGTGCTGTAATCTCAACACCATCTACCATATTTTCTTCATTTGTAATTACAAGATCTAGCAAGCTTGGTATATTTGTTCCTCTTCTCCTTGTAGCTTTTTTGACATCTTGATATAAATATGCATCCCATAGGGCCTTCACAAAACGAAATTCACTAGTGTCTTCTCCCCTTGGTGTGGTCCAATCTTCCCAGTTAATCCTTAGATAATTAAAGTCCCCTATAGGAAGAATGTGAGAATACTCAGTATTTGCTAGTCCTTTTAACATTTGCATCAGACTTTCTTCACCTTCATTAGTAATTGCAGGATTCTTGTATATTACACCAATCAAAAGGTTATCGCCATCTCTAAACTGTGTAGTGGCCCATAGTGATTCATGGAATTGTATTGTATCAGTCTTTTGCATAGATATAATGTTTTACATACGTAATAACCCCTTTACTCATTCCCTGTGTAAGGTCTTGGTTTAGCAATTCATTTGAATTTTAGCTTTAGTCAATTTAGATCTTGTAATTATAAGTTTCACTTTCACTATTGCTATTATATCTTCTTCTTTTTTTCTTAACGTTCTCCATTTTGTTTACCAATGATTCTGCATTTGCATACCAGAATAAAATTTTCTGTGTATTGGTTATCCTAAGTCTGATGCTTGATGATTTTGTTGTTAGGTTTGGTGCTTCCTGATTTTTTTTCATCCACATGTATCCTGGAGGCCCTTGCACTCTGCACAAAATATTTCCTGATGCACCATTAACTTCCCACTCTTTGTCCTACTCTACCAGATCCCTCAGTTCAGCTCTCTGAGCAAAAGATAAGTCTTGCTGCTTATATATTTTACTGTATTCTTCCATTTCTGTAGCCATTTTCAAATTTCTTAGTACAGTACCTCAATCTTTGTTCTTAGACTTTCAAAACCAACAAGCAATGGACATGATTTTATCTAGGCTGCAGTTTCATTTCCACTCTTCTTTTCCAAGCAGAATGCTGTTAGCACATACCAATGCAACACATTTCCATTACAAATTTCCTGTCTTCCTCAGATCTGTTTTTACCATTGTCATCTCTACTTTCGGGCACACCATACATTATAAGATTGCATCTCCTGGATTCCTCATCCCTGAATATCTTGATTGATTCTTGTACACTATGGCTTACAGATACCTCTTGATTTTGTCCACCACCTGAATGGATTGCAGTGCCTACTTTTTTGTTCCATTTCCTCATTTCTTTTAATCATCAATTACATATCATGTAATCTTTTCTCCACTTCCTCCATTTTTTTTCTTTTGTTATAATTTTTTTGGCTAACCTTGGTTCTGAAAGTTCTGGCAACACCTTTTTTCTGTTATTTCAGGAACAGCATGTTCCAGTATTTTCTTATTAATACACTGTACATTAACTTTATTAACTTTAGTGTTAACTATTTCAGTAATACCTTCAATTTGTTCCTTTACTTCTTGCTCAAACTCTCAAGTAGTTTAACTTGCTTCACTACAAGGACCTTAACTGCTTGCAGTATATTCCCATACCCTATTTTACATTGAGTGCAGTGCCAATTCATTTGATCCCCAACCTTGTTCTCTATCTTTGTGATGGCCTCTTACATATGAAAAACAGGAAATCATCACATCACTCGCAGCGGTCAATAGGTTAAATGACCTGGATCCAGTATCTAAGATTACAATAGGGAACGTATAATGGAAATTTTTAAGGCATGCACACCTAAACAATATAGCAATAGAAAGTCAAATATCAAGTTTGTAAATCATGATACATCAACATAAATATGTTTCTCTGGGTAGAAATCGATAACTGAAAAAGATGCCAAAAGTGGTACACTATTGAATGGAGCTGTGACGATTACTTGAGACACCATCCTTATTTTGATAGATGAGGCAGTAAAAGAAATTAAAGTATGATAACTTTGTCTAATCCAACCTGAATTTAGTAATATGGTTACCTGTAATGTTAGATGTCATCAGGGTTGTCATCATGTTGACGGCCGGTTTTAACGTCCAATGAGACCGTAGGGTGTTGAGGAGCTTCACAGCTTCAAGAAAAGCATGCAGCTCAGCTCCATAGAATGGTTTCAAAAATATGATGCCACTTGGAGTGGGAGAACACCCAGTATACAATGTAGTCATCACCATCATCAAACTGACATTGACAGGACTGGGCAGATGACAACAAGGCATCTCAAATCTATTGTCACACCTCCATTAGGTAGTGTATTTGCTTTAAGCAAGGTTTTTTGTTATTGATATCCACCAAGAAAAATATGTATTATGTAGATGTATTATAATTTACAAGATTTATTTCTAATTTCCTACTCCTATACCATTTTGATGTGCACTTCTAAAAATAACCCAGTATAACTACTCAGAGTACAGTGTAATGCAATGACTTGGGCTTCTGGAGTCAATATAAAGATTTTTACTTGCAAGAATACCAGTGCATGCTAAATTCAGAGTGAACTTGATCAATTATTTTTGGACAGAGGAAGACAAGATGGAGCTCCACACCTTAATAAGAACAATGTAATAACTATGTAAGCAAACACTATACACATGTTGGTAAATATAAAGATGATTGCCAGTCTCAATTTATATTTGAAATTGCTACTGACATTAAATTGCAACATTTATATAATATAATTGGCCTCAAAATACTCAAAATCATGATAAGAGCTAGCCAATGATAGGTAAGAATTGCAGCTATGAGACCAGTGAAAAATCTTTATACAAAGATTTATGCCAACTTCAATTTACTAAAAATCACTACCAACATTACTATCAATTACTAGAATTAGCGATACTTACATGTGGGGTTCAGAATACTCAATGATAAGAGCTAGCCAGTGATAGAGGTAAGAAATGCAGCTGTCAGATCTGACTTGACCTAATCCCTTGATAAATACAATAATGTTTGCCCATTTTTTTTTTTTAATAGCTACTGATGTTACCATAAGTTTGCGGCACTTATATCTGAAGTACAAAATACTCAGAGTGATAAGAACTATTCAGTTATATGGGTAATTACCGCTGTGAAACTGGCAAACGTCTTGATAATACCCACACGTTTACCACTGAGTTCAGAATTCCAAATACACTGCCAAACGGGAACTGAAGTGTGTAACAAATGTGAACACACTATGGATGTACTCTGGCTACCTTACCCTTAAATAGCTGCACTTACGAATTCTTGAAGAAAGCACATTTGTTTGGCCTGTACAAAGCACAACCACGAAAACAGGATCTTCAAATAGCTGAGAGGGTGATCCCTCAAGTCTCGACGGGCTATGTTGTCATATGTAAACAAACATGGGTGCTATCAAGATCTAAGAATATAAGGTCTAACCACTTCCGACCGAATTTCGAGGGAGTTGGCGCAGCGGGTCCGTGAACGTCACCTGGCTGTTCAAAGTGGGGTTAGCGGGTCCTATAGCTGTCAGTTGAAGCTTGTCCGTCGTTCGAAAATGACGTCGCCTTCGCTCGCACCGCTCCACTCAGTTATATTCTGACAAATATTATATAAAATATATATATAAATATATATAAAATATTATAGTTCCTGTCTATATATATGAATATATAATATATATGATATATAATATATATATATATATATATATAATATATAAAATATTATAGTTCCTGTCTTCCTTGGCGTTTCACAGTTTTCTTCAGTGTATCACAAAGAGAAAATGGACGCATCCAAATGACGTCAGAAGCTGCGCAGAACTGCTCCAGCGGTTAGACCTGTTTACTTAGACCTTGGGTGCTATTAGCCACTCGGCAATGGACTTAATTTATCGTGCGATGATGTTGTTCTACTATAACTTTTTTACGCTCTGCCATGCAGAAGTATCTCATACTCCATTATCAGGCACTTTTAAGATTATGCTGTTTGGATCAAATCAAGACTACAAAATGCTAGAAACGTGAATTTTAGTGTTCTAACTTCTAAGTTATATTTTCCTACGTGGAATAATAATAATGATAATAATAATAATAATAATAATAATAATAATAATAATAATAATAATAATAATAATAATAATAATAATAATAATAATAATAATAATAATAATAATAATAATAATAATAATAATAATAATAATAATAATAATAATAATAATAAATAATAATAATAATAATAGTAATAATGATAATAATAATAACAACAACAACAACTAGCAGGACTCGATTTTCGCTCCGTATCTTCCTCTCATTTTAGAGCTCGGCTTGATCCCTGTCGACGCTCGTATCGCCTCTTTCCCGGTCGCCAGCAAGCCAGCCAGCCAGCCAGCCAGGCAGCGGGGAATTCGCCATCGTTGCGTAGTCCTTTATCCGCAATCTTACCTACTGTTACGTCAGACTCCACATCCTCCAACTCCATGTCCTCAACATTCATAAACATCAGCAACGCCCACAAACCTCCCCAACGCCCACAAACCTCCCCAACGCCCACAAACCTACGCAAGGCCCAAAAACCTCCAAAACGCCCACAAACCTCCGCTACGCCCACAAACCTACGCAACGCCCACAAACCTACGCAACGCCCACAAACCTCCCCAACGCCCACAAACCTCCCCAACGCCCACAAACCTACGCAACGCCCACAAGCCTCCCTAACGCCCACAAACCTCCCAAACGCCCACAAACCTCTCCAACGCCCACAAACATTCATTACGCACACAATCATAACACACACAAACAATCATAACACACACAATCATAACACACACAAACATTCATAACACAAACATTCATATCACACAAACATTCATAACATACAAACATTCATAACACACAAACATTCATAACACACGCAAACATTCATAACACACGCAAACATTCGTAACTCACGCAAACACTTATAACACACGCAAACATTCATAACACATTCATAACACACACACAAACCTCCGCGACACACAAATCTTCCCAACACACACACACACACATACACACAAACTTCCGCAACATCCACAAACTTCCAACTTCACATCTCTTGTTTAACCACCCCCCCTCCCCATCCCATATTCTATCTTCTTCCTTCTCATTCCTTATCCATCGCTTACGTCTGCTGTCATTATTGAATTATTACAAATTCGCTGCACTCAAGAACCACAATGACGAAATTCTTCGTCGCTCTCTCCACTACCAATCCTGAATTCATTCTTCATCCACATCCTACATTCTTCCACGACATCCTACCACTTGTTACCACGTCCTCCTCATTCTCACCTCACCTCATCCTACCCCATCCTTCCGTATATCCTTCATCCCTTCCCCTGAAAAAGAGATTTAGATAATGGAGGACAGTTTCTTTGAACTTGTCTTGGATTCTGTTCACTCGTGTTGCCAAGGAGCAGTTCTTCTGCAGGTCTCCAGTCTCAATGACGTCCATTTCTTTCTCTCTCTCTCTCTCTCTCTCTCTCTCTCTCTCTCTCTCTCTCTCTCTCTCTCTCTCTCTCTCTCTCTCTCTCTCTCTCTCTCTCTCTCTCTCTTACGTTGTCGTGCGAATTCCTCCGGGATTTTTAATCTAATGAATGAAAATTTATTCTCCAATATATCTTCGCCACCTTACTGCAGAATAAACGCTATCATTTCCCCTTACTCCTAACTTCACAGCCTCCGTAAGCATGCCTGTCACCACGCCCTATCTTCTCTCTCTCTCTCTCTCTCTCTCTCCCTCGTCGCTCTTCTCCACCCTCGCCACTGCCCGCACCTCCTTCCGCCTGCCTTCGTTCCTCCAATACTGCTGCTTACACTGACCGCCGGATGAATCTCAAGATATCTGGGTTCTTTCGAACTGGGCAATGAGGGTCTTCCGAATTTCGACTTGGACTGAAGAGAGTCGGGCTCCACGAAAGAAGACACTCGGAGCCCCCACGAAAGACAACGCTCGGAGCCCCACACTCGACAGACTCGGGGCCCGCCAAAGGATCGGCTTGGGGCCCGCCAAAGGATCGGAACGGGGCTCCCAAAAAGATCGGCTCGGGGCCCCCAAAAGGATAGGCTCGGGGCCCCCAAAAGGATCGGCTCGAGGCCCCCAAAGGATCGGCTCGGGGTCCCCCAAAAGAATCGGCTCGGGGTCCCAAAAAAGAATTGCCTCGCCCCCCAATCGGCTCAGGCTCCCCAAAGGATCGGCTCGGGGCCCCCCAATAGATCGGCTCTGGGGCCCCCACAAGAGTGGCTCGGGGCCCCAAATGACAGCGACGCGGGGGTCCCACAAGATCGTCGCGGGGGCCTCCACAGGATCGACGCAGGCAGGGCCCCCACAAGAACGTGGCGGGGGCCCCCAGAGGAGCGACGCGGAGTCCCCAAAGGTGCGACGCGGGGCCCCCCACAGGAGCGACGCGGGGACCCCCAAAGGAGAGACACGGGGGCCCCCAAAGGAGCGACGCTGGGGCCCCCCACAGGAGCGACGCGGGGGCCCCCACAGGAGCGATGTGGGGGCCCCCCACAGGAGCGACGAGGGAGCCCCCACAGGAGCGATGCGGGGGCCCCCAAAGGAGCGACGCTGGGGCCCCCCACAGGAGCGACGAGGGGGCCCCCACAGGAGCGACGCGGGGGGCCCCAAAGGAGCGACGCTGGGGTCCCCACAGGAGCGACGAGGGGGGCCCCCACAGACACTCGGGGGAGCCCCTAAAAGAAGAGACTCGGGGGACTTCTACAGGAGCGACGCGGGGGGGGGGCACAGGATCGACGCGGGGGCCACGACAGGAGCGACGCGGGGGCCCCAATACGAATGACGCGGGATCCCTCACTGGAGGGACGCGAGGGCCCCCACTGGGGCGATGCGGGGGGGCCCCCCACAGGATCGCCTCGGGGCCCTCCACAGGAGTGGTTCGAAGCCCCCCATAGGAGCGACTCGGGGGCCCCCAAAAGGAGCGACTTGGGGGCCCCCAAAAGGCCAAAAATAAATACTACATACAACCGTGAATGAGCCAAAGAATTCGGAATTATTGCTAAAGCCAGAAATGGTGAATTCCATGCACTGTGCCCCCGTGGTGTGGGTATTAGCGGCACAGGAAAAACATGCACTTGAACGGCACGCAGTTAGTAGTGCCACTGATAAACAAAGCTAACACTCGTAATAGCAACGGACAGTCATTTATCTGCCCAGCTTGGTCATCTCGGGATAACAAAATAAATAATGTCTGCTGCGGAACTATGTCAAGTGTGTGTACCATGCTATGAAACATTATCAGTCACACACAAGTCTTGACTGTGGAGTAAAGTTGACGAAGAAATGTATAGTAACTCATTGATAGTGTATGATGCAGCATGTGAGAAAACTAAGATAAATATGAAAATATTCTAGCACTGTATTCAATACAAACACATGTAGAGTATACCAAAAGGCAGTGGTTTGCCCTTTTCAATTTGCAGCTGATCCTTCAAACTTAGGTGCAACAAAATACTTTCCAAAACTTGTAT
Organism: Oratosquilla oratoria; assembly: GCF_046742065.1. Classification (NCBI taxonomy): domain Eukaryota; kingdom Metazoa; phylum Arthropoda; class Malacostraca; order Stomatopoda; family Squillidae; genus Oratosquilla; species Oratosquilla oratoria. The sequence goes on from NC_134788.1 coordinate 38,770,898, forward strand.
GTATATATATATATATATATATATATATATATGTGTGTGTGTGTGTGTGTGTGTGTGTGTGTGTGTGTGTATATGTATATATATATATATATATATATATATATATATATATATATATATATATTTCTAAACAGGAATGTAGTAGCACATTTGTAAATGACGCACAGGAAACCCACAGTCGGAGAAAATAAACTTCGAATAAAGAAGAATCCTATATTTCGGCTATCAACTGTAGCCCTCTTCAGGAAAGTACACAAGACAGAGGACAGAGGGGACTTATAAGCTACAGAAAAGAGAAGGAATGTGGACAGATGACATCACTCAGGTGCGGGGCAAACTGGGGTGGCGGAGGAGGGAGGGGGGTGAGGTGAGGTGGGGTTGTAAGCTCCGTACCAATTTGCCGACCGCTGCGCGTGAAATGATGTCAGGAGTCCACTGCCCTTTAGAAATATTAATATTAGGGCATTCCTCAATTAATGCTGATTCAACTATTTTTCTCCTGAAACCGCAGAGGGACTTGAATACTAATCTGGCCTTACCTCAGTCGAAAGAATGATTCTTATTTTTGACATGAAGAAATGCAGCCGAAATTTCTTGCCCTTACCTAATTTATTTTCTCCGACTGTGGGTTTCCTGTGCTTCATATACATACATACATACATACACACACACACACACACACACACACACATGGCGCTGTGGTTAGAACTCTGGCCTGCCACTACGGAGGTCCGGGTTCGATCCTCGCCCGGGGCTGAAATAATATCAGTATCGCAGCGCTGAGGGGTGTTACTCCAACTCTCGTGGGCGGGGAGTTGGGTGTGTGTGTGTGTGCAAGGTCATAGCATTACCCATAGATCGGACCTACGAGCTCTGAGCTCTCTTCCAGGAGGGAAATAGCTGTCGATCACGAGTCCAACACGTGATCCAAAGACCAAGTGAATACACACACACACACACACACACACACACACATATATATATATATATATATGTATATATATATATATATATATATTAATATATATATATACATATATATACATATATATAAATATATATATATATCACTGTTAACCCACTATCGGAGAAATAATAACGGAAAGTACAGAGAAACTGTATATTTCGACTACTCTCTGTAGTCCTCTTCAGCAGAATGCTTACATTAAGTTAAAGTACAAGTATATATGAAGAAATGAGGGGTACATAGAAGGGGATGAGGAAAGTGGGGGGGGGAGGCTCAGGTCATATGCCCTTGAAATGGTCGGGTCAAAGTAGGACAAGGGGTGATATTTTGTCCAACCGCTTTAGACATGATCTTGTTGACCGCTAACTTGGTAATACAATCTGGGGGCCACTGGCCTTTAGAGGTATTAAAGTTAAGATAATGTTTTATTAGAGAAGATTCTACAATTTTTCTTCTATAGCTACGGTGTGATTTATAAATTATTGATGCATTATCCCAATCTAATCTATGGTCTTTTTGGCTGGCATGAAGGAACACAGCGGAGTTAACTTGTCCATATTTTATGGAGTTTTTATGTTCCTTTAATCTCGTGGACAAATTCCTGCCAGTCTGGCCCCAGTACACATCATCACAATCTTTACACGGCAATTTATATACCCCGGAGTTTTGGTCCACATCATCCCTCCGGTGTACATTAACTACCTTTCTAAAAATGCTGTTTGGATAATTGTAAATAAATTTGATTTGATTATTAGGTACAAGTTTGGAGACCGAGTTGATAGAATCATTAAATGGTACAATGATGTTATTGTTACCCCATTTAGACTTCTCCCTGGAGTTACTTGGCTTATAAAAGTTGGATTTGGCTTTATGTAGGGCTTTCAGCATTCTGCTGAAGAGGACTACAGAGAGTAGTCGAAATATACAGTTTCTCTGTACTTTCCGTTATCATTTCTCCGATAGTGGGTTAACAGTGATCTTTTACAAATGTGTTATAACATACTAGTTTCCAATATATATATATGTATATATATTTGTACATATATATATATATATATATATATATATATATATATATATATTTACGGTTGTAATCTGTATCTCAGCTTATCTTTCTCCGAGAGTGGGTTTAAGTTTTATTTTGTATATATAAATATATATATATATATATATATATATATATATATATATATATATATATATATATATATATATATATATATACATATACATATATACATATACATATACATATTTATATATATATATAAATATGTATATATAAATATGTATATGTATATATGTATATGTATATATGTATATATATATACATATATACATATACATATATACATATACATATTTATATATACATATTTATATTTATATATATATATATATATATATATATATATATATATATATATATATATATATATATATTCGTAAATAGCTGGAGTCCAGGAACCATTTTTTATGGAAGAAAGTATACGCTGGACTCGACGTTCGTTAATTTATTCCAACGTTTCGAACTCTGTCCGGGGATCGTCTTCAGGGTAATACAGTGGTAGCAATAGGAAATGTACATAAATAGGGGATACCTGGTACACTGGGACAGGTCTTCCCAGTAACCGTTATATTCCAACGCAGGTAGAACATATGAAAAGCACAAATGAGCAACAAAAATATAAATAAAACTATAATACAAAATGTGCAATACTTCCTTAAAAACATTCAAAGAGTTTACTATAGAATAAATAAAGAAAAAACAGTGAGGGCTGTAAGAACCCTACTCGCTGCCGATGGGTCGCAACACAATGCACCCCGTGGAACAAATGTCCCGCGTAGCATGCATTGTCATAGAACAAAGAAATTGGAACAAGAAGAAGAACATATAATCCATCAATATAATAAACATGCAAAAAGGAGTTCACATTAGAATAATCTTGGAGGCATTTTTCACACTGCATTTTGTTTTCTTATTTATTTTAATGTGAATATATTGACGAACGTCGAGTCCAGCGTACAATTTCTTCCATAAATATATATATACATATATATATATATATATATATATATATATACATATATATATATATATGTGTGTGTGTGTGTGTGTGTGTGTGTGTGTGTGTATTTACCTAGTTGTACCTAGTTGTATTTTACGGGAAGGGGAGCTATGCTCGTGGGGTCCCGTCTTCATATCTCATTTTATCTAAACTATTTTTAAATTCATGTATTGTTTTTGCACACACCACTTTCTCATCTAACTTGTTCCAACTGTCTATTGCTCTGTGAGGAAAGCTGTTCTTTTTCAAATCTCTTCTATAGTTGTCTTTTCTTATTTTCTTTCCGTGTCCTCTTGTATTTCTGTCATCCCATTTTATCAGATTCTCTCTATCAGTAATTTCTATGCCTTTCATGATTCTGTAAATAGCTATCAAATCTCCTCTCTCTCTTCTTTGCTCTAGTGTCTGTAGTTTAAGTTTTTGTAGTCTCTCTTCATATGATAGTTTTGAGAGTGTTGGTGCCAGTTTTGTAATTGCTCTTTGTATTCTTTCAAGTTTTTTTATACATTTTTTTGTACTTGGTGACCATATCGTTGCTGCATATTCCAATCTTGGTCTTATCAGGGTGATTAGGATTTTCCTCACCATTTCTTCATCCAGGTATGTAAATGCCACTTTGATTGTTCTTATTAAATTATAAGTTTCTCCAAAAATCTTATTTATATGTTTCTCAGGTGACATATTATTCATAACAATGACTCCCAGGTCCCTCTCATTTTCTACTCTTTTTATTCCTTCTTCTCCCAAATTATATGATCCTGTTATTCTGTTTTTGCTTTTTCCAAATTCCATTATAATACACTTTTTTGTATTGAACTCCATCTCCCACTTCCTACTCCATTCTTGTACTTTATTTAGATCTCTCTGTAGTGATTCACAATCTTCTTCAGTTTTCACTCTTTTCAGTAATTTTGCATCATCTGCAAAGAAGCTCATATAGCTTTCAATTCCTTCATCCATATCATTAATATATATAGCAAACATTATTGGGGCCAGAACTGTTCCCTGCGGGACACCGCTTATTACTTCATTCCATTTTGAGTGCTGATCTCTTATCACTACTCTCATTTTTCTTTCTTGCAAAAAGTCTTCCATCCAATTTAGCAATTTACCTTGTATTCCTCCTTCATATTCTAATTTCTTAAGCAACTTCTTATGTGGTACTTTGTCAAAAGCTTTTTTTAGGTCTAGAAATGCACAATCAGCCCATCCATCTCTTTCTTGTATTATATCTATTAGCCTTGAATAGAAACATATTAAATTGGTGACGCATGATCGTCCTTGTCTGAATCCAAATTGCCTTGGATTTAGTACGTTGTTTTTTTCCAAGTATTTTACCCATCTACTTTTGATAATTCTTTCACATATTTTTGCTATTGTACTTGTTAGAGAGACTGGTCTATAGTTGGTAGGTTCTTCTTTATTTCCTCCTTTATATATAGGTACTATATTTGCTTTTTTCCAATCTTCTGGAACTTTTCCTTCTTTTAAGGAACTGCTTATTATGCTATGTATTTTGTCTGCCAGTTCATTCCTGCATTCTTTCAGAATCCAGTTTGCTATTTCATCTGGCCCATGCGATTTTCTGACATCAAAATTACCCAAGTGTGTCAATATTTCATTCTTTGTTACTTCTATTTCTTCCATAGGGGGACTTTTTCCTTCCACTCAATCTCTTCAGGTTGTATATTTTCCCTTGTAAACACTGATTTAAAATGTTTGTTCATAATTTCTGCCATTTCCATTTCCTCAGTGTATTCAACTCCTCCTTGTCTTAATTTCTCCAAGTCTTGTTTGTTTTTCAGTTTATTGTTTACAAATCTGTAGAATAGTTTTGGTTGATCTTTACACTTTTCTATAACATCTTTTTCATATTTTCTTTTTTCCTCTCTGCACTTTTGTACATATTCATTTCTATAACCAGTATATATTTTCCATTTTTCAGGTCTTCTGTCTTTTTTCCATCTGGTCCAGGCTTTGTCTCTTTTGTCTTTTAACTCCCTACAACTTTTGTTGTACCAGCATTTTACATATTCTTTTTCTTGTTTTTGTCTTGGGACATACTTGTCCACTCCTTTTTTGTAAATTTTTGTCAAAATATTCCATTTCTCTTCCACTGATGTTTCTTCTTTGTATATTTCTTCCCAGTTTTCTTGTTGGAAGAATTCTCTTATTTTATCAAAGTTTGTTTTTTCATACATCATTCTTCCTTTTCTATATTGTTCATTTCTTTTCATATATTTTTCTTCATTAAGTTCCAGTTCAATCAATATGTGGTCACTTTTACCTATTGGTGTTTTATATTCAATCTTGTCCACTATTCTAGGTTCAGATGTAATTATTAAGTCTAGCCTCGATGGTTCTTCTTCATTTCTATACCTAGTGTTCTCTTGTATCCATTGTGTCATTGAATGGTCAGTAATCATCTCAAGTAGAGTATTTCCCCATGAGTCATCACCACTCTTTACTGTCATTTCTTCCCAGCAGATTTCTTTGCAACTAAAGTCGCCCATCATAACTATTCTTCCTCCGTCTTCCATTATTTTAGTTAATGCTATCTTTGTGTCCTCTAACATACTTTTATGTTCACTCTCCTCCCATGAGGTTGTTTTCGGAGGCACATAATTGATCACAAATTTTCTGCTCTTCTTATCTCGGTCTTCCACTTCTATCATAATCATCTCTACTGTATTCTTTCCATATATGACACCTTTCACGTTTATATCCTTCTTAGTCAGGAACATAACTCCACCCCCTTGCTTTTTCTCTCTGTTTCTAATCCAATAATTGTATGTATCATGTCCTACACTGTTGGGTGGTAGTGGGCCTTTTAATTTTGTTTCTACAATTCCCATTATGTCCGGTTCTTTTTCTTTCAAATAATCATTCAGTTCATTCAATCCTGTTATCAATCCATCTATATTTGTGTAAGACACTCTTAGTTTTCTGCCACTTCCATTGTGTTCTCTGTTTCCCTTATGTTTTTCTTTAGTATGTCGAACTGCTTTATTTTCATGTTCACTACTCTCCAATAGAATCTCTCTTTCTCTGACTCCGTTCTTTCCTCGTTTTTTGCCTTAGCTTCAATTCTTTTCTGCCTTTCTGCCTCTCTTTCCTCCTTATTCATTTCTCTTTTTATCCATACCTTTTTATATTGATAATTTGTTGCTAGTTTCCCTGTCTTGGATAGAATTTTCTCTGCCGTTGTTTGTGACCTGAATTTAATCTTAATTTGTCTGGTCTTATCTGTACTATATTTTCCGAGTCTGAATTTTTCCTCAATTTCCTTTATAATTTCTGGTTCATCTTCCTGGACTAATTTTAATAAACTGCTTACTCTTTCATTTTCCTCCTTGATTCTTGCGGTTCTATCTGGGTTATGTTTCTCTTCCATTCCTAATATAATTATACATTTCTTTTTGTCAGCTAATTCTCTTACTATATTCTCCTTCTGTCTCATCACTTTAATAACTGAGTCTTCATTATGTTCTTTCAATTGCTGTTTGACTATGTCAGTGAATGAAACCTTATTCCCTTCTTGAGTTATTCTCCAATTTTTAGCTTCTGTATCTATTTTCTCTCTGTTTTCATTACTATTCTTCTTCAATTTCTCATTCTCCTCCTTTACATTTCCTAACTGTCTTTTTAGGTCCTCTACTTCTTCAGTTAAGTTTCTGTTAGCCTTCTCTAGTTGTTCCAACCTTTCAATTCTCTGGAAAATGGAGTCTACATTACCTAACTTACGTTCCAAGTCCTCGATCACCTTATCAACTCTCTCCTCTAGTCT
>NC_134788.1:38780220-38800220 GCF_046742065.1 Oratosquilla oratoria
CGCTAATTAATAGTAATGTTGGTAGTGATTTTTAGTAAATTGAAGTTGGCAAAAATCTTTGTATAAAATTTTTTCACTGGTCTCATAGCTGCAATTCTTACCTATCATTGGCTAGCTCTTATCATGATTTTGAGTATTTTGAGGCCAATTATATTATATAAATGCTGCAATTTAATGTCAGTAGCAATTTCAAATATAAATTGAGACTGGCAATCATCTTTATATTTACCAACATGTGTATAGTGTTTGCTTACATAGTTATTACATTCTTCTTATTAAGGTGTGGAGCTCCATCTTGTCTTCCTCTGTCCGAAAATAATTGATCAAGTTCACTCTGAATTTAGCATGCACTGGTATTCTTGCAAGTAAAAATCTTTATATTGACTCCAGAAACCCAAGTCATTGCATTACACTGTACTCTGAGTAGTTATACTGGGTTATTTTTAGAAGTGCACATCAAAATGGTATAGGAGTAGGAAATTAGAAATAAATCTTGTAAATTATAATACATCTACATAATACATATTTTTCTTGGTGGATATCAATAACAAAAAACCTTGCTTAAAGCAAATACACTACCTAATGGAGCTGTGACAATAGATTTGAGATGCCTTGTTGTCATCTGCCCAGTCCTGTCAATGTCAGTTTGATGATGGTGATGACTACATTGTATACTGGGTGTTCTCCCACTCCAAGTGGCATCATATTTTTGAAACCATTCTATGGAGCTGAGCTGCATGCTTTTCTTGAAGCTGTGAAGCTCCTCAACACCCTACGGTCTCATTGGACGTTAAAACCGGCCGTCAACATCCCTGATGACGACAACCCTGATGACATCTAACATTACAGGTAACCATATTACTAAATTCAGGTTGGATTAGACAAAGTTATCATACTTTAATTTCTTTTACTGCCTCATCTATCAAAATAAGGATGGTGTCTCAAGTAATCGTCACAGCTCCATTCAATAGTGTACCACTTTTGGCATCTTTTTCAGTTATCGATTTCTACCCAGAGAAACATATTTATGTTGATGTATCATGATTTACAAACTTGATATTTGACTTTCTATTGCTATATTGTGCATGCCTTAAAAATTTCCATTATACGTTCCCTATTGTAATCTTAGATACTGGATCCAGGTCATTTAACCTATTGACCGCTGCGAGTGATGTGATGATTTCCTGTTTTTCATATGTAAGAGGCCATCACAAAGATAGAGAACAAGGTTGGGGATCAAATGAATTGGCACTGTACTCAATGTAAAATAGGGTATGGGAATATACTGCAAGCAGTTAAGGTCCTTGTAGTGAAGCAAGGTAAACTACTTGAGAGTTTGAGCAAGAAGTAAAGGAACAAATTGAAGGTATTACTGAAATAGTTAACACTAAAGTTAATAAAGATAATGTACAGTGTATTAATAAGAAAATACTGGAACATGCTGTCCCTGAAATAACAAAAAAGGTGTTGCCAGAACTTTCAGAATCAAGGTTAGCCAAAAAAATTATAACAAAAGAAAAAAAATGGAGGAAGTGGAGAAAAGATTACATGATATGTAATTGATGATTAAAAGAAATGAGGAAATGGAACAAAAAAGTAGGCACTGCAATCCATGCAGGTGGTGGACAAAATCAAGAGGTATCTGTAAGCCATAGTGTACAAGAATCAATCAAGATATTCAGGGATGAGGAATCCAGGAGATGCAATCTTATAATGTATGGTGTGCCAGAAAGTAGAGATGACGATGGTAAAAACAGATCTGAGGAAGACAGGAAATTTGTAATGGAAATGTGTTGCATTGGTATGTGCTAACAGCATTCTGCTTGGAAAAGAAGAGTGGAAATGAAACTGCAGTCTAGATAAAATCATGTCCATTGCTTGTTGGTTTTGAAAGTCTAAGAACAAAGATCGAGGTACTGTACTGAGAAATTTGAAAATGGCTACAGAAATGGAAGAATACAGTAAAATATATAAGCAGCAAGACTTATCTTTTGCTCAGAGAGCTGAACTGAGGGATCTGGTAGAGTAGGACAAAGAGCGGGAAGTTAATGGTGCATCAGGAAATATTTTGTGCAGAGTGCAAGGGCCTCCAGGATACATGTGGATGAAAAAAAATCAGGAAGCACCAAACCTAACAACAAAATCCTCAAGCATCAGACTTAGGATAACCAATACACAGAAAATTTTATTCTGGTATGCAAATGCAGAATCATTGGTAAACAAAATGGAGAACGTTAAGAAAAAAAGAAGATATAATAGCAATAGTGGAAGTGAAACTTATAATTACAAGATCTAAATTGACTAAAGCTAAAATTCAAGTGAATTGCTAAACCAAGACCTTACACAGGGAATGAGTAAAGGGGTTATTATGTATGTAAAACATTATATCTATGCAAAAGACTGATACAATACAATTCCATGAATCACTATGGGCCACTACACAGTTTAGAGATGGCGATAACCTTTTGATTGGTGTAATATACAAGAATCCTGCAATTACTAATGAAGGTGAAGAAAGTCTGATGCAAATGTTAAAAGGACTAGCAAATACTGAGTATTCTCACATTCTTCCTATAGGGGACTTTAATTATCTAAGGATTAACTGGGAAGATTGGACCACACCAAGGGGAGAAGACACTAGTGAATTTCGTTTTGTGAAGGCCCTATGGGATGCATATTTATATCAAGATGTCAGAAAAGCTACAAGGAGAAGAGGAACAAATATACCAAGCTTGCTAGATCTTGTAATTACAAATGAAGAAAATATGGTAGATGGTGTTGAGATTACAGCACCACTAGGTAAGAGTGACCATAATGTGCTCAAGATTAACTACAACTGCTATACTAATTGATATGAAAATATTTGTACAACATACCTATATGACAAAGATGACTGCTCTGCCATGAAGACTTATCTGTCAGAAGAATGGGTACACCAGATTAGGGAAGCGGATGGCTTAGAACATCAGTGGCTGCTGTTCAAGGAGAAAATTAAAGAAACGGTGACAAGGGACACACCAACTAAAGTATTCTCTGAACTTTCAGCAATGAAAGACAAATATAATTTAGACATAATATAGGAGATATAAGATTTGCATTAGTCTTTACTAGGAAAAGTGATACTGATGATCTGACCTTTGAGCAGTGAGTTCCAGAAATTAGCCAGCTCAACCAAGTTGAGATATCACAGGAAGTAGTGCTGCAACATCTGACAAACTTAAAAATTGACAGTTCACCAGGATCTAACTCAATTCATCCAAGAGTGCTGTGAGAGATGAGACACGAGATAAGTGAGGCTCTAACTATTATTCATAACAACACTCTCCTGACCAGCAGAATACCAATGGACTGGAAGACAGCCAATATAAGTGCAATTTTTAAAAAGGGTAATAAAAGAAGAGCTGAAAACTACAGACCAATAAGTCTAACATGCATTACTTGTAAAATATTAAAAAAGATAATCTGCTAAGCAACAAACAGTACAGATTTATTGAAGGGTGTTCCGCAACTCCACAATTACTTAAGGTGCTTGATATCTGGGCATTAACTCTTAGAAAGCGGTAACAGTGTGGATGTGATGTATCTAGACTTTATGAAGGCATTTGACACAGTCCACCACAACAGACTTTTGACCAAACTAAAAATGTATGGAATAACTGGACAAATATACAGATGGCTTGAGACATTCTTACTTGCTTGGAAGAGAGCAAGGAGTTATTGTTAATGGAGAAGAATCTGAATGGCAAGAAGTGGGATACCACAAGGAAGTGTTTTAGGACCAGTGCTTTTCATCATTTGCTGATGATGCCAAACTGTTCAGAAGTATATCAGGACCAGATGATAGTAACATACTCTAAGAAGACACAAAACACATCTATGACTGGACTGATAAGTGGCTGCTAAAACTACATCCAAGAAAATGTAAAATAGTGCATTTAAGTGAGCAACAGGCAGACAACAATTATGGTCACAGATATAGCATATATTATAATACTTCAGAAGGCATAATTCAAGCAGAATTAAACTATACTCAGGAAGAACAAGATCTAGGAGTATTAGTGAACAGTAAATTGAAGTTTGAAAGCCATATTCAATACAAAATCAACAATGCTAATCAAATTATGGGTGTCATCTATAGGACTTTTAAACACATGGATTTAAAATGTTTCATTCTCTGTTTACAGCTATGGTAAGACCCACATCTGGAATGTGCCCAAGCGGTCTGGAGCACTTGGAGGAAAAAAGATATTAGAGCCATAGAAAATGTCCAGAGAAGAGCCAAAAAGATGATTCCAGATCTAAAGAACCTAACATGTGAGGAAAGATTGAAAAAAGAAAAATAGATTTACCATCATTAGTTTATAGAAGAGCCAGGGGAGATATGATAGAGGAATGTAAGATGATGCATGGCAAATATGAAGGAGAAGTAGCACTACATTTGATGACTAGGGGACATGATTACAAGATGCACAAGAAGAGAGCTAAAAAAATGTTGCATGAGAACTATTTTACATAGAGGATTGTGGACATCTGGAACAACCTGCCTACACATGTAAATACTCATACTAAGGCTTCCTTCGAATGTCATTTGGACAAGAACTGGGATGGACAAGATGTCAAGTTTAATTTTGAAACGACTCTCAATGTCACCAAAAAAATGATCAATGAGGATCTGGATATAGAGGCTTAATGACCTGCGTCCAGTAACAACAACATAAGTAAATATGAGTAAAATATCAGGTAACAAAGCTTCATTGTTGTTAGATTGAATTCTTTGTTTAAGTGACATGAACGAGAATAAAACAGCATGAGGCATATTTTCTCCTAGACAGGGGGTAGAAGTTTACTGTACAGACAGCCACAAACTGCCAATTGGTGATCCAGACATTGACTGGGAGGAGACTTTACCTCTTCCTAATTATTCACCAGTTTGATTACACACTTATGTTGGCAGTGTGTAGTTGTACTATTTCCAAAGACCTGCAGGTCCTCAAATGGCATTCTCAAGTCTGAACTTGACAGCAGTCTTTGATGCTTTGTTCATAATATTCTTTTAATATTTGTCAAGGAGTATGAGTTTATTTTTTCTACACATCAGTGGACAATTTCAATTAATTAGATGATTGTCCTTTTTCTGGTGAAGTATTAAGCCTGGTTCAGAGTAATTCCCATGAGAGAAGATAATTACCAATCCAACTCATACCTAACTTGCCTAACTAAACCCTCTACTCTGATATGAATACAGCTTTTTTCCCCCACTTGCCAGGCAGCAATAGAGGCACAGTGACAATAGCTCTCCATGGGAACTGATGAACAAGTGCCAGTCCTTCCTAATATTGTATATCCATTTTCATAGTTATCTCAATATATTCAGCCTTAGGAATTATGAAAGTAATGCATAATTGGAAGTGTGTATATTCATATGTATGTGTAATTATTCTTGAAGTTTCTGTGAAGTTGTAGTGATTGCCATTCCTGAATGCTTATTAAGTTATCAATTCAATTCTTTTTATGTGAAAGTGGGATGAATGTGTAATAGGATATCTTTGTACAAATATCTATATTATCATATCATTTTGAGTGTCTGTTGTTTTCTGTGTAAAAGGGAATGAATAGTATTAATTAGGATTTTGGCAACTTAGGTTTTCCTGCGTGCCCAGGAAGGATGCAGAGTCAATTAGAGTGTGGACTGGATAAATACAGGCTGTGTCTCCTTATTCCAATGTTGAGTACCCATTCAACACTAAGAAAAAGTTAGTAACTATTTTGTCATCCATTGCACTTATTTTAAATATTATACCTTTTTGCTCTTCAAATATCTTTGAAGTGAAACTTTGATACAAAATCACCTGTAACAAATTATAATAACCTCACATGCAGATCAAAATACATATGAAGTAGAGTGGAGATGCCTGAGAGACCAGTTAATGTCTGCCAAAAAACTGGAATTTGCAAATGATATACAGTACTACCTCTCATTAACGGACTAAAAGGGGGGTAACGGTGTCTGTTGATGTGAATAATCCGTTGATTTGGAGTGGTTTTTAGGTGGCACAGTGATTACACAGCACCAAAAACACCACAAACACAGCTAATTAACGTCCGTTAATAAGAGGTAGTACTGTAAGGCCCAGAGATGTGTAGTAAACTCACATTTGAATTGTAATTATGCAGTAGTCTAGAGTAGTTGCATAATTTGAGTAAAAATCTACCTTGTTTGACTAACTGCTGGCCTCTTTTATGCAATTGCCTTGTACAGTATATTCTAGGACCTAACCTAACTAACAACTAGCAATGAAGAGATATGGAGGTTTATATGCAGCTCCCCATCTCTGTACCAGTGGAAGACTGAAAAAACTTCCAAAGTAAAACAAGTTTACATAGTTTTTCTTGGACTGTCCCCTCTATTGTATGATAACCTGCAAAATATGTGTGGGGATATGACAATCATTGCTACATACATAACCAGGAACATGTGAAGTAAAAAAAAAGAAAAAAAAAAAAAAAGGGCAACATGGTTCACCCCTTGAAATTTAGGATTTCCACTGGGATAATCACTGTGTGCAACATTGTTCTTTCCACCTCTTCTCAGGACTGTAATTCATTCCCTATGTCTCTGGGCACTGTGTTCCATAACTACAGTTCTTGAACAATCTCTTCTTGCTCGTAGTTTTTCCTCCAATATGGAGGTGGCATAAACATATCACAATGTGACCCTTGATCTCATGCAACAGTGGTCTATATGTGCAGATCACTTCCAGCTTGTGTAAATCAGGCCTTAATTTTTGTCCTTCCTGTGTCCTTCCTCCAGCTGACCTGAACCAGGTGTGTCCACTAGTATAGGACTTTCCTCAAAATTAGATATTGTCTCCTGATTTGCCTGGCATTGATCAAGTCTCCTTTTGAATTGTACTATAGTACAAGCCCAATTTAACAAGTCCCTCTTTAGGAGAAACCCGATTTAATGGAAGTATAAAATATCTAGTTGCAGATATATGGGATAGGAGGAAAGCTGTTGAGAGCAGTCAAGAGCTTTTACAAGAGTAGTAGAGCCTGTGTTAGAATTACAAATGGAGAAAGTGAGGGGTTGGAGGTAAAGGTGGGACTTTGTTAGGGATGTGTTATGTTGCCTTGGCTGTTCAATTTATACATGGATGGGGTGGTGCAAGAGGTAAATGCAAGAGTAATGGGCCAGGGATTGGAGAGGGTTAAAGAAAATGGAGAAAAAATCAGAGATAAGCCAGTTGTTGTTTGCTGACAACACTGCACTTGTAGCAGAATCAGAGGAGGGATTAAGAAAGCTAGTGACAGAGTTTGGGAAGCTGTGGGAAAGAAGGAAGTTGAAAATAAATGTGGGTAAAAGTAAAGTGATGAGATGTACAAGGGCAGAGGATGGCAGCAAATTGGAAGTGAGTATTAAGGGAGAGAGACTGGAGGAAGTGGATAGCTTTATATACTTGGGTGCAAAAGTGGTGGGAAAGGGAGGGGTGGAGATAGAATGTAGATTGAGAGTAGCCTTGGATTATTAAAATGTGTAATAAGAAATAGACATTTGGGAATGGATGCTAAGAGGAGGGTGTATAAAGGAGTGATTGTGCCGACAGCAATGTATGGGGCAAAAACATGGAACATAAGAGAGGAAGAGTTTAAATGTGTTAGGAATGAAATGCCTGAGAAGTATGGTAGAGGTTACTAGGATGGATAGAGTGAGAAGCAAGGAGGTGAAGAGGAGAACAGGGTTGGAAAGGGAGTTAGAAGATTGGGTTGATGAGAGAGTATTGGGATGCTTTGGACACATGAACAGAATGAGTGAAGAAAGACCTGTCTTGTTGCAATTAAAAACCTGCTGGGGTAGGTAACTCAGAATCCATAGGCTTCCTAAAGTCACCAATGAAGTTCTCTGTTGCCTTTGTGTCAGAGCTTGCTGCTTTGCCATGCCTCACAATGCTGTGGATGTCGGTTCTTCTTCTTTTAAACTACTCAAACCACCTACGGGTTGCCTTGAATGCTTGTTTGTCTGTTGCTGCTCCTGGCATTTTCTTAACAAGGTCGGCAAAAATTACTTTTGCCTTCTCACAAATAAGGCTCTCATTAATAGTGTCACACCTTGCATTTGCTTTCAACATTGTCAAGAATGCATGGCCATTATACAGTTATTCTTGTTACTCACTTTGAAGCATCTGTTTCCTTAATCTTGTCCTTGTTCTTGACGATAGTGCAGATTGTTGATGTAGTCTGATTGTATGTGCGTAATAGGTCAGCCACACTCACACCATGTTCTCACTTCTCATTGATTTTACATTTCACTTCAACAGTGATTTGTCTTCTTTTATCCCTGTCTTCTTGCATTTTTTTCTTCGGGGACATTCTTGTACTGAAAAAAATCATAGATATTGTGTCTGAACACATACATACATATACCATTTTTTTTTTTTTTTTCCTTTACAAGGGAGGTAGCCAAAGTCAAAGGCATAAAATTCACTTCTACCCATTTAATCCCCACATACACCACCCCCATTCACCCCCTTATCTCTCTCTTTTCTTGGCTCCTTCTGTATGATGGGTCATCCCTGCAACTGAACACAAGTTTGGAAAATGTATGATCACAAGCGACAATAAGATGCTGGTGGAACAGGTGCTAAATACAGACTGATAACTGAGCTTCCCAGTAACATGAACACAACATTCACTCCCTATAAGTCTGATATGTGTCCAGCACCCATCGCTGGCTTCATACTGAATGCACATAACAAACTGATATATTACACATTATTTCATCATAAATAAATAACCACATTAAAAAATTTTGGTTCCAGTTGTATTTCATGATTCACTTACTACAATGCAATTATTACAACATGGTTGAAATATATACAGAGTTGCATCCGCAGAAAATGTTATTAAAAATGTTTTTTCTGTTTTGAACAGTTCTAAGACACTTTTCTTCCATGATGTTTTTGTCAAATGTCTCATTTTTGAGTTACACATTCCCACCCTACAATTATACCAGCAAAGTATTCAATTTTTCTAAATAGAAAGAGGGTTTTATACTGTTGTGGAAGATTCCACAACTCTTTGGTTCTATGGAATTTCTGTTAGAAAATAATGCCTCGTTTTCAAGGTATACCACTCCCTCCCTCTCCCTTCACAGTTTTGGGAGCGAGAGACTAGGAGCTGAGCTGGGAATCAGGGGTTTTGGGTGGGGAAGTAAAAGATGAGTGGGTAATTCTAATCTAACCAACTAAACCAAACTTAATGTAGCCCACCCAATCCCAAACATGCATAACCTAGCATCATAGCCTCTTGTATTCAAACTAAAGGCAGGAGTCGCTGCCCCACAGGATAAATGTTGATTGGCAGAGAGCCCTGTGATACTCATGGTTACATATGATTGGCTCGAAAGAAAATAGGCATAATTCAAAAATGCGTCATTTACTACAAAAATGCCATACAAGAGTGTCCATGAGCAGTCCAAAATACTGGATAGTCATGGTTTTACTATTGAATTTGCTGAGGGTGTAATGCTGGATGTCTTTTATGCATTCATCAGCCAAGTTACTTGAAAACTACAAGATTTACTGGATTTTAAGGAAAAAATCAAGACTCCAGAGTCAAAATAAAAAAATCTAAGATCTAGTAAAAGAAAAAATTCAAGCAGTGGCAACATTGGCCAAGAAACAGACAGGAATGAGCTAAAGACGAGTCACAAGAAGGTGCTCCCCGTGATTCATGGCCAGCTAGGTAGAAAGGAGCCGTCGCGTTGGGCATGCAAATCAATAAACGTCACTCATTAAGTGAAATGTCACTCATTAAGCAAGTAAATTTTCTTAAAATTTTGCTTGTTGTTGTTGTTGTTGTTGTTGTTGTTCCCTAGACTGTCTGTCCGAGCAGTCCCGTCTGTGAGGTGCTTGCTAAGCAAGGTTTGAGTGTACTTGCAAGTGATTTAAGTGTGTTGAGTCTAGGTGTGCCTTTTGTTTATGTTTGTGATGTGTTGCTTGAATGACATGAATGTATCAGATGTTATGTCCAAGAATCTTGGGTGCATTTTTGTGTGGTATAAGGGTGATGTTGATGAAGAGGCGTGGTATGTATTTGTGTTCTGCTGCTATCCAGTTGGTGGGAAGTATGGCTGTGGATTTGGTTGAGGTTATTTTGAGTGTATTTGTGATGAGACAGGTGTTGAATGTGTAGGTATGTCAATTGTATTTCTTTGGCTATGTGTGTTATGGTGTAATGTAATTATCTGTATTTACCTAGTTGTATTTTACGGGAAGGGGAGCTATGCTCGTGGTGTCCCGTCTTCATATCTCATTTCATCTAAACTATTTTTAAATTCATGTATTGTTTTTGCACACACTACTTTCTCATCTAACTTGTTCCAAATGTCTATTACTCTGTGAGGAAGGCTATTCTTTTTCAGATCTCTTCTATAGCTGTCTTTCTCGATTTTCTTTCTGTGTCCTCTTGTATTTCCTTCATTCCATTTTATTAGATCCTGTCTATCAATAATTTCTATGCCTTTCATGATTCTGTAAATAGTTATCAAATCTCCTCTCTTCTTTGCTCTAGTGTCTGTAGCTCAAGTTTTGCTAGTCTCTCTTGATATGATAGTTTTGAGAGTGTTGGTGGCAATTTTGTAATTGCTCTTTGTATTCTTTCAAGTTTTAATATACTTTTTTTTTTTGTATTTGGTGACCACATTGTTGCTGCATATTCCAATCTTGGTCTTATCAAAGTAATTAATATTTTCTTCACCATTTCTTCATCCAGGTATGTGAATGCCACTTTGATTGTTCTTATTAAGTTATAAGTTTCTCCAAAAATCTTATTTATATGTTTCTCAGGTGACATATTATTCATAATGACTCCCAGGTCCTTCTCATTTTCTACTTTTTTTATTCCTTCTTCTCCCAATTTATATGATCCTTCTATTTTTTTTTTTTTTTTTTTTTTTTTGCTTCTTCCAAATTCCATTATACTACACTTTTTGGTATTGAACTCCATCTCCCACTTCCTACTCCATTCCCATACTTTATTGAGATCACTCTGTAGTGACTCACGATCTTCTTCCGTGTTCACTTTTTTTTTAGCAGTTTTGCGTCATCTGCAAAGAAGCTCATGTAACTTTCAATTTCTTTATCCATATCATTAATATATATAGCAAACATTATTGGGGCCAAAACTGTTCCTTGGGGAGCACCGCTTATTACTTCATCCCAGTTAGAGTGTTTGTCTCTTATCACTACTTGTGTAGGAAGAGATTTGTATTTGAGGTGTGGTATGTGGGTATATCATGCATAGGTTAAAGGTAGGGGAGAGGACTGGGCCCCAAAGCACTCTGTTCCTAAACTTTATAATGTGTGATGATTTGTATGTGACACATTGGCATTTCTATTTACCAAGTAATATGTCATGATGGTTGAAATTGTTTTAGTAGGTATATCTGATTTTTTTTTTTTTTCTATTATACAAACAGGTATTTTACTAATTATGATAAGAGAAAAATATAGAAAACACCTCTACAATTTCTTAGCTCAACCATGTTTATTACGGTGTACTTAATAACACAGGTACACTATTTACCAGTGTATCTAAAGGGATGTGACTTGCATCACTTATTTGAGTCAGATGAGTGACATGAACTGAATAAGCCTTCCTAGAGTAGGTCATATTTAGATTCAGTTCTTATGAGCCCAAACATGAAATGTTATAGTTACATCAAAATATGCTGTGGCAGGTGTTAGGTCATTCTCCATTTCCAAATCGCGTGACATGAGGAAAAACCTAGAACAAAATTGGAGTCATTCTGCTGGTCTTAGTGGGGTGAGTATGCATGTAGTAGGCTTTGGATGATTTTTAGCTTATTTTTATTGAAAAAGTAAAATGCAATATTTCATAGCACATTTGTTTGTGTTTCTATCTATTTTATGTTAGGTGATGGCAACTACAAGGCCTTTGTTTAGGTACAAAGGGAATTGAGTATGAAATTCTATGTGTATGAAATATCCACCACCCTATTACAGTGTATCATTATTATTATTATCTTCTTTTTTTTCCAGGATGAGGGTACCTATCACCATTTCTTTGGAAGAGCTATCCGTGGATTCCATACATGTAATACAATGGTAAGGACCCAGTGTTACATCTGCAATACAGCAGCTATATCACAAATCATCTTAGATATCGTTTGATGAACCATACTAAAGAGAAGCCTTTCCAAAGTGACCTGTGTGATTCTGCTTTCACACAAAAGGGTGATCTCAAATGGAACAAAAGTCATCTCAAAGGTCATGTGATAACCTACACAGGAGAAAGCCCTTCCAGTGTGACCTGTGTCATTCTGCTTTCTCAAAAAAGGATGGTCTCACAAAGCATATGAGTACCCACACAGGAGAGATGCCTTTCCAGTGTGACCTGTGTGATTCTGCTTTTTCACAAAAGGTTCATCTCACAAGGCATATGAGGACCCACACAGGAAAGAAGCCTTTCCAGTGTGACCTGTGTGATTCTGCTTTCTCAAATAAGGATGGTCTCACAAAGCATATGAGGACCCACACAGGAGAGAAGCCTTTCCAGTGTGACCTGTGTGATTCTGCTTTTTCACAAAAGGGTCCTCTCACAAGGCATATGAGTACCCACACAGGAGAGAAGCCTTTCCAGTGTGACCTGTGTGATTCTGCTTTTTCACATAAGGGTCATCTCAGAGAGCATATGAGGACCCACACAGGTGAGAAGCCTTTCCAGTGTGACCTTTGTGATTCTGCTTTCGCAGTAAAGGTTTCCCTCACACAGCATATGAGTACCCACACAGGAGAGAAGCCTTTCCAGTGTGACCTGTGTGATTCTGCTTTTTCACGAAAGGGTCATCTCAGAGAGCATATGAGGACCCACACAGGAGAGAAGCCTTTCCAATGTGACATATGTGATTTTGCTTTCTCAAGAAAGTATTCTCTCACACAGCATATAAGAACCCACATAGGAGAGACACCTTTCCAGTGTGACTTCTGCAATTCTGCTTTCTCACAAAAGGGTCATCTCAGAATGCATATGAGGACCCACACAGGAGAGAAGCCTTTTCATTGTGACCTTTGTGATTCTGCTTTTTCACATAAGGGTCATCTCAGAATGCATATGAGGACCCACACAGGAGAGAAGCCTTTCCAGTGTGTCCTGTGTGATTTTGCTTTCTCAAGAAAGTATTCTCTCACACAGCATATAAGAACCCACATAGGAGAGACACCTTTCCAGTGTGACTTCTGCAATTCTGCTTTTTCAGAAAAGGGTCATCTCAGAGAGCATATGAGGACCCACACAGGAGAGAAGCCTTTCCAGTGTGACCTCTGCGATTCAGCTTTCTCAAAAAAGAGGTCTCTCAAATGTCACATGGTGATTCACACTTGTTAAAAATTGTAGATCTGTGCAATGAATGATGTACCCTAAAAGCTGTGTGCCTGTAGGCATGCACACATGCTTTACAACAAATGCATAGAGGGGAAAAAAATATGTGCACACAAGGTATTCAAAATTAATTTGATTTTTTTTTTCAATTAAATAATTTGATTGTGTGATTTTATAATTCAAAACAAGAGAAAAGTGTGATTTTGAGGATCTGTCAATTACCTTTAAGATAAGTGTGCAATTTCTTAATTTCATGTGTAGTTTTGAGATTGTACTGTGATGGTTATTCATCACCAGTACTTGCTCAGTTGAGTGAATTAAATCAAGAAGCATATATTAGTTTCAGTTTCACCGCCCAAATATAATAGTCCTGGTGGCCTGATAATTGTCAATACTTGATACGATTCCAGATTTTTTTGTTCTTTTTTCATGTAACAAATTCTATTAGGAAAAGAAAAAGAAATCAGTAGAGTTTCCTACAAAGACCTACTCTTCAAGAATAACAACATAACCAAAGAGAATACTGTTGGAAAAATAGGCAACTGAGCTTTGGTAAATAGTGCACACAGACATGGTCTGTATTCAGTAATCTGTAACCATTTGAAAATTGACAATATAAAAACAATCTTTAAATAACAAAATTGCTAAGAAGTGCTGCACCATGATGTCAAATTCAAAGGAAGCAGCAAAGGGTGTGAAGTGGAAATGACCAATGAAAACTGCTGCAGCACACATTTGCAGGACAGATCCCCACAGGATGAGGTATAAGAATGGTCTCAGTGTTTGACTCTGTTTCCTCTGTTTCACATTGTCATCTCTCACTTGGTGGTGAAACATGTCAATGTCCCTTTTCTTCATACTACAGGAATAATTATGTCAATGATTTCAAACTTTCTGTACAAGAAAACATTAAATCCAAAATTATATATAATATTACACAAATATTGGTATTTGCTCTTATGAATGAATAGTTCTGTGACTTGTCGTCAAAGTTGATGGATATTGGAGGAGCCTTCCTTGCATCCAGTGCAGACTGTTTGTTGGTGAGGTTTTAGTCTAATGAATCAAATAAAAACAAACTTAAATACCGTTTAGGGGAATCCCATTTGAATATGCTTGTGAGAGTGAAAAGCTACCAATGTTATAGAAATTCAATAAATTTAGGTAATGTGAATAAGGAGTGAGGAAATGTGAAAGATAGAAGAGAGAAGAAATAGAAGCTAGAAATAAACAAGCTGAGAATTAGTAATGGACATATTTTGTGGTTTTGTAGCTATTTGCAAAATTTTAAAGTTTGAATAAAGGTAACCAGTCATCAGTGTTATTATTATTTCTTAAACTTCATTTTGTACTAGTCAGATAACTATAAAATGCATATTAAATATTTTTGTCAGTTCTGTCATTGTTGTCACAAAGAACTCTGGAAATAAAAAATGAATGTAAAATATAGAATTTGAATATATGCCTAATGATTTGTCTTGTTTATGGAAAGCCAAATTTAAAAGGTAATTGGAGAGGGCACACCTCCACCCACATCAGGGTCACAAAATAAAGATAATTGTTCCCACATTACAAATGATAGAACCCACTTTGTATACAATTCATAAGACTTGTATACAGTCTATAAATGCTAGGGTTGCAAATTCAAAAAAACCCTCTCAGCATATCTGGATCTGCCCCAAGACCCGACTTTCCGCAAAGTTTAATCGAAATATCTTGCCTGGATGATGTTGTGATTGCATGAGGAGGAATGGGCGAGGGGGTGGGGTAGTATGTGTGAGTAAATTTTGACGCAGCCCGAAGGGATTTCTCCCCGTCCTCTCCTTATATGCAAGGGGGGTCGCCGATTAAATGAAGCGGCCTTGCTGTGGATGTGCTGTGTCTTGCGACACTGCTTCTGACCCAGGGCGGTGGGCAGGGTGCAGGGATGACCCGTCATCCAGGAGGTGCTCAGATGAGAAGGAGGGTGGTAGGGGTGTGGAGTGTATTTAGGGATGAAATGGGTGGGAGTGTTTTTATGCCTTTCCCTTTTTGGCTACCTCCCTTGGAAGGGGGAAAAAGCCTTGGTATATGTATGTATCTTGCCTGTCAGCACTCAGGTATAACAAACCCTCATACAGTATAAACTGATGAATCAAAGCTCGGGGAAACCTCTTTCTTGGCAATTTTCCTCCTAAATAAGCAATCAAGTCTCCCCATCTTGTTTCACTTAGCTGCCTATCTTTATATTCTTCCTTACTCAAACTAAGGTAATTGTCTTGCTTATTGTGAAAGATTGGTCTAACTGGTCTACTTGGCTGATCAGCTACTTCATACTTCTTTCCTGGCATAAACACAACTTTGAAACGGTAATCCTGCATTTCAATAACCCATCTATTCATTCTAGGAGACTTTGTCTTCCTTTTGAATACTGATACAAGTGGCTGATGGTCTGTCTGTACTGTGAACACGGTACCCCAAAGAAAATGATGAAAGCGTCTACAGGCCAGTACTATGGCTAAAGCTTCACGATCGGTAGTGGAATATCTATGTTCTACAGGCTTTAATTTCTTTGAAAAATATCCAACTGGCTTCAGAGGACCATCACTCTCTTGCATTAATACTGCACCTACATTATCTAAACTAGCATCTGTAAATAGCTGAAAAGGTTTTGTCATATCTACTTTAATAAGTACAGGAGCTGTCATCAAAAGTTGCTTTAGCTGTTCAAAACTAGATTGACACTCTGGTGTCCAACTAAATTGTTCTTTCCCTCTCAGAAGATTGGTTAAGGGGACAGCAATTTTTACAAAATTGCATATGCCTTTGCGGTAAAATCCACACACCTAAAAACCTTCTATTTTCCTTGACATTTGTAGGAGCTTTCATATCTGTGATTGCACTCAGGTTGTCAGAACAAGGTCTGCATCCTTCCTTGGATGGATGATATGGCCAAGAAATTTGATCTCTTCTCGAGCGAACTGGCACTTCTTGATATTCAATTTCACACCCTTTTCACCAAATAATTGGAACAACTCTCCCAATCTCTCAATTAATTCTTCTAAGTTAGGAGCCCATACTACAATGTCATCTAAGTAATTCTTGACCCAGCCCTTCTTTATTAAGGGGACTAAGATATTTCCAATTAGTTACTCTTGAGAATATGGCTGGACTACAACTCAGACCAAAGGGGAGTCTCTTGAACCAATATAGTGTAACTCCATCACTAAAAGTTGTCAAATCTCTACTATCTTCATCCAATTCTACCTGGTAATAAGCATCTTTCATATCTAAAGAAGCATAAAAAGGATTTCCAGATGCCGATTCAGCTAACTCTTCTAATCTAGGTAATGGATGAATATCAGTCTGAAGGTGAGTGTTAACTTTCCTATAGTCCAGACACATTCTTTGAGAGTTATCGGGTTTTCTGACTAGAACTATAGGACTCAACCAGGCAGCTGTGGATGGCTCAATTATATCTTTGGCCTCCATATCCTCTAACAGATCGGCGATAATCTGCTTAGCTTTCTCGGGATATCTATACATTGGGGTCCTAACGGGCTGGGGATCACTAACATTAATATGCCCGTGAACTCCCTGGAATTTTCCTAACTCATTACTTTCTACTATGAAAATCTGGTGATTCTCCATTACCAGGTTCTTTAATTGGGCTTGTTGTCCATTATCTAGATGTGACCAATCTTGTTGTGCAATTAAACTTACTAATTTCTCCTCTCTATTGCTTCCTCGTCCTGGTGCAACACGCATGCTTTCAGGGATAAGATCATTCTTAATTTCAATCTTTCTACATGTGGGAGCTACTGAACTGATGTCTCTTTCATCAATCTTATTATAAGTACCCATTAATGTTCCTATCTTCAACTTAACTATACCCTTTGTACTGTTTATTAGAGGTATGGGGACTTCCTGATCCCTATTGACTTTAAGGCATAAAGCTTTCATAGCACCACTATGTTTCAATCCTGACTCAAATTCAAATACAGTATCTACATCTTCATTAACTTTAATGGCATATATTCTTGCAGAGGAAGGAGGTAGGATAATTTTTCTCTCTAACCTAATCTCATTTACATCAGGGTTTGATGGTTGAACTATCTTGAGACTCTTAATTCTCCTTGTGGAAGGCCTCCGTTTAAGAAGCCGCACACTGTAGGTAATACTATCCCAAACTAGTATACCCTTCTTATGACCCCATGTTAGACGGGCACTTCCAAGTAAATCTGCACCCAAAAGGACTTGTGTGTCTAAAAGAGGGTCTGGCACAATACTATGTAGTATGGCCAATACTAACACCCAAATAAACAGATCCTAATATCGGTACAACTGTGTCTGTGACTCCCATTAGCCTAGGTAAATTTCTCATCTTAGCAGGCTTCAAACCAAAACTGTCCACAAAGGATTTCTTAGCTACACTGACACAACTACCTGCATCAACTAAAGCTGCAACCATATTATCATTAACCATCAAACTTATACTTGGAGATCTTGCTTGACCTCCTAGTCATTGTGTAATATTCCCATTTGATTTTCCTGGGCATCCTACATGACCTCTTCTACTATTTGGTTTATTGTAATCAAAGCATATTCCTGTAGGTGGATTACAAGGACAATCAGACAGGTTATGGTCATTCACTCTGCAAAAGGCACAGTAAGTGTTACTATTATGCTTCTTCATGGATGTTTTCTCAACCCTTTTGCTTAATTCCTCCAATTTCTTTGTCAGTTTATCTATTTCATTACTTGGAGTTCCCACTTGAGGAGTACCTGTCACTGGGGTTGGTGACTGGGAATTCCCAGCACCTGAAATGGGCATGACTGTTATTATTACCAGTGTTCATTCCTTGAGCTCGATAGTATTCCTCTTCAGCATATGTCATAAAATATCTCAAAGGAATATGATCTGCTAGGAAATCAACTAATCTAGCTTGAGCGTATGAATTCAATCCCTTACATATCTTTGTCTTAAGGAACTTATCTGATGTTGGGATTGGATCATTGGGGAACTTCAGTGTTAAAGCTGAAATTTTACACTGTAATTTATTAATAAAGGAGCTAGGAGGTTCATCAAAATAATAAGTCAGGGGGGCAGTTATCTCTTGCCATGCCTGCAACTGTGTAGCCGAACCTATAAACTGTCGTTTCATTATCCTCTTAATCTCATCCCAAGCTAGATTATTACCCTTCGTGGCTAGCTCCGCTGTTAAGAACGTGGCTATATCTTGTTCAGTCCTGGCTAATGCCACTTCTATTCTCTTCTCATCTGAGTTGGTGCATGACTCTACCTGCCTAAAGAAAGTATTCAACCTATTATCGGCGCTAACGCCCTTTAGCTCACTAAGTTTGAGGAGACTTGCATCTTTCGGCTTGAGTATAGGTATTTCCTGAGGGACTGGCATTGGGGTAATGTTTGAATAAAGGAACGGATTGGTGTTATTTAGAGGATAATTAGGTGATCCACTAAAAGGATTGGCTGTGACAGTCTGATTGCCTTGCTGCAGATTGAAAGGGTTTTTCTGATTAACAGGAGGATAGGCTGGGGGTGGATTAGGGACGGGTGTGGGGAGTTGTGTAGGAGAGGGTGTGGTGACTGTAAGGTTATGTGATGCTGGCCAGGCTCTTATAGGTGTTAGGGGTACTGTACTGATGAATGCAGATGCACCTAGTGGTGTGCTTTGTGTATTAGTACGCGGTGGTTCTGGGGTCTGGATTGTGGTGTCCCTGCTACGGTATTGAGGTGTTCACTTGCGGAAGGGTTGTATGGATTGTGAGGTTTATGTGGTGTTGGTGTTACTAATGGTTGTGTGTTATTATGTATTTGTATCAAGTGTTGCATTGTCCCCTGTGGATTAGACGTCTCCCTGTCCATGTTGTTAATCTGTTGTGTCAAATCCCTTACTTGTGAACAAACTCCCTGATAGGACTGTGTAACTTTGTGTTTCTGTTACTGCTCGTTGGACTTCATTTTCCAATTGAATTGATTCCGTAAAAGAGTCATCCAAACCATGAGGCATCATTTTTTCAAGTGTGCTTTAACCACTTACACCAATAAATTCCTAAAAAGGTGAACATATAACATAAGACATATCTGTTCAATAACAATACTTGAGAGGAATGCAAAGTATAAATCATGACCAAAATGATTAAGCTCAAGAAAAACTGAAATTTCTACCACTACACTATGTGACCTTCTTTACTGTAATTAGGTCTCGTGGGTAAGATGGAATCAATAGCACAAAGCTAAAGAATCCGGTATTTTTGTCCTGTGTGAAGGAGGAAATCGACGGCATTTTTGCCTTGTGTGAAGATGGAAATCGGCCTAGTGTGAAGATGGAAATCGACGGTGTTTTTGCCTAGTTTAAGACGACGTGAAAAGGAAATTAAGATGTCATGGTATCAGGGAGCGAAATTTTCAAATCAGCACATGGCCTTACGTAACACCGAACAAAACATTCTGAGAAAGCCGTGTAGAGAAAAATGTTTCAAGAAGAAAAGACGATGGATTTTGACAATTGTGTTCATATTAAAACAGCGAAACATTCTGAGAAAATCCATAAATACATGTAGAGAGAAACGTTTTAGAAATATAGAAGAGACGATGAATT
>NC_134788.1:38805220-38845633 GCF_046742065.1 Oratosquilla oratoria
GCTGAAGAAGGACACCAGTGGATAGATCAACTCGTAATTTGTTTTATAACTTTGTAATATATTGTATGTAGCATCTTCAATCAAAGTGTTTCTTTTACTCCAAGTATTCTTAGTTTTACAGCATTGTATGGGGCAGAAACATGGAACATAAGAGAGGAGGAGTTTGTGTTTGAGATAAGATGCCTGAGAAGTATGATAGAGGTTACTAGGTTGGATAGAGTGAGAAATGTGAAGGTGAGGAGGAGAATGGGGAAGAAAAGGAGTTGGGAGATGGGTTCAGGAACAATTAGCAAGTACATTATGCATTGTTAAAGCTTTTTTTAAGACATATTCATCGTGTGTGTGTGGAGGGGGGAGGCAAAAAGTTGCTTTAACATATGTTGGATGTTGTCAAATAACAGCTGAACCCATAAAATGTTAGCCCAGTCTTTAGCTCAAATGTTGGCATAGGCTGTATTTTGATTTTTCATTTTTTTCATTTTTTGTCATAACATCAAATGGAGGGGAGCATCAAAAAATTATTCACAGTTTAATATAGCTGCATCCGTGACCATTCGTCAGTCTGTGTAGGATGGGTCTCTTGCATGAGGATTTTCAAGAAGGGATATGTTTTTGGCAATGTACTGCTACCTGAATAGACGTATTGGAATGGATGCTAAGAAGAGATTGTATGAAGGGGTGATTTTGCTGACAACATTGTATGGGGCAGGAACATGGAACAAAAGCTAGGAAGAATTTAAATGTGTGTGAGATGAAACACCTGAGAAATATGGTAGGGGCGACAAGGCTGGATAGAGTGGAAAGGGAGTTGGGAGATGGGGTGGATGAAAGAGTGTTGGGATGATTTGTTGGACACATGGAAAGAACGAGTGAAGAAAGATTAGTAAAAGAGGTGTGGAAGGAGTGAACATGAAGGGGTGGGTGGAGAATGGTTGTGTATGGATGATGATGCTGCTGTGATGCATGGAAAGGAGTGGGTTGGGGGTGAGAGAGTACGTGTGAATAACATTTTGATGTGCAGCCCAAAGGGATTTTCCCCTCGTCTTCTCTGTTTCTACATGATGGGGCAGAAAGAGAGAGAGAGGGGGGGGGGGCGGAGTTGCCAATTGAATACGGTGGCCTTGCTGTGGATGTGCTGTGTCTTGCTACATTGCTTCTGACCCTTTCTGGGCAGTGGGTGGTGAGATCCAGGGATGACCCGTTGTCATCCAGTAGGAGGAGCCAAGAAAAGAGGGAAGAAGGGAGGGAGGGAGGGAGGGGTGGTCAATGGGAGTGGAGTATGTTAGGGATCAAATGGGTGGGAGGGAATTTTTGTTCCCTTGTGTTTTGGCAGTTCTATTTGTAAGTGATAAAGTGACCGCCGAGCTTCGGTATCCACCCACACGCTTCACTGCCGGTGGGAGACTTGACTACATTCGGAATTGCTCAAAATTCCCAGGATAGGGTCCCCCCACTACGAGTACGTGTTTCTTAATTAGGAGTGTTAGCCCTCCTACACCTGACTACTATAGGTGCTCAGGTTGGGAAAGAGTAAGAAACAGTGCACTCGAATGCAGCTTTCTATCTATCACACAAGTTTATCTGATCTCGGTGCAAGATCCTCTCGTATGAAAGTAATTCTGCTCACGAGTCCGTCCCATTACAAACATCAATGTCATGGCAAGAATATGGTTAAAGAACAAGAAAACGAAGATGAAGAAAAGCATTATATATATACTGTATATATATATATATATATATATATACAGTATATATATATATATATATATATATATATATATATAGATATATGTATATATATATATACACACACACATATATATATATATATATATACATATATATGCACACATATATATACATACACGCACACACCAAATGCTGCTTTCCCTTTGTAAGGGAGGTTGGCAGCTGAGGGAGGCCTGCCTGCCTGCCTGCCTGCCTGTCTGCCTGCACCCACTCCCATCCATTAAACTTTCGTTTCTTGATCTGCTCCTCCAAAATGGGAAATCCACTCATAATTCTCGGTCAGTATCTTGGGACAGAATGCCAGCCCTCAGGGCAACACTTAATAAATAAAACATTTCTTATGAAAATTTTTGGTGATACTGTTTCTTCATGATAGAGCGAGCACATTTTTCTACTTCTTCTTACACGCGAGCAAGCACACTCGGGCAACCACCAATTTATCCTAGGGTCCTTGACCACATGTACCAGGCAGCCAATCGCTCGATTTAAGGATCCCTCTCACAAGATTTAATAGTACGGCACTGTTCTCTACATGTATTGGTCCTACCGTTAATTAAGAATCCCTCATGCACTCGGCAGGTTTTGTGGTACGGGTTCCTGTGTTCAACCCTTTGACATCGACTGGATGTCACCTCCTGCTGAACACTCTTGTGGTCAGAGGGTGCTGCCTGTGGCCGTACTAATGCATCACCATTAGTAATCCCCATCTGCCCACTGGTCAATAATACTATTACTGGCCTCCAAGGAACGTAATATAACACAGCAGCAGTCGTTGTAAACATAAGTCAAGCGTGGATGCCAAAAGGGTTAAATACAATTTTCCACCCCAAGAAGAATTGAGCTACCCATTATAAAAACCACACAATTGAAATTGGATATAAAACCCCTTCGGCATAGTTTACCGATGTGTACTGATGACTACCAATGAGTAAGTTCAGTGTGGTGTCTCCATTAACAGACCCCAGCGCTGATTTTCACATCCTAAAATCATTTGGTAATATCTTTAAAGTCTGCAGTCATAAAGAAATTAGCTTTCTACATAACTGACCATTCATACCAGACTGGTGCAGTGTCACCGACAGTGTCTTGTATTTTTAGATTTCGCGGGACATTCCTTGTGCGAGCTGTCCGTCCACCCGAAAGGCAAGCAGGACAATCAGACAGTAAGGAATGCAAAGTGCGGAAAGTAAGACTGAAGGCAATCGTAGAGTAAAACTTTGTTGAAAGAACCCTTTGAGTGGTTGGTGAAATACTTGATACCATCTCTCATGGTAATGTATCCAGAGTTTTGAGATTTAAGACCTCGTATTACCACTGGTGTCACGTGGTGACAAAACCCACAATTCTGGCTGTCTTACAAAGGATTACAAAGGCGGAGCATGCCGACAGGAGACCATTTGATCCATATTTATCTAGGTCGGATGCGAAAAAAAAATCATATGAATGATAAAATAATAAACAAAAACTATGATAATGTATATAACAAATAAAATAAATAAATGCATAGGTATAGTTAAATAATAAACAAACAGGTAAATAGTAAATAATAATAAATTGACATATAACTAATAATAAATGAAAATCAGACAGACAAATGATAACAAAACAAAAACAAATAATATAAGATAAATTATAATCATTACAGCATCTTACTTAGGTATTTATCTAAATGATTCTTAAAGCTTCGAACTGAACTACATTGCACTACCTGTGCAGGAAGTTTATTCCATTCATTAACTACACGGTTGGCAAAGTTGTTTCTACCTACTTCCAAATTGAATCTATTTCCGGACAGTTTGAGACCATTGTTTCTTGTCTGATTCTCATTCAATGTAAAAATTTGGTCACTTTTGATGTTGTCAATTCCCTTTAGAATTTGAAAGACCCGTATCAAGTCACCTCTGAGTCTACGCTTTTTTAGGGAAAACAGATTCATATGTTTAAGTCGATTTTCGTATGATTTATTTTTGATATTTGGAATCAGTTTTGTGGCTCGCCGTTGTACTTTTTCCAATCTGTCAATGTCTTTAATGAGATTCGGTGACCATACGGAAACAGCATATTCCAAATGTGGACGAACTAACGCTTTATATAGCTTGTTAATGAGTGATGGACTTTTGAAATCAAAAGATCGCGCAATCAGTCCTAGAATCTTATTTGCTTTCTCAGAGGCTGAAATACACTGCTTGGATGATTTGAGGTCGTTACTGATAATTACGCCGAGATCTTTTTCACTATCCACTTTTGTTAACGAATTTCCAAACAACTTGTAATCGTACATACTGTTATTTTTACCTATGTGCATTACCTTGCATTTACTTGTGTTAAATTTCATTAGCCACTTTTCAGACCATTGCTGTAATTAATCTAAATCTTCTTGAATATCTAATTGGTTTGAGTGATCATTTGCCACTCCATACAGTTTTGTATCATCAGCAAATTTGGAAACAGTAGATTTTAGTCCATGGTCTATATCATTTATATATACTATGAATAGAAGTGGCCAAAGAACGGAACCCTGAGGAACTCCACTTGCAACACTTTTCCATCCAGAAGTTTTTC
Source organism: Oratosquilla oratoria (assembly GCF_046742065.1). Classification (NCBI taxonomy): domain Eukaryota; kingdom Metazoa; phylum Arthropoda; class Malacostraca; order Stomatopoda; family Squillidae; genus Oratosquilla; species Oratosquilla oratoria. The sequence continues at coordinate 38,809,532 of NC_134788.1, forward strand.
CATTTAAAACAACTCTCTGTTTTCGATCTTTCAACCAATTACTAGTCCAACCTAATAGGCTACCACTTATTCCATGCAAAGCTAATTTAGTAAGTAGTCTTTCGTGTGGGACGGTATCAAAAGCTTTTGCAAAGTCTAGATATATTAAATCTATATTGTTTCTTTTGTCATAATTCGAGATAACTGTGTTGTAGAATTCGAGTAAGTTAGTCACGCAAGAACGTTTCCGTCTGAAACCATGTTGGCTATCATTTATCAAACGGTTACTTTCTAAATGATATTCGATAACATCTCTGATGATAGTTTCCATTATTTTTCCTACGATCGAAGTCAAACCAATAGGCCTATAGTTATTTGGTTTCTTTTTGTCACCTTTTTTGAATATGGGAGTAACGTTAGCTAACTTCCATTCTCTTGGGACATCTCCGGATATGACGGATTTCTTGAAAATAATTTCTAATGGAACAACAATCTCATTTTTCATTTCCTTTAAGATTCTTGGATGCCAACCGTCAGGCCCTGGTGTTTTATTAACTTTGAGTTTGTCTATACACCTTTTAATTTTTTCTTTTGTTATATTTACCGTAGTAAGTTTACCCTAGACTTTTCACAGGTTTCTGTTTGGAATTCACCTTGAGGTGTTTCGTTTACGAATACCGAGCTAAAATAATTTTTTAAAATATTACACATTCCTTCATTTGAATATTCAAGTTGACCGTCAGCAGATAATAGTGGACCAATGTGATTCCTAACAAGCTTTTTATCTCTAATGTAACTATAGAATTCTTTGGGATTCTCTTTGGATTTATCAGCGATGTTCATTTCGTATTGTCGTTTTCTTTTTCTTATTGTCTTTTTTAAATCTCTCTGTATTGATACATAACTTTCATAGTCATTAGATGCACCCGAGCACTCATATTTCTTATAAGCCTGTCTCTTTTTAGCAATACTTTTTTCAGTTTCTTTGTCGAGCCACTTTGGGCGAGCCTGATTTGGGGGACGTCTGTCCTTAAAAGGAATGTAAGTTTGAATCATCTTAGTGAGCGTATTTTGAAATATTTCCCACATCTGATCTACAGGTTTTTCGTTTAATTTTGCCTCCCAATCTGTAAGCTGAAGCTCCTGACGTAGTTCTATGAACTGAGCTTTACTGAAATCGGGTATTTTAGAAACACAAGTATCTATTCTAAAATTGTTTAGGAGTTTGAATCTAACTAGGTTGTGATCGCTATTTGCAACAGATTCACCGACTTCTACATCAATTACCATGCTTTCACGACTAGTGATAAAAAATCGAGTAAGTTTCCATATCTTGTGGGCTCTTTTACATGATGAATTAAGTAATTGTCACCAAGAAAATCAACCAAGCGACTACCTATATGGCCATGTTCAAGGGTCATCCAATCAATGTCAGTAAAATTGAAATCACCCATTATCAATAAATCCCGGTTGCAGAAACTAGACAGTTCTTGAAATAACAGTTTGTCGTCTGCTAATGATAATGTCTTTGGCCTATATATTACACCTATATTCATTTTTTGTCCATTTGTTTGGGTTAACTCAACCCACAAACTATCATATGCATCCTGTTTCACTTTCTCTAAAACACAAGCATGAACATTGTTTTTAACGTACAATAGAACACTCCCACCTTTCTTGTGGTTTCTATCCTGATGAAAGTGTTTAAATCCCGCAATATTAAATTCAGCTTCGAACTCTGTACCATTTAACCATGTCTCAGATATTCCTATCATATCGAGATTTTCGCTTTTGACATACGCCTGTATTTCTTGAAATTTGTTCCTAATACTACGAGCATTAAAGTACACTCGTGATTATTTCTTTTTGACACATTTTGAGTTTCAATATCATGTCTTACATTATCATTTTGTTTTTTATTCATATACCTTGCTCTATATTATTATTTGGTCCTTCATTGACATTCAATGCCTCATTAACATTTCTCCCATCAAAATTAACACCACCCCCATTGAGTTGTCCAGCTAGCGTAAAAATTGGAGAGGAGGCAACGCTACTCTAACAACACCGCTCCAATGTAGCAAGTAGCGTATAAATTGGAGATAAGGCAACGCTACTCTCAGAACAACGCTCTAGTGTAGCGAAAAAAAAATATATGTGGGAACGCGTGGGCAAAACATACGCTCGTGCTTATGTATGTTAAAAATTTGAACCAATTACTAGTTATTGGGGTAACGGCCGTTATTAGATGTAATAATCGCCCATCCCAAGAACCCAATGTTTAGGATAAAGACATGAAGAACCTAAGGAAGGCGTTAGTTGGGTAAAAGTAGCTATTTGTTGCTAATGTAGCTATTCGTTGGAAGCGTAGGTTAATAACAATAACAAATATGGCTAATTCAGAGTTCAAAGCCGCAATCCCTACATAGAAGGTAGAATCTGTGTGTTTGTTATTTGATATTATGTGTTAATTTTTTAGACGTCTTCTGCAACAGTCATTACTCCATGTGTAAATTTTCCCCACCTAAAAACCCCGATTTCCCACATTTCCCCCCAGATCGTTCGGGAGGAGAGGTAGGCCTAAGTGCATTATTTTAACAATTAATATATTAAAAACTACTCAGTTGCGCAGGAAATGAAGTACACCATCGTTCATATCACAACATTTATCACACATGAGCCAGATATCAAGTTCTATGGTAGGGTGAATCGGTAAATTATCCCCAAATTGCCCAATGATTTCAGCGCTCATTACATGGTAACAAAGTCTATTCCATTTGAATGATTTGTTGATCACTGTTGTAAATCAGGTCTTGTCTGTTTCCTTCTTAAACCTAGATTTGTACAATTTCGTTCCATAATTTACTATGAGTTCTGCCCTGCTAAGTGATAATCTTGACCCGTTTTGATAAATTATATGATATCACGTCGCCGTCTTTGTTTTTCCAGTTTAAGTTAAGGTGCATAAACATCTCTACGTAACAGATTGTTGCCCAGTTCTTCAATCAGCAGTCTTAGATATATTGATATATGCTAGGAACAATATCTAACAAATCCTATATTAGCAATCAAACCCCACATATCTTCAAAACATAACCGATATTCTTAATCGGCTTATTATGCCCGTGAGAAAGACTTTTATTTTACACATGCCCAATCCTGGATGAAAAAACAAAAAACAAAAAAAACACCAAGACCGCTATCATCTCACCACTACTTCCTGCACATAACGACTATTAGTAAACCACAGCTTGTGAAAGGTCAGATCGTAAGGAGGTGGATTTCTGGACTACGAAACAAAAACAGATTAGTTAGCCTACCCCTTGATAGAGCTTATGATTTAAGCATTCTTAGCTGTGTTGTGACAAATATATTTGCTAAGTAGGGATAAACCATGTAAAAAAAAATCTAAAAGTGCCTTTGTACATTTGCAAGAATATTTGAAATAGTTTAGACATTTGTGAGATGCTGAAGAGTGTCATGAAAATGATAAGCAAAGAAGGAAGCCACACAGGTAAAGAAAAGATTATTGTAGGCGTTTGCCAGACAGAGCCTACATGATTAGATTGATGCCTGGAAGTTGCAGGCCATTATGGTTGTAGCTGTGTAGGTGTTGGGTACTTTAGAAAGAATGCTGTAGGTTAGTAAAGAGATCAAATTAGGTATTGTTCTGTTGAAAGAAACCCAGCGTTTCAAAAATTGTAGAGGGGGCTGTCTTCAGGGAGGTTAAATTTTGTAACCTAACAAGTTTTGGTGTTTTAAAAATCATTGCCGACGTTACTATAAATTCATTGCATTTAAACATGGGCTACCAGATGATATAGGAAAGGGTTGCAGACTGGCAAACATCTATGTGAATACTTACAATTATTATTATGTAGAATCATTACTATACATTTATTGTAAAAAAAAATATATATATGTATGGAAGAGAATGAAAATGATCTTGTATAAAATTATCTCGTATCAGATACAAGAAACAAATTAAACAAATACCATTGAAAAATCTATTTTCCATGAGGGAGAGAGAGACTGAGTAGGTTAGATATGGTCAGAATAAGAGAATATTGTGCTTGATTTATCGTTTATTTGAACAATGTTGTTATTTCTCGCACTAATCACTGCCTTTGCATGTTTCTCTAAATCACAATACTTATTTCCCAATGCAGTCCTCAGATGGGGGTGGGGGTATAGTACAAACTAGTGATTTCCAATTGAAATGGAACACCCGATTTGGTCATATCAACAGGAAAATTGTTGGGAAAAAAATTGCCTGTCGGGTGTTTTGCTAATGTCAGGATTTAGATCCCTGAATGCAATATAACTTTGGATAATACAATATGTTTTTTATGCAGTGTCAAAGCAAAAAATATGCCAGGAGATCCTTCTATTCATAACAAGGTCCGTGTTTCTGTCACGGGATGAAGTTTATGGATTCCCTAGGCACCAAGAACTCAAGTTTAAATGCCATTAGAGGAAAACTATTGACAGCAGTCATGTGATACTTGCTTGTCAGGCACTGGCAAGACCAGAGGTCTCCAGAGTGGTTGATATTGACCCGTGGCAGTCAATGCGAGTATGCAAAGGGTCAATAAATGCTTGGGGGTTGATAAATACCTAACCTAACATTTTGGAGGGGCTCCTTTCCAACCACCATCTCTTGCTCCACACACATTTCTAATCAATTCTTTCCACTCTGATCCCTTCCTGGTATACCACATCTTCCAACTGGTATCCAGGCAGAATGCCACAAGATATAGGTAATCCATGTATAAAACACAAGCAATTACATATTTTGCACATCTATTTTATTTTTCCTATACAAAAAAGAAAACTGTGCATATAATGTTGAAATAGAGTTGATGACATTAAGATTCTTGATGCTACAGGTTGATTGGATTCCATTGAATGTTGAAACTGGTACTTGCTAAGAATTCCAGTTTTGAAAGTTGTTTTACTCCCAACTCTGATGTTTCTGTGGAGGCTGGCCAGTTGCATCCTGTGCAATTATTGGCCACCTTATTGTCTTCCTTTCTAGGGAATTCATTAGGGTCCATACAGAGGAGTGATTATTTCCAACCAGAAAAAGAAATGGTGGTAAAAAGATGAAAAAATAAAGGAGTAACAGTTGTTCCACTTTTCATACTTTGTGATGACTTCATATTACTTAAGTCATACTCTGATTTGAGGCTTCATTTGTAATCACACAATTCTAGGAACTTGATTTATTCTTGTTATCATGCTATACATCCATTTAATTCTTGTATGGCTGTAACATAAACATAAAATACATACCAATGGCTATTTCCCAAGACAAGGGAAGTAGCCAAAAAACAAAGGTATAAAATCCACTCCCACCCATTCCATCCCCACATACTCCACTTTCATTCACCCCTTCCTCCCTCTTATCTTAGCTCCTCATGGATGATGGGTCATTCCTGCATCTCGCCCACTGCCCTTGGTCAGCAAGACACAGGAACGCTGCTTCATTTTTATTGGTTAACCCCCCCTCCTGCCCCCTCATGCAGAAAAGGAGAAGACGGGGAGAAATCCCTTTGGGCTGCATAATATCATTCACACATACTCCCTCAGCCCCCCATCCTCCACCCACTCCTTTCCATGCATCACAGCATCATCCATACAGGACCATTCTCCATTCATCCCTATCTTCTGTCATCTCTCTTCCTCTCTTTCCCAATGTCCTTCATACAATCTCCTCTTAGCATCCATTCCCAAATGTCTGTTTCTCATTACACTTTAATCCACCAAGGCATTTACTTGCTCTTCTCAATTTGCATTCTACCTCCACCTCCACTCATCCCTTTCCCGCCACATTTGCACCCAAGTATCTAAAACTATCTCTCGCCCTTAATACTTCCAATTTGCTACCACATTCTTCCCTTGTACATCTCATCACCTTACATTTACCCACATTTATCTTCAACTCCCTTCTTTTTCACACCTTCACAAACTCCATTACTAACTCACTTAATCCCTCCTCTGATCCTGCCACAAGCGCAGTGTTGTCAGCTAACAACAACTGGCTTATCTCCTACATTTCTCAATTTTCTTTAACCGTCTCCAATCCCTGGCCAATTACCTTTGCATTTACCTCTCATGCCACCCCATCCATGTATAAATTAAACAGCCAAGGCAACATAAAACACCCCTGGTAAAGTCCCACCTTTACCTCAAACCATTTCTGATTATAACACAGGCTCTACTACTCTTGTAAAAACTCTTGACTACTCTCAACAGCTTCCCTCCTATCCCATGTATCTGCAATACCTTCCACAATGCCTTCCTGTCTACCCTGTTATAAGCCTTTTCCAAATATATAAGTATCCCAAAAAACATCCTTACCTATTCCTAAAGTTTTCTCACATATCTGCCTTACCACAAAAATCTGATCCACGCAACCCCTACATGTCCTAAACACACAACGATCCTCACCAATTACTCCCTCTGTTCCTCTCCTACTCCTCTCAAACAAAACCCTTCTCATAACCCTTCCCAACTACACTGAACAAACTGATCCCTCTGAAACTACTACATTCACACTTGTTCCTTTTTCCCTTGTAAAGTGGAACTATACAGGTACTCCACCAGTCCCCCGACACTCTACCTTCTTTTAAACAAACATTAAACAACCTCACCAGCCAGTCCACCATCACTGTCATTTTCTTAGCGCTTCCCACTGCATTTACCTTTCCTTCCTTATCCTCCTTCACATTTAGCAACTTCCTAAAATACTCTGCCCATCTTCCTCTTACCAACGTTTCTTCCATTATCATCTCTCCATCTTCACCTTTTACCTTTTCTTCTCTGCTTTATTTCTTTCCAAAACACCTTTTTATTACTTTCAAAAATTTCTGTTATACTCTTACCCCATTTCACATCTCCCTCTTTGCTTCCTTTATCTTATGCTTTGCTTCTTTTCTCTTTTCTTTGTACCTCTCATATGATTCTCTCATCCTGTTTTGTAAACAGTCTATGAATGCTTGCTTCTTCTGCAACTTTCTTTGCTTCCTCATCCCACCACTTGCTCTTCCTTCTATTTCATCCCATCCTCCTTGTTCCACACACCAACTTTGCATACCTTGTAACTCCCTCTTTGAATCATCTCCATTCCTCCTCCACTCCTAGTTCTACTCTATCCTTCACTCCCTCTCATTGCTTAAATGAAATTCTTCTATCTTATACCCCTTCGATTATTTTGGAGGAATACCTCAAGGGTTCATCAAGTTCTGGGCTACAGTTTTCCAAGTCTTTTTCTTTGTACCCTTATTATCAGTTCATCTAATGGTACTAGTTCGTTAATACTGCAGATAATATTGATCAACCCTGTCATTGGTTGGCTAATATTCCTATGTAGTGCATCTGCTGCAATGTTCTCCCTACCTGGAATGTATTCAAACTTAACCTCATAACGTGGAAGTGTAGTAAACCACTTGGCTAATCTGCCTCTAAGATTCTTATGTTTGAATAAGTTCTGAATAACTGTATGATCAGTCCACAATCTGATTGGATATCCCAGTATCTTATCTCTAAAACTCTTTTGTGAATATATCACTGCTAATGTTTCCCTTATTGTAATGCATTGTTACAAAATCTCAATGTGAAAGCTATCTGTTGCAATTTTGCAAAGAATGAGCTCTTTATCATAATTAGGAAAAATGAGAACTGGAAAACTAGTAAGTGTAACTTTCAACTTGTCAAAAGTTTGTTGTTGTTCAGGTCCCCAAATGAACTTGGAATCTCTCCTTCACAAAGAATTTAATAGATTAGATGTGTCTGCATATTCCTTAATAAACTTCATATAATACCCTGTCAAAGGATTACAAAGGCGGAGCATGCCGACAGGAGACCTTTTGGTCCATAACTAGGCCAGATGCTGAAAAAATGTAAATGACAAAAAAAAAGATAGAATAAAAATTATGATAATATGAATTATAATAAATAAGTAAATAATAATAAATGGAAATCAAGCAAATGATAAATAAACAGACAAATAATAAAAAACAAATAATCAAATAATATAAAATAAATTGTAGTCATTACAGCATCTTGCTTAAATGTTTATCTAAACGAATCTGAAAGCTTCGAACTGAACTACATTGCATTGCCTCTGCAGGAAGTTTATTACATTTATTAACTACAAGGTTGATGAAGTTGTTTCTACCCACTTCCAAATTAATTCTATTTCCTGACAGTTTGAGACCATTATTTCTTGTCAGATTCATTCACTGTAAGAATTTTGTCACTATCAAGTCACCTCTGAGTCTATGCTTTTTTAGGGAAAACAGATTCATATGTTTTAGTCGATTTTTGTGTGATTTATTTTTTATATTTGGAATCAGTTTTGTGACTCTACTTTGTACTTTTTCTAATCTGTCAATGTCTTTAATGAAACTTCTTTCTCTGCATTGTTTGGTACTGGGTAGTTCTGTACTGCCTCTATGTTTGAGTTCACTGTACTGAGTCCATGTCTATTTAACTTATGTCTCAAATAAATGACACTGTCTTGTAAAAACTTTAATTTTTCCAATTTCCCTTTAAACCTGATTCAACTGATTTTTTTACTGTCTCTACCTTTGAGTTCACTGTAGTAAGTCCATGTCTATTTATCTTATGTTCCAAATAAATGACACTTGCAAAGTTTCACTTTCAACCCTGATTCAACTAGTCTTGAGAATACCTAATTTAATATCTTAAAGTGCTCAGTTGCTGTTTGGAAAACTATTAAGATATCATCTAGAAATACACTGGCTGTGTTTCATAACAACCCATCTAGTACTGTATTAATTTCATATAAGTTATGGAATGTTACATAACTAATATGGCATTTGCTTGAATGCATAATGCCTTGTTGTTGTAGAAAATGCTGTATAATCTTAAGAATCTTTGTGCATCTTCATCTGCCAGAAAGCTGATTTGAAATCAGTAGTGCTAAAATACTGATTCTCAGTTCCCAAACTACAAAATATATCTGCTAGTACAGGTAATGGTAGTCAATCAGGTATTGTCTGTTTATTCAATTCCCTATAGTCAATAACTGGACACATGGTACCATCTGAATTTGGCATCAGAATCAATGGGAAGTTCCATTCACTTTGACTGGGTTCTGTAACATCCTGTGATAACATTTCAGTGATCAAGTTATCTACAATGGCTAGCTTGGAATGTGGTAATCTGTAGGCAGGTATATAAACAGGTTGAAAACCAGTTTTAATTTGATCTGATGTTTTAAAACAGCTGTTTTGTCTAAGGTGTCCCCAGGCATAGCAATTGCTTTATTGTGCTTCACTAGCAATGGGATTAACCATGATTCTAACTCAAGACAAGTAGGCCCTAATTGACTCTTATATTTCTCCTCCAAATCTGTTTCTTCTTGAATTGAACAGATGGATGAAAGTGGTGATTCCACCTCTTCAGGACTCTTGTTATCTTAATGGGTTTTTGATAGACTTGAAAAGATCCTATTTGTGAACCTTGTCTTTAGACTATGTCTTTATTCAGAGTACTAATCAATAATATTTCTGCCTTGTTCTTGTGTGTCTTATAAATCCCAAAGTCCAATTTTAAACCTTTTATCCTAATTGATTCTGGGATGGTTAAAGTTTTGAAGACTACAGTGACGCCTTTCAACTGCACTTGTACACTGTTGATTGCTCTGGAGTGCAATAATGTCGACTTTATTATGCCACTTCCACAATTAGCAAAGCTTCATTTGGAGTTGATGAATTCTGATTAATTTCTGGGATTTCTTGAACATCTGAGTTGTGTCCAGTGTGTGTGTCTTCTTCCTCATGTGTTCTTGAATAGACCACTCTGACCCGCTATTATCCAATCTAGCATTGTTATCTTTCCCCATCAATCTCAATAGGCTCTCTTATCTCAAATACTGGCTCTAAATCTAGTTGATTTAAAAATGGGATTAACTGTGATTTTGCTAAGATCCCTAACTCAGCCAGACATATGATCATGCCCTCTTTTCTCATTGTTGCTAATCCTATCAATAAATCTCCTAGGAAGACAGATTCTTCTACAACTATCACCAGAATGTGCAAGTGCCCATTTTTATACAAAATAACATCCAAGTCAGTCTTACCTAATGCTTTTAACTGACTTCCTGTTACTCCTAGCAATGAGTAATGGATTGGTTCCAAGAGTTCCACTTCCGGTTTCATCCTTTTTAAGCACTTTACTGATTATAACATTTACTGCAGATCCTGTATTAATAAATATTTGATTAGGTCTATTAAATACTTTACCCAGAGAGAGGAGCCCTAGTACAGAAGTCCTTCCAATTGTTATAGTAAATTTATACACTTCACCTGTTTTACTTAATTTCTTTACGTCATCAATAAGAACTTCACATTCTGTTCATTTTTTGGAACTTTTTTTTTTTTTAGCTTAGACATAATAAGGCAGTTGAACCCTAAATTAAGTAGTTCCTCTTGGTCAGGGGTGAGAATCTTGGTTAAATTAATGTAACCGTTTAAAGGACATGGATGATATGGCCGCCATTCAGATTAAAAAATTTCTTTTGATTAGCTCTAGTGATGGAATTTCTTTGTTGGTTCAATTTCTATAAAAAGGCTGTCAATATATCCTTGCCGAGTTGTGATGTCTTCTCTTGTTCTGTTGAATTTGTTGTTATCATGAAATTTACAAGATCATTTTGTGATGGATGATAGTTTATAATTAATTTATATACGGGCATTTGATGGAAGGCAATAATTTCCACCTGATGATCTGAATGAGTCGTGAGAACTTTTGTGTTAGATAATTTGAGTTACTGTATATGACTCCTCCATGAGTGCTAGTGTCTCCGACAGTTCTGTATAGAATGTACTTTTGACTATGTTTTTACGTAATATGTTTCCTCAAGTGAGTCCAGGCATTCGGTATTGGTTTGTAATATTGCCAGCAGTTATAACTGGTACACGGATTGGACAGTGGCTCATGTCGGAGTTGATCTGGCAACAATGTGTTTGTTTACATTGTAGTGAAAGAATAGAAAAGGGTAGTAGCAAACACCAGTTTACCATTTGTTGGCAGAGTCCACTATATGAAGTTCATATGAGTGTGTATTGATATGACCATTTAAGTAATCAGTGACCAACATTAACAGCAGTCAAGTGGTGGTTGTTGGCGAGTAGCATGGATACATAAATGGGCACCTCCTCAAGGTTAGGCATGTTAAGCAGTATTTTGCTATGTGATTTAAAGAGAGGTTTATTAACATCAAGACTTGCCATAATCTATCTAATTCGCCATAGCTAATAGTTTACCTCCGTGAATTGATTCAGTATTCGAGCCTGAAAGTGGGCCTATTTGTTTATAGTAGAAAAGTAATTGTTGATTTACTTAGCCAATTATTATTAAAAGGCTTAACATATTCATGAGTAAATTAAGTTGTTTTATGTAATAGCTTCAGGAGTTCAATTAAATGAGTTGTTCAAGTTCGCCTAGTATATACTAGGGCCTATTTGTTCTTAGTTGAAACCTTGTGTCCAGGTTGAAGTTTGTTTATTTGAATTATGGCCTATTTTTAGTGAAATCGAATTGTTTTAATTTATCTATAGGCTAGTACAACCTGAATATTTTTTTGTACTTTGTATAAATACAGTCTAATCATGACTAGTGATAATGAGGATAATGATAATCTTGATGAAGCTGGATTTGAGACTGCATTGGCTAAATTGAAACGAGAAAGGGGTATACTTAAAAAAAAAGTTACTCTGATTCTTAATAAATCAAAGGATTCACTCAATAAAAAGACATTAAACATTCGTTTCTGTAGTAAACAATTAGATGTTATTGATCAAGTTATAAGTGAAATTAAAGTTAAAGATGAATAAATTTTAGATCTTTTAAAGGAAAATGAAGTAGATGTTAAGAAATTTGACACATTTACTAGTGAAGTAGACAAGCAAGTAGGCTATCATATGGAAATAGATGAAAGTCTATCCGAATTTCAGGATTTTAAAATGGCAGGGAATAAATCCAATAATCACTCTGCAAGCTCTATAGATGCTGATAGATTTGTTGAAACACTCAATAGGCTAGACCATTTTGATACTAAACCACCTCCCTTATCATGCGGCATTTTTGATGGAACAGAAAAGGATTTGCCTTTTCTTCTTTCCTCAATCAGTTTAATAATGTCATAGGTAATAAGGAGAGTGTGTCCCAGGCAGTGAAGCTTAGTTATTTACATAGTTATCTTAGGGGTTATGCTTTGAAAATCATTAGCCATTTGTCTATCATAAATGAAAATTATGACACTGCACTAAAATTATTGAAGGATGAATTTCTGGATGTACCCTTTATAGTGGATGAAACTTTCAGAAGGATTCTAAGCGCAACAGTGCCTCAAGGATATGACAAGGAGTTTTTTACATTAAAGTCATTCATCACTGAAATAAGAGCATACATTTTTTAATTAAAGTCTAATTATGGTTATGATTTTACAGTGAAATATTCTCCTGGAAATTTACTATTGAGTCATATTCTGTTTAATAAATTACCTACAGCATTCAAAAGGGAACTGGTTCATAAATATAATACCAACTATCCTACCTTGACTGAAATCTTTGAGTCATATAATGACATTATTAAGACTCTAATTAAGACCTGTAAAACTACTTTGCCTAAATCTGATAAAATCAATAAGGCCAAAGAAAATTCAAAAAATGCACACAAAGAAAATAAAAGTTCTCTTCAAAATTTTAAGACCAGTCAAAATAAGGTTGTTCCCTCTAAAAACCTTATTTGTAAATTGTGCAGCACATCAGGTCACTCTTTGGGACAGTGTGAAAAATACTCAACTCTTAAGGATAAGACAGAGAGAGTACAGGAGTTAGGTCTCTGTGCATGTTGTGCTGGATCTGGTCATAAAGAAGATGAATGCTTTGGCAAGCAAAATAGATTAAAATATGGTTGTAAACACTGTAATTCTCATGGCCATTAGCACCCCTTTGTCCTGAATTTAAAGGGCCTAATACTAGTAGTAATCATCTTTGTTTAACATCTCAACAAAAATCTGAAAATGATTACATTTCCCCTACTGTAACTTTGGAATTTATTCGTGGTAAACAGAGTAAGGTCAGATGTCTAATTGATACAGGGAGTCAACGATCCTACATGTCAGCAAGAGTTGCTAAAGAGCTGTGTATGGATTTAGACTCATTGAATATGATAGACTTCAATATAAAAACATTCATTGGAGCTGAAGTTAAGAGCTTAAAGCAAACCTTAATAGGTGTTAAAATGAATAAGATAATTCAAATGCCATTTCTTATTGACCCTTCACTCAGCATAAGTTTTGTTGTACCGGGTATGAATGAAGCCCTAAAAAATATAAAAGATCAAGGTTTTGAATTGGCTGATGAAGCCTTTGGATTAAATCAGGATAATGAATTAATAGAGGTGGATGCATTGATAGGTGTAGACTTGCTTCAATTCCTTCCAGAATGTTCATTTGCCCCGTGCTTGCAAGGGAGCTGCATGGTAATTGGAAATAAAGTAATTCCTATTGGTAATGTCAATCATTTCTTGACTAGGAAACAGGCTTCTCAAATTAGTAAAAAAAACAAAAAACAAAAAAAAAAACAGCAAGTAATGAAGTTCAAAATGATCAATGTCAGAAGCATTCTAAAGTTCATGACACCTCAGTTAATCTGATACTTAATCCAATTAAATCTCATTTTAATCCTCTAGAAAACATTCTAAGTGATTCAGATATTGAAAATGGGATAGAATATCTCTTTAGCTTGGAATCTATTGGAATTAGTAAGAATGAAATTTATAGTTCAGAGGATCAAGAACAAATTGCTAGATTTAATGAAGCTATTCAGTTTAAAGATGGCCATTACCAGGTTAAGCTTCCTAGGCATTCAGAAAAAATATAACTGGTCCCTTCTAATTTTCAGGTTGCCAGAAAAGTTTTAGGGGGAGCCTCAAAAAATCTTAAAAAGTCAAATCTTTATGAAAAGTATGAAGAGGTCTTTGATAAGCAGCTTCAGGATGGAATCATAGAGCAGATTGAAACAGACTTTTCTGTTGAAAAGGTGAATAATCACACTTGGATTCCACATAGGCCAGTCATTAAGATGGAAGAGCAGGTCTTAACTAAGATTAGACCAGTTTTCAATTGTTCACTAAAAACTGACAAGAATCTACCTTCTTTGAATGAGGCTGAATATACTGGAGTTGATCTAATGGAGTCCTTGCTTAAACTGTTATTTTGCTTTAGAACTAATGATATAATCTTGCTGAGTGACATCAAGCAGGCCTTCCTGTCAATTAGGCTCAGCCAAGAGTTTGACAAGAACCGTTTTTGTTTCCTTTGGGAAAGGGATAAATTGACTGCTTATAGATATAGAACTCTAGTATTTGGATTTACATCATCACCCTTCATTCTACATTATGTAATGAAGAAACATGCCAGTAAATTTCCTCTTGACAAATGCACTAATATTCTTTCCAGTCAATTCTATGTTGATAATTTAATATTCACAGGTAAATAATTCTAAGGAAATGACTGACCTTTATCGGCTTTGCTATGAAAGAATGGGTCTTGGTGGTTTTATTTCAATATCTTGGAATTCAAATTCACTTGAACTGAGACAACTGATAGAAAGGGATGGCAAATTGGTTGAACACTCAAATGAGACAGAGAAAATTCTAGGTTACAGATTTAATCCTAATATAGATGAGATGCAGCTTGCGCCTGTTGAATTTCACTCTGTCAGTACTAAAAGACAATTGTTATCCGAGACTTCAAGTTTATTCGATCCACTGGGGTTAGTCTTACCCATTAGTATCAAAGGAAAGTTATTGATGAGGAAGGTGTGGCAACACAAATTAGGATGGGATAAAAAATTGCCTGAGGACATAATAAATGAGTGGGATAATATTAAACCAGACTTTGAGAAAGCTAATCAGGTCTCCTTTAATAGGCAGGCATTAAATGAGAATGAAGAGTATGGACTTGATATTTTTAGTGACAGCTCACAAAATTGCTTTGGGTTTGTTGCTTATGGTACCAGTAAGGAAAGTAGTTCCCTCTTATTTCCTAAAGCAAAAGTGGATCCTGCTAACAAGGAAAAAGAACATAGTATCCCAGTCTTGGGAGCTAGGAGTGATTCTTGCTTTAAAGTGCATCTCCACTATTTTGAATGCCTATTCCAATATAAGATTCAACTATATTAATATTGCTGTTGATCCACAAGTTGTGCTCAACTGGTTAATAACCAGACAGACTAAACTAAAATCTAAGTTTGTCAAAAATAGAATAGGTGAGATGGATAGTAAACTACAACAGCTTGAAAGGGATTATAACATTCCCATTAGTTTTAATTATGTCAAAACTGAAAATAATCCTGCTTATCTCTTAACTAGAGGATTAACCTACAACAAATTTATCGATAACTTTGAATTTTGGCTCAAGGGACCAGATTGGATGAAATATGAATTAAATACCTGGCCTAAATACCCATTGTTGAGTGTGGGTTTTAATCTGATGAATCAAAATATCAATACAATACCATGCAAGGAAAAGAAGTTGAAATCAAACCTATTTTTGACATTAATAAGTTTTCAAACTATAATAAAGTTATGAAAATCACTGAGTATCTATTCAAATGGATTTGTATGAAGAGTGGTGAAAACTCTCATGAGAAGGTATTGGATTATTGGATCATGATAAATCAGTCAGTCGGTTTTGCTAAAGAAATTAGCTTCCTTAAACAAGTGGATACACTCAAGTCAAGTAACTGTAAAGATTCAGAAGTGCCTTCCTTAGTATTGAATTTAAACTTGTTTCTTGATGAAAAGGGCATCCTGAGATCACGAGGAAGGATTTCCAAATCACTTAATTTGATTATAATGTGCATAATCCTGTACTTTTGGGAAAAGATCACCATTTCACTACTTTTTACCAGATTTTGTCATGCTCAGGTACAACACATGGGAGTCAGTACTACCTTAAATTTCCTAAGGTCCCAAGGATTCTGGATCCCAAAGGGTAGATCTTCTGTTAAAGCTTCAATTAAGGACTGCAAAATTTGCCAGAAGTATAATGCACTTGCCTATAATTACCCTAAAGTAACCAGTATGCCTAAGCAGCACATGAATCTGATCAGACCTTTCAATCATGTGGGAGTTGATTATACAGGTCATGTATTTTTGAGAAAAGATAATACTAATGCTTTGAGTAAATATTTCATATTGATTTTCACTTGTCTTGATATCAGGGCTGTCCATTTTGAGTTGTTGCCTGACGTGTCAACTAAGAATTTCATTCTGGCCTTTCAAAGATTTTGTAATCAATATACTATTCCAACTTACTTGTACAGTGATAATGTCCGATCATTTGTGAAAAGGGGAGACATATTAGAGAAAACTCTTGAGTCAAATGAATTTTTGGATGAACTCTCAAAGAACAAAATCAAACATGTAAGAATCCCAGTATATTCAGCATGGGTTGGGGCAGCATGGGAACGTCTTATCAGAACAGTAAAAAACTGTCAGTATAAGGCAATTGGAAGATTAAATCAACATATTTTGAGTTTCTCACTGCCCTTTCAAACATAAAAAATGCCATTAATTCTAGACCTCTCACTTATAGAGCCAGTTCAGAAGAATTTGAATTTATAATTCCAAATTCATTCCTCAAACTTAACAACATTGGTTCAAAGATGAAACTGATATTTGGGTTAATGATGAAAATCAGGAAAATCTTGAAAATGCACTTTGCAAGCAGAATGAGATGTTTGAGGAATTTGTAAGGTTGTAGTATGAAGACTATCTTCTGAGTTTAAGGGATCATGCAAAAAATCTTTACCAGAAAGAATGGTCTGACAAGATAAAGAAAGGAGATGTAGTTTTGATTAAACATCCAAATAAACCCAGACTCTTTTGGTTAATGGGAATGATATTAGAGATAATTATTGGGCATGACAATAAGGTTAGAATTGTTAAAGTGAAACAAAATAATGGAGAAATTGCCTTCAATGCAATAAAGAATTTGTATCCCATGGAATTAAATATCACTCTTGAAAGTCAAAATCCATCACAACCTTCAGAGGTAGATACTGGAAACGATTCAAATCAAACAAATCCTCAAGCTCCATCTGCAAATAATAGAGATCTCAAACCAAAAAGAAAGGCTGCATTAAAGCAGCATGAACTTATGAAAAATAAACTTGATTATTTATAAATTATAAATTGGGTATTAGGTGTTGGGTAAAATGCTACACCCTGGTTCAGGGGTGAGAATACATGTGTTTAGGTGGTGGTTTAAATACTGCACCCTTAATCTAAGGATGAGAATAAAATGTTTTATCAAAGTTTGATTAGAGGCATTAAAATCTTATTGATTTATTATATTTGTATTTATATTGATTTGGACACAAGGTTGCATTGCATTGCATTTGTTACAAATGCAATCTCTTGTCTGGAATATATTAGAAATTACGTAAAAGGTACGTCATATTGAACTCATTTATTGAACTCTGGAGGTTTAATTTCATTAAAGTAATAAATTATGTATATTTAAATTATTGGATAAAATCTGAATAATAATTTTAATGATCAATTGCTACTGATAATTTGTAGTCTATTGAAAGATTTTAATATTTTAAATAAATACCGAAAATTCTGGTCGATGAAAAAGTAAACAATGATTGAGTTATGTATAGATATTGCTTACTGCTAGTTGCCGGCTTTGTTTAAAAAATTCTTTGATTCTGTGAAATTAAGACACTGAGAATTTGTGTCAACAGCAGCCTTGCTGTGGATGTACTGTGTCTTGCGACACTGCTTCTGACCTTTTCCTTTTTGGCTACCTCCCTAGTAAGGGGGAAAAAGCCTTGGTAAATGTATGTATGTAAAAGTAAATAATATAAGTTTACTGTAAATCAATTTCGGAGGAACATTTACTTCCATCTGTAAAGAGAAACCTCTCTTAAAAAACAAAAGAGGATTACATCACAATTTAGTTGGATAAATTTAGTTGGATAAATATCCACAGTTGGATAAATTCAATTAGGCGAAAGAGAGTAAGTACACACTCGGCCGAGTTAAAACCAGTCTCTCGAAAAGTCTTCGCCTTTTCAATAAATTACATATAAGAATCAAGAAGGTAAGATTGAACTTTCTCATTTTGAATTAGTCTAACTAAAGTAAGAAATTGTTTGTTTGTTTGGATGAGGAAAACAGATCCTTTTCCAATAGTGATACAGGGCTGCGACACTGTAAATGGTGTGGGTATGATGTGCATACATTACATGTTTAGGAGGGTAACCAATTCTATTTACAAAAGATTGCAAAGGAGGAGCATGCCAATAGGAGACCTTTTGGTCCATAAATAGGTCGGATGCAAAAAGATATAACTATAAATAAACAAATAAATACAAATAATAGTAATATAAATAGTGAATAGGTAAAGTTAACTAATAAAGAAATGTGCGATTAAGTACAAATTCAATTCACTTGGGGAGCATCTTTGGTAAAATTATTCTTTGGTTATTAGGAATCAAAATCTCAGAAGGAACCAGCAACTTGGGTTCAAGTCGATGACTCAGCGTCTGCTCATTGAGAGAGCATTTACATGATGTGCAAAGTCAGATTTTCGTGGTAAGGCAGATATGTGAGAAAGCTTTAGCAAAGGGTTAAGATGTTTTTGGGCCTTCGAGTATTTGGAGAAGGGTTTTGACAGGGTAGATGGAAAGGCATTGTGGGAGGTTTTACAGATATATGGGATAGGAGGAAAGCTGTTAATAGCAGTCAAGATTTTTTTTTTTTTGCAAGAGTAGTACAACCTGTGTTAAAGCCATAAGGATCAATGAGAGGATATCACAGTTGTTCACGCAACTGGGATACCACTTTCTTGATACTTGGTTTCTCATTTCTAGGCATCATGACTTATATGTTTTTGATGGAATCCACCAAACTCACAGAGGCAAAGATGTTCTTACAAAGTGGAGTTCCTTAGGGTTCCATTCTTTGGCCACTTCTCTTCATAGTATATATAAGTGATATAGACCACGGACTGAAATCTATTATCTCCAGATTTGCTGATAATACAAAACTGCATGGAATGGCAAACGATCACTTAAACTAATGGTCTGTGAATTGGCTAATGAAATTGAACACAAGTAAATGCAAGGTTATGCACATAGGTAGAAATAACAGTAAGTACAATTACAAGTTATTTAGAAATCCGTTAACAAAAGTGGATAGTGAAAAGGATCTTGGGTTAATTATCAGTAATGATTGCAAATCATCTAAACAATGTATTTCAGCCTCTGAGAAAGCAAATAAGTTTCTAGGACTGATTGCGTGGTCTTATGACTTCAACCACAGTTGGAATATGCCGTTCCCTTATGGTCACCAACAGATTGGAAAAAGTACAACAGCGAGCCACAAGACTGATTCCAAATATCAAAAATAAAAGATATGAAAATCAATTAAATCATATGAATCTATCCCCCCCCCCAAAAAAAAAAAAAAAAAAAAAGTAGACTCAGGTGACTTGATACATGTCTAAGTTTTTTAAAGGGAATCGACAACATTAAAAGTGACAACATTTTCACACTTATTATTTCTCAATTTGTTTATTATTATCTGTCCATTTATTATTATTTACTATTTACCTGATTGTTTATCATTTAACTTTACCTATTTATCTATTTATTCTTATTTATCATTATTATTTTTTTGTATTAATTTATCTATCATCATTATAGTTTTTTCGCATCTGACCAAGTTATGGACCAAAAGGTCTCCTGTCGGCATGCTTCTCCTTTGTAACCCTTTGAATTTGAAATGGAGAGAGCGACGAGTGGTTTGATGTATGGGTGGGACTTCGCCAGGGATGTGTTGTGTCGCCGTGGCTGTTCAATGTCTAAATGGATGGGGTGGTGCGAGAGGT
Source organism: Oratosquilla oratoria (assembly GCF_046742065.1). NCBI lineage: Eukaryota > Metazoa > Arthropoda > Malacostraca > Stomatopoda > Squillidae > Oratosquilla > Oratosquilla oratoria. The sequence goes on from NC_134788.1 coordinate 38,829,456, forward strand.
AAGTGCAAGGGTAATGGGCTGGGGATTAGAGAAGGTTAAAGAAAATGAAGAAATTTGGAGGATTAGAGGAGGAGTTAAGGAGGTTAGTGTCTGAGTTTAAGAAGGTGTGCTAAAGAAGGCGCCTACGTGATGTTTTCCGAACCAACGGTTATCCGAGTCAGACCGTATGGAAATGGACGAGGACGCAATGTGCCGAGACACCATCCCCTCACACAGGACACAGGGTCACAATTCTGTACATTAAAGGTGCATCAGAGGTGACGGCCAGGATACTCCGGGACAAGAACATACAGGTAGCACATAAACCACGCAACACTCTGCATCACAACCTCACCAGGGTCAAGGACATGGAAGCACCCACTCAGTAGTCGGGTGTAGTGTACCGCATTGGCTGTTTGGATTGTGATGCAGATTACATAGGAGAAAGACAGAAGAAACTCGCCACTAGAATTAAAGAGTATAAACAGGCAATTAAACGGAAAGATGCAGCCTCAGCACTTTATAAACACATGGACGAGCTACAGCACAACATTGACTGGGAAGGAGCCAGAGTGGTACACAGAGACGGCTCAAAGAAAAGGAGAATATTTGTAGAAGCGTGGACGACAAAAGAAGTTAGCGTAAATAGGTGCATAGACTTAAATTCAATATACCTGGGCACTAGGAACACAATGACAGACTCAACATAAAGTGAGAGAGTACAGGGTGAACAAAGGTCACAGTGTGTATGAACATGATTTAATTTATTTCCTTTTTCGTGCAAGTGTAGTCCACTTTTTCACTTGTTGTATAAGTTGCATTTTATTCTATTGTATTTATTCTTTGTAAATAAAAATGTATATGATCCATTATGTATAATTGGGTATGTAAGGTTGTGACCAGTTATCCGGTTCCCGTAACGACTGGAGGAGGAGGGGACCCGGACAGCTTCGGTATCACGGAATACCTCTCCCAGTTCCAACTACGGCCAATGTATTAAGCTTTTTGTCCACTGTATCTCATTACGCCCCTGAAGACGGTCCTAGGACCGAAGCGTGGGCATTAAACATCCCACTTTGTTAACATAGGTAAAAGCTTGGCGGGATGCTTTGTCTTCATTTTTGTTTGCTGTTAGCCCAAAAAGTCATCTGCAAAACACTCCCTACGCGACGTACGCAAGATTTTGAGAGCAAAGCAAGTAGTGTGCCTCTACGTTAAAGGTTGCTTTTTTTTGCCTAGTTCTTCATTGGTTCTGATCGCCGCTGCCAAATTTGTAGATAGAAAGAAGGCGACGTATTAAACGTGTTCAGTGTTTACATTCTCTAATGCCAGACATACAGTTACTATAGGCATAAAGTTACAAGTTAGTGAACACCGTAATTGAATCTGGAGAAAATTGTGTTGTCATTCTGATTTATGAGTAAAATAAACAATGGACGTAAATTTTTCACAAATTTAATTGCAACTCATTTGTAGTGACCGTTGCAACGGTGAATCCGTTACTCGATAAGATAATCTCAAAAGTTTGTTTTAGTACTGGTTGATTGAGGGGCAGGGTTGAGTCTAACCTAACCCCCCCCCCCGCCTATGTAGGAATAGGAGATAAGTATGGAATTTCAACCCACAACTAGGCGAAAGGCTCTGCCATCCCCTTTATAGGAGGAAAGGGTCTGTTGGTTTGTAATATTGTCAGCAGTTGCAACTGCTACACGGATTGGACAGTGGCAACTGTGTGTTTGTTTACACTAAGCAAACAATGACCAATGTTAACAGTGGTGGTGGTGGTTGTTGGCGAGTTGTGTGCCCGGGTAGGTGGGCACCTATTCGAGGGCTAGGACAATGTAATTGGTGTGGATGTCATGTGAACACATCCCATTTTCATGAGTGATTTTAATAATCGATTTTACTGTGTGCTTTTCAGTAAAATATTCTTATAATAGGGGATGGCATGTATGAAATGGTTTGGGTACAAAACACCCACAATCCTACTATTACAAATCTCAAAAAGTTAATGTCAATCTTATTACATTTTTTTCCAGAAAGGTAACCATCAACATTTCTGTGGGAAAGTTATCCATAGATTCCATGTATTTGTCATGCAACAAAGAAAACCCGATGTGGCATCTATACCTCAGCTATCTCATGGGGAGAAACATTTCTAGTGCGACCTATTTTATGCAGTTTTCTCACCAAAATATTACCACATATATCACATGATGACATAGTAGAGAAGCCTTTCCAGTGTGACTTGTGTGATTCTGCTTTCTCGCAAAAGGGTGGTCTCAAACATCACATGATGACCCACACAGGAGAGAAGCCTTTCCAGTGTGACTTGTGTGATTCTGCTTTCTCGCAAAAGGGTAATCTCAAACATCACATGATGACCCACACAGGAGAGAAGCCTTTCCAGTGTGACTTGTGTGATTCTGCTTTCTCACATAAGGGTAGTCTCAAATATCACATGATGACCCACACAGGAGAGAAGCCATTCCAGTGTAACTTGTGTGAATCTGCTTTCTCACTTAAGGGTAGTCTCAAATACCACATGATGACCCACACAGGAGAGAAGCCTTTCCAGTGTAACTTGTGTGATTCTGCTTTCTCACATAAGGGTAGTCTCAAATATCACATGATGACCCACACAGGAGAGAAGCCATTCCAGTGTAACTTGTGTGATTCTGCTTTCTCACATAAGGGTAGTCTCAAACATCACATGATGACCCACACAGGAGAGAAGCCATTCCAGTGTAACTTGTGTGATTCTGCTTTCTCACAAAAGGGTAGTCTCAAAGATCACATGATGACCCACACAGGAGAGAAGCCTTTCCAGTGTAACTTGTGTGATTCTGCTTTCTCACAAAATGTTATTCTCAAACGTCACATGATGACCCACACAGGAGAGAAGCCTTTCCAGTGTGACTTGTGTGATTCTGCTTTCTCGCAAAAGGGTGGTCTCAAACATCACATGATGACCCACACAGGAGAGAAGCCTTTCCAGTGTGACTTGTGTGATTCTGCTTTCTCACATAAGGGTGGTCTCAAACATCACATGATGACCCACACAGGAGAGAAGCCTTTCCAGTGTGACTTGTGTGATTCTGCTTTCTCGCAAAAGGGTGGTCTGAAATGTCACATGATGACCCACACAGGAGAGAAGCCATTCCAGTGTAACTTGTGTGATTCTGCTTTCTCACATAAGGTTAGTCTCAAATATCACATGATGACCCACACAGGAGAGAAGCCATTCCAGTGTAACTTGTGTGATTCAGCTTTCTCAGAAAAGCGTCATCTCAAACGTCACATGATGACCCACACAGGAGAGAAGCCTTTCCAGTGTGACTTGTGTGATTCTGCTTTCTCATACAAGGGTGATCTGAAACGTCACATGAGGACCCACACAGGAGAGAAGCCATTCCAGTGTGACTTGTGTGATTCTGCTTTCTCGCTAAAGGGTGGTCTGAAACGTCACATGAGGACCCACACAGCCATTCCAGTGTAACTTGTGTGATTCTTCTTTCTCGCAAAAGGGTCATCTCAAACGTCACATGAAGACTCACACATGAGAGAAGCTATTTCGGTGTGACCTATGTGATTCCACTTTTTTCACAAAAGGGTCACCTCAAATGTCACATGATGATCCACGAATCCTGGAAAAAGCCTCAGCGGAAAAAAGCCCCACATAGGAAGACCCCTGTTCGGGAAGAAGCCCCACCGGAAAAAAAGCCCCACTGGAAAAAAGCCCCCAATTTATAAATAATACTTATTAATAACAGTAATACTTGTTGTAAATAAGACCTAGTTCAAAGGGCCCGGTGAGTTGGTTTCACATTCCGTGAGGTTGAGGTGTTTAATTGCATTAAATGTGTGAAGTAGACTTCCCTAATGGTGTGGGTATACAAGTCCCACATTCATCACAGTATCATTCATATCATTAGTGTGTACTCATCTGTGTGGATATATATATATATATTTCAACATGGAAATGATAAAAAACAACAAAGGTGGACAGAAACTTTGTTACGATGGTTATATGTACACGAAGAAGAGTGTGAACAAAACGTCTATACGATGGGAGTGTTCAAGGAGAAAAGCTATGAAATGCAGTGCAACACTGTACACGGACTTGGATATATCTATTGAAATCAAAGGTACAAAACATAGTCATAATTCTAATACTGCTAAAGTAGATGCCACGAAGGCCAGAGTTCAAATGAATGAGCACGCTTCTGCCACCAGAGGAAAGCCAAGTCAGATTATTGCCGATACTGTTGTTAATCTTCCTGTCGCAGCGCGTGCTGAGATTGGAAACTCAGAGTCTGTGAAACGCACGATTCGCAACCATAAGCGCCACGCTCTTCCGAAAGATCCCGCTTGTCTGCAAGATTTAAAACTGGACGATTCATGGACTATGGTTGATGGTCAGGAGTTCATGTTCTATGATAGTGGTGCTGATAGCAGTAGACGGGTTATTGTCTTTGCAACTGAAGAGGGATTGCGTTATCTTACTCGTTCCACTCAATGGTTTATGGATGGCACATTCCGGACTGCTCCGAAACTCTTTCATCAACTCTATTTAATTCGTTGCCCTTTAGGCGAGTCGAAGATAACATGTGTCTACGCCTTTCTTTCTGGCAAAACTCAGAGCATATATGAAGAAGTGTTCCAAGCCATTGTTGAACAGTGTGCCACACTAGGATTCAACCTTGATCCTACGACAATCACAACCGATTTCGAACTCGCGACTGTGAATGCTATCCGGACTGTATTCGGGGATCACGTTCAGTGCCACGATTGTTTGTTTTTTTTCACCTAACGCAGAACACCTGGAGGAAGATACAGGAATTAGGCCTTGTGACACTGTACAAGACAGACGAAGAAAGTAGATTATTTTGTTTATTGTTAGGTGCCTTGGCTTTTCTGCCATGTGACAGAGTTTCGGAGGTGATGGAATTTTTAAGAACTGTTATTCCGGAGCAACTCAGTTGTCTGGTAGATTATTTCGATGCGACCTACGTGTGTGGAGGATATCGTCGTATCCAGATGCCTGCCGAACGCCGCCCAGGTGATGTGCTACCGACCGCCGCTTCGTATGCGCCGAAGGCCACCCCTTTTTCCACCCGAACTTTGGAACGTACACGAAGTAACCTTGTCTGGCGGGCGGGCGGGCGGGCATCGTACGAACAAGCATTGTGAGGCGTGGAATCAAGCCTTCACACATGTGGATGATCGGCCACGACCGACCGACCATCCTTCCGTGTGGATCGCGATCGAGGCTCTACGAAAAGACCAGGGCAGGGGAGACATACAAAAGACCTTCAGAAAAGGCTTCCCACTCTCTGCAAAGACTTCCAAGCAGGCCAGAAAGACATTGAAGCGTTTCTTAAAGGCTGTGCCCACTGCATCCGCTTGTAATTCGATTTAGATTTACTTAAAGTAGTGCTAACTTTCAAATGTACTATTTCATAACTTAGTGCTGACTTTGTATTTTTCTATAATAAAAATCTGCTATTCATAATATTTAGTATATTGTAGTATTTTCATATAATATCATGTAAACTGGTGCTGACTGTATTATTTTATACTTGATACTTTTATACTTTATACTGCATAGCTAGCCTCAATTATACTATTGATTTTCTATTGTCATGTATTATTTGTGTTGGATTGAAGTAATTTCCGATTGTTTTATTAATATTTAGTATATTGTATTATTTTCATATAGCGTCAAGTAAACTTATCTTTTAAGCAATAAACACATAGTTTTATTCTTAAATTGTGACCTTGTTTTCCTAAATTGGGGCTTTTCTAGAAATTGTTTTGTTTTTTTTTCCGCCTGGGTATTTTCAAGGTGGGGCTTTTTTCCGCCAGGGAATTTCTTAAGTGGGGCTTTTTTCCTAGGAATTTTTGGGTATTTTTTCTGTTGGGGCATTTTTTTTTTCCAAACCCCGATGATCTACACTAGAGTCGCTCTTTCCAGTGTGACACTAAAGAGCGATCTTAAATGTCACATTATTACCCACGCTGAAAAGAAGTCATTTCAGTGTGACCTGTGCAATAAACTTTTTATTTTTGTTATTTACGTAAGGTCTTTTCAAAAGTCACGTCACATGATTACCCATACAGGAAGGAGAGAACCCATTGCAGTCAGTGTAACAACCTGCGCCATAAACATTTTCCCCGACTTTTTTTTTTTTTCTCAAATGTCACACGGTGATCCACGCATGATTGAGCCTTTTACGGTGTGACCTGTGGAATGAAGCTTTCTGATATAATAAGGACGATTTGAAATGTCACTTGATGACCCACTCCGGAACAAAAAAGGCCTTTCCAACAGCTTGAAGGAGCAGTAAGTATCTAACAGCATATGGTAATCAACACAGGTGAGAAGACTTGATTGTCTGACTTGTGCGATGCAGCTTTCTCGCGAGAGATGCTTTCAAATATCACATGGTAACTCACACGAGATAAGAACTTGAAGTTCATAGGGTAATACTGGCACTCCTGATTCCATTATCTATGTTTATGGGTTCTCGGGAACATGTCAGGAATGAAGGCAATCGTAGATATAATCAGACGTAGGTGGTAAAGTATACTCCCCTCCCCTTGTCATTTCTACCTATTTGGTATGTGCCGTTCACATACCAACGGAGTCGGCATTTTTAAAGGAGAAACTGGGAGAGTTTGAATAATCCCATAACATCGGAAATATAGATAATTAGGAATGCCCGATGTGAGTGATTCAATTAGGATGGGTGACGACCTACAAGGGATGGACGAAGCCGTTGTCAAGGTTGAGTCATGGGATGGCGATCAATTATAGGAAGCGGTATCCAGACTATGTTGGGAATTTCATTCATGCAGGTAGAGTATTATACATGAAGATATACATGCACACTCAATGATCCCCAGTGCAAATATTAATCTATTTTCAACCACATTAACTTTTCACTTTCAATTCCATGTCATCACGATCGAGACTGACAATGCGCTCAACGAAGACATGAAAAATTAATGTGGTTGAAAATAGATAAATATCTGCACTGGGGACCATTCAGTGTGTGTGTGTATAACACTTGCCCACGCGCACGTACTACCATTGCACCATCATAGCGGGGATGGGTTGAGCATAAGATTCGTGCTGTATATGTATGTAACTCGAGCATACAAATAGAAGAAATTGTGCTCAACTTATATCTCTCTTGATGGCGCAGTGGTTAGTCACTGTTCACTTTGGTATGTCTGAGCTGGGTTCGAGTCCTTGGCCTCACTGCGTATCAGTTTCCGCATATGTCTCCGTTGAGCGCATTGTCAGTCTCGCTCGTGATGACATGGAATTAAAAGTAATAAGTTAATGTGGTTGAAAATATAGATGTAAGTGTTATCACCACTGTCGCCGCCCTTGTAATCCTCTCTTATGGATATGGCGACTCACTTCTATTAGTTATAATCTCCTGTCCAGGAATCCCCCCGAGATGATATATACAAGATCTTACGTGAGCTTTGCAGTGACGTGGTGACTTCCTTGGTTCAGTGGTTTAAGGTCCTCACCAAAGGGCGTGATCTTACATACGTGGACCAACGATCTTTCTCCTCCACCCTTTCACCAGTCTTTACGGCATTATTGTTTGGAATAATCTCGAGAATTCCACCCATGCAGGCAGTCCAGGTGTCCATATATGTATGTTCTATATAAATATTGATAAAACAAAAAATGTGAAATTTTGCATGTACTATATGAAATAATTTGATAAAATAAAATAAAAATATGACATAAAAAGATTCTTACCCCTAATAGATTATCGCATGCACTGGGACTAGATTGAATGTCCTGCTTCGACAACAATCGGCAGATTATTACGGCATAGCGACTATATTAATTTGATTCACAGTTTTTGTATTTTATTAAGTTCCAATAACTTCATTCCTGGTTTCAACCTTAAGCACTTTACTGGTTGTAAAACTTACTACTGATCCTGTATCAGTAAATATATGAATAGGTCTATTGAATAATTTGATAGAATAAAAAAAATGTGATAGTTTGTATGTATGATGTACTCATAAAAAAAATCATATCAAGAGGTGGACTGAAGTTATACTTGGATGGGTTTAGTACTTGTCATAATACAGAGAGATTTAAAAAAGGCAATAAAAAACGAAAACGACAATACGAAATGAATATCGCTGATAGACCCAAAGAGAATCCCCAAAAAATTCTATAGTTACATTAGAGATAAATAGGTCATTAGGAATCACATTGGCCCACTATTATCTGCTGACGGTCAACTTGAGCATTCAAACAAAGTAATGTGTGATATTTTAAACGAATTGTAGCTCAGTATTCGTAAACTAAACACCTCAAAGTGAACTCCAAACTGGGTAAACTTACTACGGTCAATATAAAAGAAAAAATTAAAAGGTGTATAGAGAAACTCAAAATTTATAAAACACCAAAAATCTTAAAGGAAACGAAAAATGAGAATATTGTTCCATTAGAAATTATATTCAGAAAAAAAAAATCCATCATATCCGGAGATGTCCAAAGAGAATGGAAGCTAGCTATCATTTTCCAATATTAAAAAAAAAAAAGTGACAAAAAGAAACCAAATAAGTACAGGCCTATAAGAAAGTAACTGATAAATGATAGCCACATGCATGGGTTCAGACGGAAACGTTCTTGCGAGACTAACTCAGATTGTACAACACAGTCATCTCAATTTATGAGTAAAGAAACAATATAGATTTAATACATTTAAACTTTGTAAAAGCTTTTGATACCGTCCCCCACGAAAGACTACTTACTGAATTAGCTTCACACAGACAAGTGTAGCCTGATAAGTTGGACTAGAAATTGGTTGAATGATCGAAAACAGAGAGTGGTTTTAAATGGCAAAACTACTAGATGAAAAATTGTTACTAGTGGAGTTCCTCAGGTTCCGTTTTTGGGCCACTTCTATTCATAGTGTATACAAATGATATAGACCACGGACTAAGATCGCTGTCTCCAAATTTGCTGATGATACAAAATTGTGCGGAATTGCAAATGATCACTTAAATCAATTAGATATTCAAGAAGATTTAGATAAATTACAGCAATGATCTGAAAAAGTGGCTAATGGAATTTAAGACAAGTAAATGCAAAGTTATGCACAGAGATAAAAATAACAGTAAGCACGATTGCAAGTTATTTAGAAATTCGTTAACAAAAGTGGATAGTGAGAGGGATCTCGGCGTAATTATCAGTAACGATCTCAAATCATCTAAGCAGTGTATTTCAGCCTTTGAGAAAACAAATAAGATTCTAGGACTGATTGCGCGATCTTTTGGCTTCAAAAGTCCATCTCTCATTAACAAGCTATATAAATCGTTAGTTCGTCCACATTTAGAATATGCTGTTTCCGAATGGTCACCGAATCTCATTAAAGACATTGACAGATTGGAACAAGTACAACGGCGAGCCACAAAACTGATTCCAAATATCAAAAATAAATCATACGAAAATCGACTAAAATTAATCTGTCCCCCCCCCTCAAAAAAAGCGTAGACTCAGAGGTGACTTGATACAGGTATTTAAGATTATAAAGGGGATTGACATCAAAAGTGACAAAATTCTTACATTGAGAATCCGACAAGAAATAGTCTCAAACTGTCAGGAAATAGATTTGATTTGGAAGTGGGTAGAAACAACCTCGCCAACCATGTAGTTAATGAACGGAATAAACTTCCTGCAGAGGCAGTGCAATGTAGTTCAGTTCGAAGCTTTCAGATTCGTTTAGACAAACATCTAAGCAAGATCCTGTAATGACTACCATTTATTTGATATTATTTGATTGTTTGTTATTATTTGCTTGTTTTTCATTTATTATTGTTTCTCTGCCAATTTGTTATTTACTATTTACTTGTATCTTTATTATTTGACTATACTTATGCATTTCTTTATTCTATTTGTCGTTATTACAGTTTTTGTTTTATTATATTTATCGCTATTTATATTATCACATTTTTTTATTATTATTAAATTTTCGCATCCGACCTAGTTATGGACCAAAAGGTCTCCTGTCAGCATCATGCTCCGCCTTTGTAATCCTTTGTAAGAAATTGCCAGATAAGATGGTGCTGTGCAAAGAACCGAAGAAGAGAGAAATGCCAAGGGTGCGTCCGTGGTGGTGACAGATTTAGAGTTGAATCAACCAAGAGACACTGGAGAACACAACCATGTAACTATCGCACGATTCAACAGTGAAAGTAGGCAAGGCAAGGCTAAAACAGAAGTGAAGAGATTGCCTGAGTTTGTAACCCTGTGCAGATAATCTCCAGGGGCTGTATACACAAAACTTTTTTATTTAGGCTTAACAATCTCTGCTAGCTAACAGAAAATCACAAAAAGTTATGCACCAATGCTTAACTAACAAATGTTGAAATAATGTTCTTCCTTACTACTTACATTTTAGTTTATCAATTTATTATTTGATAATCTATTATTTTTTAATAAATTTGCGAAACGAGATCCAAATCCTAACGTTTTTATATTCGTTTTCTTTGCGTTCAGTTCCGTGGAAGAAAGGCACATCGACGTCAATACTGAGCTTATTTTTAGTATTTTGATGAACACCTACAAAGAATAATGAGTATTTACTTCATTATAAATCACAGGAAATCAGACAAACAATTGCTTCCATTTCTACATATGGGGAATACAATTTTCGTACATTACTAAAGAACAACAAATTGATTAAAAAAAAATTGGGGCAAATTTCGGAAATTTTTTATATCTTTTTTTTATTGAAATTTTTAAACATGCATAGGTTGCTAATATTCTATTCTTTTATTCATACATTTTTTTATTTTTTATTTTCTCAAATTAAAAAATTAGAATGAGCATAGCTTCCTTACATTTCATTGTTCAGTTCATGTAATCTATTCGTTCCACAGTAGATGTCAATTTGGAAAACTGACATTTTTAAAAGTATCATTAAATATTTCTATATTCTTGACATTCTAAAGATTATATTATGTCTTTCCACTACACACATACATTGAAATCTTAGTTATATGGCTTTATTGAACGGAACTATACTTTTAATGCAACTTATAATCTATTAGATTATTTGCTCAGTTGTCACGTGGAAAATAGAAATGAATCGTTAGCTTAACCTAAGGACATGATCTATTCATTTAGTGTTTAATATCTATTCTGATAATTTCCGTTATTTCCTTTTCCCTATATATCTCCTCTTCTAATTCACCAGTCGTCTTATAGATCAGTAATTATCCATTCCGCTTCGACTCAACTTCCCATATCTCATCAAATTTCCCATATTACTTCGTTTACTTTCGCCACGCCCTCTCTTCCCACTCCCTTATTACCCTAATGCTTCGTCTAATTCCACAACTTTATGTCAACCCTTCTCTTCGGTCTTCCATTGACTTTTGCCATTTTCTTAATCCTCCTCCACTTGATCATTCGTAGAATGCAATTTACACTTTTTATATTTCCCTTCCATCTTGACCATCGCTATCCATTCACTCGTCCCTTGGAGCAATAGATGTTTCTTGTAAATGTCGACATTATAGCAACCTGATCTCTCAGATTTGAATCAAGTCGCCCGATGTTACGTAAACGCATGTAGGGTATGTATACTGGCTGTAGGTCTCCAGTGGATGTTCTAATTGTTACATAATTTTTTGGTCACACTTCTCTTGTTATATTAGAGAGCTGATTACTTTTTATTATACAATTTCCTTTAAACAAACCCGAGTTTCCACGAGAAACAATTGAAGAATTCCATTGATCATTCTTTAACGGTTATTTTTTAGACAAATATTGGTCAGTATACTTTGCCTGTATCTGCAAAAAGAGACTTGTATAAAGAGAAAGGGAGAAGGAATAGACCGGTCAGTAAAAAAGGGAGAGATGTAACACAAAGGATGATCAGCACGTACGACTCTGCCCTCTACTCGGTTGCAGTCACTGACCGATTATACCAGAGGCACGACAATTATTGGTTTTAAAAGTAATACATTTTCTTTGAATATTATAAGAGAACACGCCAACTATATTTCTTCTGTTAATTTTTATTAACAATAAGAAAATTTCAACCATGAATTAGTTTGATAATTGGTTGTATATAAGTTGATGGAATGCTGGCTACATTCAATCCAAATCTTAAACGACAAAAAGAAAGAAACATACCACAATGAAATAATAATAAAATCATACAACTTGGCAATATTACGCCCCCCCCCCCAATGCTTAGTAACGGCCACGGCTACTTGGCCTGATGCCCTTGGTCTGACCATTGCTTGACCTACTACTGGGTGTGTCAAACTTGGTCCACAGCTACGAGATACGTGACAGAGAGAGAAAGAGAGAGAGAGAGAGAGGGGGGGCGGGGAGAGAGAGAGAGAATAATTAGATGACAACGATGTAATGAAAGTTTCACTGTTGTTGGACGGTGACGAGAGTGCTAACAGGGGGCGAGGGGGGGAAGGGTCATTAACGATGACAGGGGGGTCAGTGCAAGAGGAGGTCAAAGGTCGGAGGTCATCATCGACTTTGGGGGAGCCGGAGAGAGGTGGACGAGTAGGTGGAGGAGGAGGAGCAAGCGAGCAGGGGGGGAGGGCTGCTGCTGGACTCCTCAGGGGCTTCCTTCCACAGGAGGTGGAAGAGGAGGAGGAGGAGGAGGAGACGGCCATGACTGAGTGTGTGTGAGTGGCGTTGTTCATTCATTGCAAGTGTTTCCATACAAAGGCGTAGATAGAGGGCGTTCACCTGACTTTTGGCTTCAGACGGCGTACGTACCACTTGCCCGTTCCCTTCTCTTTCTATATCCTGTTCCTCGGCAGTGCCCCCTCCCCTCCCCTCCCCTCCCCTCCCTGGCGGCTGTGCCTTTGTCTTGGAATGTCAACAGACACACAGACAGACAGAGATCTCCTGCGGTTTTGTCAGTTGTCTGGTCAGCTTAACGAGGCTTTGCTTTGTGGTACTTTCATTATTTTTGAGACATACATGGCTCGCAGGTAAGCTTATGCATATTGCATGTATTCATGCAAACCATATATGTGTGTATATATATATATATATACATATGACGACATCTTGACAGGTTGTGAGAGAGGCAGAGGGGAAAAGACACAAATAGAACGAGAGTTTATTATTTGACTAGTTTCGCACTATCTATGGTGCTTCTTCAGAAAGAATATTATACAACAGAAAATACTGGCAATAAATACAGAAAATATGTGGGTAATGAACTAGGATAGGTCCGAGTTCAAGGAGGCTCTAACTCTCGTGCGTTGATCGTACTGACACTCCGTGGGATGCCTCTGGTGATCCATCGTCTCGTTTTCTTCCACTCTTTTGCTGCGAGTGTCGTGCTATTGTCTCCGATAATTCTATATCACCCACTCTATTGTTCGTACATTTGTTGGTGGCTATGTATAAAGCTTCTACGATTTCCCTTTGCCTTTTGCTGAGATTATTATGCAGAATACTCGCTTGATCCCATTTAGGTTGATGTCCTTCTTCGTCTATGTGGTTCACGAGTGCACTGGTGTTGCGGTGGTATTATACATATATTACTAAACATACATCCATACACATCCGGCTGCCAAGTATACCTTAATGGTGCTTCTCATACATTCTAATCTAAAAAAAATTGTTTCTACCTAACAAGAAACGCTCAGAATGACAAAAGAGATCTTCCAGATACTGTGCATCACAGGAGAAATGTAAACAGAGAAACGCATCGAATTATAAATTTTGTTGAAAGAGTCCTCCGGTGGCTCCAAAAGATTGATTCACTCACTCATGTAAAAGTTCCTGAAGGAGGCTAATCAACTTCATTACAAGCCACTCTAACTAATCAACCCTTTCAAGTACTTACCAAGTTCAGGAGCATCGCATGCTTAATTAACAACTGTTAACAAACACTGAGGGTAGTCTGGGACTGGATAAACAGTGACGACCCGCCCGCCCGCCCGCAAGGGGCTGCAGCCAACCGTGTCTACGACAGAACGTCGAAAGACAGAATGTCGAATGGTCAAAATGTTGACACGACATATGGTCGAATGCGACATAATGTCGAAATATGCATTTCACTGATCATTCGGTCATGTGTGCCTTTTATATTAGTGGCACTTGAGTAATCATGACTAAAAGAGGTTGTTTGAAGTTGGATATTGTTTTAAAGAAAATCTTACTCGGCAATAAAGACGGACATATATATTTCCCAGATTACTCTACCCATCATGGAAGGCTCTTGAGATGTCGGATGAAGGGGGACTGCCAAAGCAGTGAGGAGCTGCTGCTGTTTAAGTCTGTGCAAAACCGCTGTCGTTCGTCCACGTACATTTCACGCAAACCCACGTCCACACTACCTTGCTCCAGTGCGGCGCTTGAGCAAAGTGAAAGAAGAAACAGGCTTCGAACCTCCTGCACAAACAGGATGATATCCTTTGCAGCTTCCATCGTAGCACGTTCAAAGTCACTTTTGCAAACATTGACTCTGAGATCCAGACCGCGCTGTGATGATGCAGCTTCTTGGATGGCTGGCTGAGAAGATACGACAATGAGCGTCTTTGGTGTTCTTGGTTGTCAACACGAAAAGGAGAGGAGGCAGCATGTGCTGCCCCATCACTGGTGCATGCAGCAGGGTGGAGTAGAGTGGATCAAACGATCCCGGGGAGACGTCAACGGTGCCATCACCGTACCACACCGAAAAATTTGATCAATTTCTCAGGATGTTTTTAAACAAAACACTATGATCCGCTCATTGTCGCCAAAACTGATATCAGCCATAACCCAAGGGTTCCCCCACCCCTTGTTTTGTCCTGATGTGAGGATCAGGTAGGGTAAGGTCTGTAGCACTACGAGGGAGGTAAGCCCGGCTGGCTTTTACGACGCTGCCAGCCTCTGAATCAGCCTTTTGATGCTCGGCTCCTCCTCCTCCGGAAGATATCATCCACGAACCTCTTCTGGAAGATGGCGGCTGGCTGGAGACCTGTTCTTCTTCTTGGCATATCATTCGCGACGTCGTCCCTTCCAAAATTTCTTTGGCGGCGATGCGCCTAATCCTGGACATCGATTGCTGGACCTTATCCCTTGCACGATTTAGTCCATGTACATATATTGTGACTTTTGTGGTTACTATCACACCATCGACAGTAGCAGCTTTTCCTGAACAGGCAGGCATGGTCCTCGCAGCGCCAGTATATTTTTTCCTTAACACATTTGTTTTTGGTGTAAAGGAAACCTGAGTATGGAAGTTTTTTCCTCCTTTTTGAGCAACGAAGAATTCTGCCATGTTTTCTTTGTATTGTATTCGAATGAATGTAGTTCAAGAATTGATTTTGAAATTAGAATATTCACTTTATGTACAGTCAAGAAAGTTGATTAGGGATAGTACCAAGTTTTTGGTGGATATTTCAGTTATTGCTGTTGAGCGTGAACACAGGCTTGCATTTTTCGATGATTTTATGTACACAATCACGTCGATATCTGAAATTTCGACATTTTGTCGCAGTCGACATTCTGTCGTTTCGGCATCCTATTGTTTCGACGTTCTGTCTTTCGACATTGTGTCGTGCACCATATGACATCATGTCGCTCTCGCAGTACAAAACCCTCATAAACTGTTATATTTCGTGTTTATCACTTTATGAAATCATATTTCCATTTTTCCTAATGAAAGATCTATATTTGAATAAATTATAAAATCAAGGCTAAATAGATTAACACAAACTCACGCAAAGTAACCTTTCGCACGTTATGACGTCATGTCGCTCTCGCAGTACAAAAATCTTGTAAACCGTTATATTTCGTATTTATAACTTTATGAAATTATATTTCACGGAGTTTTTCATATAAAAGAAATATTTTGAATAGATTACAAAATGAAAACTAAATAGATTATATATAAAACGTGAAATATAATTTCATAAAGTGATAAACAGGGGATTTATTAGATTTTTGTACGGCAAGAGCGACATGACGTCATAACGAGCAAAAGGTTACTTTGCGTGGGTTTATGTTAATCTATTTAGTTTTCGTTTTGTAGTTTGTTCAAATATTTTTTCTTTTATATAGAAAACGAGAAATATAATTTCATAAAGTGATAAACACAATATAAAACCGTTTATAAGATTTTAGATCTTTACCTTCCCTCCTTCCATTTCCTTCTTTCCTTCCACTAAACCACAAA
>NC_134788.1:38846133-38976133 GCF_046742065.1 Oratosquilla oratoria
AGAAGAGAGGAGAGAAGAAGGGGGGGCGAAGAAGAGGAAGAAGAAGAAGAGGAGGAAGAAGAAGAGAAGAGGGGGAGAGGAGGGGGAGAAGAACGAAGAAGGACGAAGGAGGGAGAGGGAGAAGAAAGGGGAAGACAAGAAGAAGAGGAGGAAGTGAAGAAGAAGAAGAGGGGGCAGAAGAAGGGAGAAGAGGAGGAAGAGGAGAGAAGAGGAAGGACTGAGCGAAAGAGGAGGAAGAAGAAGAGGGAGAGGGGGAAGAAGAAAAATAGAGGCAGAAGAAGAGAAGAGGAAGGAGAAGAAGAAGAGGAAGAAGAAGAAGAAGAAGGAGGAGAAGAAGAAGAAGAGGGACGAGGAGGCCGGAGGAAGAGAAAAAGCGGAGGAGGGGAAGAGGAAGAAGAGGAAGAAAAAGAAGGAGGACAGAAGAGGAGCAAGAGAATAGGGAGGAAGAAGAAGAAGTCGAGGAGGAGCAGAAGAGAAGCGAGGACGAAGAAGAGAGGGAGGAAGAAGAAGAGAAGCAGAAGAAGAGGAAGGGCGGATGAAAGACGAAGGAGAGAGAAGAGGGGAGAAGAAGAAAGGGAGGAGAAGAAGAAGGAGAAGAGGAGGAAGACGAAGCGGAGGCAAGAAGACGACGAGAAGGGAGGAGCAGGGGACGACGAGGAGAGAAGACGAGGAGGGGAAGAGGAG
This sequence comes from Oratosquilla oratoria, assembly GCF_046742065.1. Lineage (NCBI taxonomy): Eukaryota > Metazoa > Arthropoda > Malacostraca > Stomatopoda > Squillidae > Oratosquilla > Oratosquilla oratoria. Next base: position 38,846,818 of record NC_134788.1, read on the forward strand.
GGGGAGGAAGAAGAAGAGACGAAGGGGGAGAGGGAGGAGAAGAAGAGAAGAAGAGAAGAGAGGAGAGAAGCGGGCAGGAAGAAGAAGAAGAGGGGGAAGAGAAAAGAAGAAGAGGAGGAGAAGAAGAAAGAAGAAGACGAGGAGGAGGAAGAAGAAGAAGAAGGGAGGGAGGAAGAAGAAGGAGAAGAAGGAGGAAGAAGAGGAAGAAGAGGAGAGAAGAAGAGAGAAGCCGCGGCGGACGAAGAAGGAGGAAGAAGTAGAGGAGGAGGAGGAGGACGAAGAAGAGACGAGACGGGACGGGGAAGGAAGAAGAGAGAGACGGGCAGCGGAGGGAGGAGGGGGGCAGGAAGAGGGAGGAGCGGAGGAGGGATAGGGGGAGGAGGAGGCAGAAGAAGAAGAGAGAAGAAGAAGAGGGAGCGGGATAGAAGGAGGCAACGAGAGGGAGGAAGAAGAAGAGAGGAGGCAGAGAGAAGAAGAGGAGGAAGAAGAAGAGGGAGGCGAAGAAGCAGACGAGGAGGAGGCAAGAAGAAGAAGAGGAAGAGGAGGAAGAGAATAAGAAGAGGAAGAGGAGGAGGAAGAAAGCAAGAGGAAGAAGAAGAAGAAGAGGAAGAGAGGAAGACGCAGAGAAGAAGAAGAGAAGAGGGGGAAGCAGAGAAGAAAGAAGAGAGAAGACGCAACGGAGGAAGGAGAGAAGAGGGAGGAAGAAGAGAAGAAGAAGAGAAGAAGAGGAGGAGAGAAGAAGACAGAGGAGGAAGAAGAAGGAGACGAAGAGGAGAGGGCAGAGGAGGGCGACAAAAGAAGCGGAAGAGGCGAAGAAGAAAGAGGAGGAGGAACAGGAGAAGACAGGAGAAGAAGAAGGAGAGGGGGGAAGAACGCAGGAGAAGAAGAGAGGGGAGAAGGGGGGAAGAGAGGAGAAGAAGGGAGGGAGGAAGAGGAAGAGGAGAAGAAGAAGAGGAGGAAGAAGAGGCGGAGGGGAGAAGAGAAGGAGGTGGTGAGGCGGAAGAGGCGGAGGGAGGAGGAGGGCGGAAGGAGGGGATGGAGGAGGAGGAGGCGGGAGAGGAGGAGGAGGGAGGAACGAAGCGCAGAAGAAAGAGGAGGAAGGAAGAAGAAGAGAAGGAGAGAAGAAGAAGAAGAGGAGGAAGACGAAGAGAGAAGGAGGAGGAGGAGAAGAAGAAGAATAAGAAGAGGAGGACAGAAGGGAAGAAGACGAAGAAGAGAAGAAAAAAGAAGAGAGAAGAGGAGGAAGAAGAAGAAGAGAAGAGAGAAGCGAAGGGAGGAGGAGGGGGGAAGAGGAGAAGAAGGGAGGCAGAGCGAAGAAAAAAAAGAGAAGAAGAGGGAGGAAGAGGCCGACGGAAGAAGAAGAAGAGGAGGAGGAGGAGGAAGAAGAAGAAGAGGAGAAGAAGAAGAAGAGGAAGAAGAAAAGACAGAGAAGGAAGAAAGGACGAGGAGGAGGAAGACGGCAGAGGAAGGGGAGAGAAGAGGAGGAGAAAGAAGAAGGGGAGGAGGAAGAAGAAGAAAGAAGGGAAGAAGAAGAAGAGAGGAAGAAGAAGGAGGAGGAGGAGACGAAGAGACGGAAGGGAGGCGACGAAGAAGAAGCGAGAAAGCGCGGAGGGAGGACGAAGAAGAAGAGGAAGAAGAGGAGGCAGAGAAGAAGAGGCAGAAGAAGAAGGAAGAGAGGCAGAAGAAGAAGGAAGAGAGGGGGAGAAGAGAGAAGGGAGAAGAAGAGGAGGGAAGAGCAGAGAGGCGGAGGCGAGAAGAGGAGAAAGAAGAAGAATAAAGAGGAGGAAGAAGAAAGAAGAGAAGGGGGAAGCGACAGAAGTAAGAAGGCGAGGAGGGAGGAAGAGAAGAAGAAGAGAAGAAGGAGGGAGGGGGAAGAAGAAGAAGAAGACGAAGCAGAAGAGGGGAAGAGAAGAGCGAAGAAAGAAGAGGAGAAAGAGAGGAGGGGAGGGAGGAAGAAGAAGAGCGGAGGACGGAGAAGGAGAAAAGAAGAAGGAGAAGAGGAGCGGAGGAAGAAATAAGAAGAGAGAAGAAGAGCGGAGGGGACGAAAGAAGAAGAAGAAGACGAAGAGGAGGAGGAGAAGAAGAGAAGAAGACGAAGAGAGGAGGAAGAAGGAAGAGAGGAGAAGAAGAAGAGGAGGAGGGGAAGACAGCGAAGAGGAAGAAGAAGAAGAAGAAAGAGGAGGAAGGAGGAGAAGAGAAGGGAGGAAGAAGCCGGCGACGAAGGAAGAAGAGAGGACGAAGAAGATGAGGAGAAGAGAAGAGAGGGGGGAAGAAGAAGTAGGAAGAAGGGAGGAGGAGCCGAAGAGAGGAGGGGACAGAAAAGAAGAGGACGAACAGAGAGAAGGGGAAGAGAAGAAGCGAGGAGGGCGCGAAGAGAAGCCGCGGGGGCACAACCGCTCGCACGAGGGCGCCGCAGCTCCCAAAGGCAGACAATCCTCCTCCTAACCCTCCTATCCTCTCCTCCTCTCCTTTCCTCTCTCCTCCTTCTCCTCTCCTCTCCTCCCATCTTCTCCACTCCTCTTCCTCCTCTTCTCTCTTCTTCCCCACCTCCTCCTCTTCTTACTCCTCCTCCTCCTCCTTCCACTTCTCCTCCTCCTTTCATTCCTCCTCCTCCTTCTTTTCTTCCTCCTCCTCTCCTCTCCTCTCTCTCCACTCCTCCTCCTCCTCTCCTCCTCTCTCTTCTTCCTCCTCCTCCTCCTTCTTCTCCCCTCCTTCTCTCTCCCCTCCTCCTCCTTCCTCCTCCTCCTTCTCCTCTTCCTCTCCTCCCTCTCCCCAAAAATGACATTCCTGCTTCACGGGATGGTCCCCAACCTGTACTGCAGGAAGCCCCCCCACCCGCTACACGGGATGGGGGATGGCAAATGGTCAAGAGAGGTGCCAAACTCGCCGGAGGCACAGATATCATCAGGACCCACCACCTCCAACAGATTTAAAGTTTTAGAACTAGCCAAGGAGGACGAGTTTGAGACTCGTTTAGTAGGAGACTCCATAGTGAGGCACCAATCCGAAGAGTTCTGTGGCCGCTCTTCAAATGGCCGCAGAAGGTGCTATATGTATAGAGGCGCCGGACTCGATGACATCGCCGAGTCCTGTGACGAAGTCACAAAAGAAGCGGGCGCAAATACGGTATTCATCATCCACGCCGGTACGAATGACGTCGAATCAACTCGATCGGAAGACCTCATCGAAAAGTACCGGAGTACAATCAGGAAATATAAAGAAAAGGTTCCCGGGAAAAACCTTGTCATCTCAGGGATCCTTCCCAGATTCCAGAGAAGGGGAAAATATTTCGACATAGACAGATTCTACGACAAAGCATTCAGTGCGAACAACAGAGTAAAATCCCTCTGTGAAAAGGAAAAAGTACACTTTGTCAACTTCTGGGACAACTTCTACTTCGATAAAACTCTTTTTGAGGACGACGGTCTCCACTTGAATGTGGCCGGAGCAGCAAGGTTAGGTAGGCTGCTCAACAACAACCTGACCGACATCAGAAGAAAAAACTCATCAGCGGAGCCCCCATCAACATCCCCGTAATAGAGCAAAACAGAAAAGTGTCAGATATCAATCTATGTTACGTTAATGCTCGCAGCATACGAAACAAGTTCGAAGATCTAGAGATTCTCGGAGCGACAGGCAACTATCACGTGATAGGAGTAACAGAGACATGGTTGGACACATCAAGTCGAGACTTTATAGCGGAATACTGTTTGTCAGGCTACACAATTTTCAGCTGCGAAAGAGAAAATAGAATAGGTGGTGGAGTAATCTTGTATGTCCATAACTCCCTCCAACCATCATTGTTAAAAACAGAAACAGTAACAAATGTTGATATATTGTTTGTTGAAATAAGAACCAATTGCAGTAAATCTAAAGTAATAATTGGACTTGTTTATAGACCACCGGGTCAGCTACTAGTAAATGACGAAAAATTATTCGATCTAATCGTAGAAACTAACCAACGCTGCGAGACAGTCATCATGGGAGACTTTAACTTACCGGTGAAGAGATGGGGTGAAGATTTGAGTTCGCATACAGGACGAGACTTGTATAGTAACTTACTGGAAAGTGGCCTCCACCAAGGCGTAAACAGCCCTACCCGAGGAGATAACATCCTTGACCTAATATTCTCTACAACAGAAAATCTTGTAAACGAAGTAAATATAGGCCCATTATTCAGCACTAGTGATCATCGTACCATCACATTCAAAATTAAAATGGAAGCCAATTTATCTAAGACCAGCAAAGAAAAAGTACCCGACTTCCGTAGAGCTAATTTCAATAGACTTCGATCATTACTAGAAAACTTAGACTGGAGTACAACTTCGAACGAGACTGATATTGATAAAGCGTGGGAAAACTTCATCAAGGACCTAAACAATGCTGTAAATCTCTGTGTTCCCTATCGTGAGAGGCGCCCGGCAACAAATAAACCAAAGTGGTGGAATAGGGAAATTAGTAACAACCTCTCTCGTAAAAAGAGTGCGTACAAAAAGTATTTATCAACTAAAAGCCAAGACGATAAACTAACACTAGACAGAATTCGCCGCGAAACAAAAACACTGATAAAGCGTAGTAAGAAAGATCTTGAAGAATATATTGCTGAGGCAAGCAAGTCGAACCCTAAAGAATTCTATAGTTATGCGAATAAGAAGAAAACGCTCACCTGCGGCATTGGACCATTAAATGACGATGAAGGAAAACATACGGATGATGAAAATGAGATGGCCTCAATCCTTAATAATTTTTTTGCATCCGTCTTCACAGACGAAGATTGCTCAGTGTATCAGCCACCAGAACATAAAATGTGCCAAAACGTTTTAAATCAACTCATAATTACAGAAAGGGATGTCGTACAAGTGATTGATAAGCTCAAAATGAATAAAGCCCCGGGACCTGACAAAATTTCACCTAGAATTCTGCAAGAAGTCAAAAATCAAATCGGTAAACCCTTGTGCATCCTCTTCAACAGATCATTAGCACTCGGTAAAGTCCCATCAGATTGGAAATGTGCTAACGTAACACCAATATTCAAGAAAGGGGACAAATCACAACCAGGCAACTACAGACCGATTAGCCTAACTTCGATTGTGTGCAAACTGCTAGAGACAATTATCCGTGACAGCGTAGTAAATTTTTTAGAAGAAAATAAGATTATGAAAGATTCACAACATGGCTTCCGAAGCAAACGCTCATGTCTAACTAATCTCCTTGACTTTTTTCATGACGTCTTTAACAAATACGAGGAATGTAGATCTGTTGATATAATCTATCTAGATTTTCAGAAGGCATTCGATAAAGTCCCCCACAAACGATTGCTCGACAAATTAAAAATGCACAGCATTTCTGGTAATATCCACAACTGGATTAAAGATTGGCTCTCAGAGCGGAAACAGAGGGTCGTAATTAACGGGGCATCATCTAGCTGGCTCGACGTTAAAAGTGGCGTACCGCAAGGATCAGTTTTGGGACCCGTCTTGTTCTTAATATATATAAATGATCTAGATGACGGCCTCCTCTGCAAAGTATCAAAATTTGCTGATGACACAAAAATTGCCGGTAAAGTAATAACCACCAAAGAGAAAGAAACTCTACAATCCGATCTAGATAAATTATCAAGTTGGGCTAGCAAGTGGCAAATGAAATTTAACGTTAACAAATGTAAAGTTATGCACATTGGAGGTAACAATGATCACATCCAATACCAAATGAATGGCGAAATACTGGATTCAGTAACTAAAGAAAAAGATCTAGGAGTTTTAATATCAAATGATTTGAAGCCAAGTCAACATTGCTCAGAAGTTGTTAAAACAGCAAACAAATTAGTTGGCTTCATCGGAAGAATCTTCGAAAATAAATCAGAAAAAATATTGCTAAACCTCTATAACTCCTTGGTTCGTCCCCATCTAGAATACTGTGTACAATTTTGGTCCCCATACTACCAGAAAGATATTAACAAACTAGAAAGAGTACAACGGAGAGTGACCAAAATGATACCAAGGCTGAGAAATCTGCCGTATGAAGAAAGACTAAAAAAATCTAAACTTATTCTCCCTCTCAAAAAGAAGAATGCGAGGAGATTGTTTGAGGTTTTTAAAATGTTCAAAGGCTGACACATTAATGTCAAAGATTACTTCTTTTTAGAGACCAATCAAATACAAGATGACGCCACGATTTCTAATTGGCAAAAGATTCTCTACGAACGAATGTAAGCACCTTCTTTAACCGGGTTGTAACGTGTTCGGCCGCCCACTGTCGTTTTGGTACAGTTATACATTATATTTAGGTGACATTTTCTTTCTGCCGCATAAAATATCCGGGGCAAAGTTTGACAAGACATGGTTTGTGGGTGAGCTGTGGTTTTATGGTGGGGTGGTGCTTGCGAGTGGGCGAGGTGGTTAGGGGTGTGGGTTATCTTTTGGCTCCTGGTGGCCGGCGGGGGGGGGGGGGAGGGGGGGGAAGGGGGGGGAGAGGAAGAAGGAGAGGAGGAAGAGAAGAAAGGGAGGAAGAGGATGAAGAAGAAGAAGGGGGAAGGAGATGAAGACGAGGGAAGAAGAAGGGGAAGACGGAGGAAGAAGAAGACAGGGAGGAGGGAGCGGAAGAAGAAAGAGGAAGCCGAAGAGGAGGTTGCAGATGGCAGAGGAGGATAGAAGAAGATGAGGAAGAAGAAGACGAAGACGGAGGAAGAGAGAAAGAGGAGGACAGCAAGAAGAAGGGAGGAAGAAGAATAATGCGGCAGGCGGAGAAGAAGAGGACGGAAGAGGCGGCAGAAGGCTCGAGGAGGAGAGAGGAGGACAGGACGAGGAGGAGAAGAAGAAGCGGAGGAGGAAGAGGAGGAAGAAGCAAGAAGAGGAGTAGGAAGAGGAGGAAGACGAAGAGAGGGAGGAGAAGAAGAGGAGGAAGCCGCAGGCAAGAGGGCGGAGGAAGAGGAAGAGGAGAAGAAGGAAAGAGTGAGGAAGCGGAGGAGGAAGATAAGCAGGCTCGGGCGGGTTGAGGAGACAGGACGAAGACGAAGCAGGGGAGGAGGAAGGAGGAGGACCGAAGAGCAGAGGCGGAGAGGAAGAGGAGGCCGCAGCAAGACGAGTGGGTGGAAGGAGGAGGAAGAATACGGAGCGACGGGAGGGAGGACGAGGAGGCGAAGCAAGCAACGCAGAGGAAGGGAGGAAGGGAGGCAAGAAGAAGAAGCACGAGGAGAGGAGGAGAGGGCGGACGGCAAGAACGAAGAAGAGGAGGAAGAAGGAGGGAAGAAGAAGAGAAGAAGAGAAGAGGAGGACGTAGGAGGGAACAACGAAGAGGAGGCAGAGAAGAGGAGGAAGAGAAGATAGAAGAGAGGCGGATGGGAGGGAGGAGGAAGGCAGGGAGGAGGCGGAGGCGGATGCGGACGGAGGATGGAGGAGGGGTGCGGCGGAGGAGGAGGAGGAGGAGGAAGAAGAAGAAGAAAGGAAGCGGAGGAGACGAAGACGACGAGGCGGCCGACTGAAGAAGAGTAGAAGAGAGAAGACAGAGGAGGAAGAAGAAGAAGAAGTAGAGGGAAGAAGAAGAAGAAGATGAAGCGAGGAAGAAGAAGAGAAGGAGCTAGAGGAGGAGGAAGAAAGACGAAGACAGAAGAGGCACGGAGAAGAAGGAGGAGAAGAAGAGGTGAAGGAAGAAGAAGACGAAGAAGAAGAGGAGGAAGATAAGCAGAAAGAGAAGAAGAGGAAGGAAGACGAAAGAGAAGGAAGATAGGAAGACAAGAGGAGGGAGACAGAAGAAGAAGCAGGACGGAAGAAGAGACAGTGCAAGGAAGAAGGCCGAAGACAGAGGAAGAAGACAGAAGAAAGAAGAAGAGGAGGGAGAAGAAGAAGAGGAGAGCGGAAGAAGCCGAAGAAGGCGGCAGAGGGAGGATAAGACAGAACGAGGACGGCAAGACGAAGACGCGGAGGAGGACGAAGCTGAACGTAGAAGACTAGGAAGAAGATGAAGACGAGGAGGAAGAAGACGAGAGGCGAGGGAGAGAAGAGGAGTAAGAAGAAGAAGAAGACAAGAAGAGGAGGAAGAAGAAGAAGACAGAAGAAGTCAGGCTGACGCACAAGCAGAAGGCGAAGAAGAAGAAGAAGAAGAAGTGAAGAAGAAGAAGGAGGCAAGGAGGAAGAAGACGAAGAGGAAGCAGGAGAGAAGCGGAGGAAGAAAGAGGAGGCCGCAGACGAAGAGGACGGCCGCAGAAGAAGAGAGAAGCGGCACAGAGGACGAAGAGAAGAGGCGGAAGAAGGGGAGAAGAAGAGGCAAGGAAGACGCAGAAGACGGAGGAAGAAGATGATAGAGGAGAGATAAAAGGAAGAAGGAGCGAGCAGAAGACAGGAGGAAGAGAAAGTGAAGACGAGTGGGACGAGAAGAAGAAGAGGAGAAAGACGATGATGAAGCAGGAGGGAGGAGGTCGACGAAGACCGGAGCCGAGGCGGCGGAGGAGGAAGCGGCAGAAGCAAAGAGGAGGCGGAGGAGGACAAGAACGATGAGGAGGGAGGAGGAAGCAGAAGAAGAGGAGGAGGACGGAAGAAGAAAGAAGCAAGGGAAGAGGCGGAAGAAGACGAAGACAGCGGAACGAGGGGGAAGAAGAGACGAAGAACGACTCGGAGGAGGACTCCGACGAAGAAGAAGCAAGAAGAGGGGGAGGGGGAAGAAAGGAGAACGAAGAAGACGAAGAAGAGCAGGAGGAACAAGAAGAAGAAGGAGAAGCGGCGGAGGAGGCGGAAGAAGAAGGGGGGGAAGAAGAAGGACACGCGGAGGAGGCAGAGGAGGGGGGAAGCGGAGGAGGCAAGAGGGAAGAGGAGGGGGAAAGAGGAAGACCGAAGAGGAGTAGGAGGATGGAAGACGAAGAATGAAGATAGGACGAGGAGGAAGAAGAAGCGGACGGGAGGCGAAGGAAGAAGAAGAGGAGGAGGAGGAAGCAAGACCGAACGATAGAAGAAGAGAGGAGGAGGAGGAAGACGACAAGAAGCAGAAGAGGAGGGCTGAGGGAAGCCGAAGCAGAGGGAGGGAGGAGGAGGAAAGCAGAAGACGACGAAGAGGGAGGAGGAGGAGACAGCAACCGACGGAGAAGAAGAAGAAGGCAGGAGGAGGAAGAAGAAGACGAAGAGGGGGAGGGAGGATGAAGCAGGCAAGCACGACGGGGAGGCGGAAGGAAGAAGGGAAGAAGAAGACGCGGCACGCTGGCGGAAGAAGGGGGAGCAGAAGAAGAGGAGGCGGAGGAGGCGGCGGCGGCAGAAGAAAGGGCGAGAGGCGGAGGAGGAGGAGAAGAAGAAGCAGAGGCGTAGGAGGACATAAGCAGAGTGAGGAGGGAGAACAAGAAGAAGAAGCAGCGGGGCGGCGGAGAAGAAGAAGGGACGACGCACGCGGCTGCGGCGGCCGCCGCCAGCCGAGGCGGCGGCGGACGGGAAGCGAAGACAGCCGACCGCAGGAAGCGGAGGAAGGAGGCGCACAGACTTCTCCTACCTCCTCGTTCGTCTTCTTCCTCCGCCATCCTACCTCTGTGTCTTCTTCCCTCCTCCTCCTCCTCCTGTTACTTCCTCCTCTCTCCTCTTTTCCTCTTCTCCTCCTCCTCCTTCTTCCTCCTCTTTCTTCCTCTTCCTCTTTTTTCCTCCTCCTCCTCCTCCACTTCTTCTTCCTCCTCCTCCTCCTCCTCCTCCTCTTCTTCTTCTTCTTCCTCCTCCTCCTCCTCCTCCTCCTCCTCTTCTTCCTCCTCCTCCTCCTCGTCCTCTTCTTCTTCTTCTTCCTCCTCCTCCTCCTCCTCCTCTTCTTCTTCTTCTTCCTCTTCCTCCTCTTCTTCTTCTTCTTCTTCCTCCTCCTCCTCCTCTTCTTCTTCTTCCTCCTCCTCCTCCTCCTCTTCTTCTTCTTCCTCCTCCTCCTCCTCCTCTTCTTCTTCTTCCTCCTCCTCCTCTTCTTCTTCTTCTTCCTCCTCCTCCTCCTCTTCTTCTTCTTCCTCCTCCTCCTCTTCTTCTTCTTCTTCCTCCTCCTCCTCCTCCTCTTCTTCTTCCTCCTCCTCCTCCTCCTCCTCCTCTTCTTCTTCTTCCTCCTCCTCCTCCTCTTCTTCTTCTTCCTCCTCCTCCTCTTCTTCTTCTTCTTCCTCCTCCTCCTCCTCTTTCTCCTCTTCTTCCTCTTCTTCCTCCTCCTCTTCTTCCTCCTCCTCCTCCTCTTCCTCTTCTTCCTCCTCCTCCTCTTCTTCCTCCTCCTCCTCTTCTTCCTCCTCCTCCTCGTCTTCCTCCTCCTCCTCTCCTCCTCTCCTCCACCTCCTCCCCCTCCTCCTCTTCCTCCTCCTCATCCTTCTCCTCCTACTCCATCTCCTCCTCCTCTTCCTCTTCCTCTCTCCTCTTCCTCGGGATGTTTTGGGTAACAAAACCTTAATTTACTTACGAGTGGAAGGACTGCTCACATCCACCTTTTCTCCGGTTGGTGCAGTTGAATGCAGCACAAGTTGGCATCGTAAAATGATCGTCAAATATGTAAAACACACCAGTATATAGGAGCGAAAGCTGCCGAGAACTGTAACTGTATCAATGCTATCAGTGAATCGCGTGCAGATGAGTGGTCGCGTAGCGTGGCTTTGTTTTGGTACTAGCAACATGGCTGCCGCCGACCTCATAATCAGGACACCGATCCGTGATCCAGTTATTTTTAGATTAGTGGGGTAATCATGTGACGTGACGTTTGAAAATACCCTTACGTAAAAAAAAAAAAGCTTTATTGCACAGGTCACACTGGAATGACTTCTTTTCAGCGTGGGTAGTCATGTGACATTTAAGATTGCTCTTTCGTGTCACACTGGAAAGAGCGACTCTCTAGTGTGGATCATCGGGTTTCGGAAAAAAAGCCCCACCGAGAAAAAAAAGGCCCCAACAGAACAAAAAGCCCCAAAAATTCCTAGGAAAAAAGCCCCACTTAAGAAATTCCCTGGCGGAAAAAAGCCCCACCTTGAAAATACCCAGGCGGAAAAAAAGCCCCAAATTCTAGAAAAGCCCCAATTTAGGAAAAGGTAACAATTTAAGAATAAAACTATGTGTTTATTGCTTAAAAGATAAGTTTACTTGACACTATATGAAAATAATACAATATACTAAATATAAAGCAATCGGAAATTACTTCAATTCAACACAATACATGACAATAGAAAATCAATAGTATAATTGAGGCTAGCTATGCAGTATAGTATAAAAGTATCAAGTATAAAATAATAGTCAGCACCAGTTTACATGATATATGAAACTACTACAATATACTAAATATTATGAATAGCAGATTTTTATTATAGAAAAATACAAAGTCAGCACTAAGTTATGAAATAGTACATTTGAAAGTTAGCACTACTTTAAGTAAATCTAAATCGAATTACAAGCGGATGCAGTGGGCACAGCCTTTAAGAAACGCTTCAATGTCTTTCTGGCCTGCTTGGAAGTCTTTGCAGAGAGTGGGAAGCCTTTTCTGAAGGTCTTTTGTATGTCTCCCTCCCCTGCCCTGGTCTTTTCGTAGAGCCTCGGTCGCGATCCACACGGAAGGATGGTCGGTCGGTCGTGGCCGATCATCCACATGTGTGAAGGCTTGATTCCACGCCTCACAATGCTTGTTCGTACGATGCCCGCCCGCCCGCCCGCCAGACAAGGTTACTTCGTGTACGTTCCAAAGTTCGGGTGGAAAAAGGGGTGGCCTTCGGCGCATACGAAGCGGCGGTCGGTAGCACAGCACATCACCTGGGCGTTCGGCAGGCATCTGGATACGACGATATCCTCCACACACGTAGGTCGCATCGAAATAATCTACCAGACAACTGAGTTGCTCCGGAATAACAGTTCCTAAAAATTCCATCCCCTCCGAAACTCTGTCACATGGTAGAAAAGCCAAGGCATCTAACATAGAACAAAATAATCTACTTTCTTCGTCTGTCTTGTACAGTGTCACAAGGCCTAATTCCTGTATCTTCCTCCAGGTGTTCTGCGTTAGGTGAAAAACAAAACAAAAAACAATCGTGGCACTGAACGTAATCCCCGAATACAGTCCGGATAGCATTCACAGTCGCGAGTTCGAAATCGGTTGTGATTGTCGTTGGATCAAGGTTGAATCCTAGTGTGGCACACTGTTCAACAATGGCTTGGAACACTTCTTCATATATGCTCTGAGTTTTGCCAGAAAGAAAGGCGTAGACACATGTTATCTTCGACTCGCCTAAAGGGCAACGAATTAAATAGAGATGATGAACGAGTTTCGGAGCAGTCCGGAATGTGCCATCCATAAACCATTGACTGGAACGAGCAAGATAACGCAATCCCTCTTCAGTTGCAAAGACAATAACCCGTCTACTGCTATCAGCAGGATCTTTCGGAAGAGCGTGGCGCTTATGGTTGCGAATCGTGCGTTTCACAGACTCGAGTTTCCAATCTCAGCACGCGCTGCGACAGGAAGATTAACAACAGAATCGGCAATAATCTGACTTGGCTTTCCTCTGGTGGCAGAAGCGTGCTCATTCATTTGAACCAGACTGGCCTTCGTGGCATCTACTTTAGAAGTATTAGAATTATGACTATGTTTTGTACCTTTGATTACAATAGATATATCCAAGTCCGTGTACAGTGTTGCACTGCATTTCATAGCTTTTCTCCTTGAACACTCCCATCGTATAGACGTTTTGTTCACACTCTTCTTCGTGTACATATAACCATCGTAACAAAGTTTCTGTCCACCTTTGTTGTTTTTGATAATTTCCATGTTGAAATATATATATATCCACTCAGATGAGTACACACTAATGATATGAATGATACTGTGATGAATGTGGGACTTGTATACCCACACCATTAGGGAAGCCTACTTCACACCTTTAATGCAATTAAACACCTCAACCTCACGGAATGTGAAACCAACTCACCGGGCCCTTTGAACTAGGTCTTATTTACAACAAGTATTACTGTTATTAATTGGGGCCTTTTTTCCGGTGGGGCTTCTTTCCCAACAGGGATCTTCCTATGTGGGGCTTTTTTCCGCTGGGGCTTTTTCCAGGATTCGTGGATCATCATGTGACATTTGAGGTGACCCTTTTGTGAAAAAAGTGGAATCACATAGGTCACACCGAAATAGCTTCTCTCATGTGTGAGTCATCATGTGACGTTTGAGATGACCCTTTTGCGAGAATCACACAAGTTACACTGGAATGGCTGTGTGGGTCCTCATGTGACGTTTCAGACCACCCTTTAGCGAGAAAGCAGAATCACAAAAGTCACACTGGAAAGGCTTCTCTCCTGTGTGGGTCATCATGTGATGTTTAAGACTACCCTTATGTGAGAAAGCAGAATCACACAAGTCACACTGGAAAGGCTTCTCTCCTGTGTGGGTCATCATGTGACGTTTGAGATGACGCTTTTGTGAGAAAGCAGAATCACACAAGTTACACTGGAATGGCTTCTCTCCTGTGTGGGTCATTTTGTGATATTTGAGACTAACCTTATGTGAGAAAGCAGAATCACACAAGTTACACTGGAATGGCTTCTCTCCGGTGTGGGTCATCATGTGACGTTTCAGAACACCCTTTTGCGAGAAAGCAGAATCACACAAGTCACACTGGAAAGGCTTCTCTCCTGTGTGGGTCATCATGTGATGTTTGAGACCACCCTTATGTGAGAAAGCTGAATCACACAAGTTACACTGGAATGGGTTTTTTCCTGTGTGGGTCATCATGTGATGTTTGAGATGACTCTTTTGCGAGAAAGCAGAATCACACAAGTCACACTGGAAAGGCTTCTCTCCTGTGTGGGTCATCATATGTCGTGTGAGATTACCCTTTTGCGAGAAAGCAGAATCACACAAGTTACACTGGAATGGCTTCTCTCCTGTGTGGGTCATCATGTGATGTTTGAGACTACCCTTATGTGAGAAAGCAGAATCACACAAGTTACACTGGAATGGCTTCTCTCCTGTGTGGGTCATCATGTGATGTTTGAGACTACCCTTATGTGAGAAAGCAGAATCACACAAGTTACACTGGAATGGCTTCTCTCCTGTGTGGGTCATTATGTGGTATTTGAGACTACCCTTATGTGAGAAAGCAGAATCACACAAGTTACACTGGAATGGCTTCTCTCCTGTGTGGGTCATCATGTGATATTTAAGACTATGCTTACGTGAGAAAGCAGAATCACACAAGTTACACTGGAAAGGCTTCTCTCCTGTGTGGGTCATCATGTGATATTTGAGATCATCCTTTTGTGACAAAGCAGAATCACACAAGTCACACTGGAAAGGCTTCTCTCCTGTGTGGGTCATCATGTGACATTTCAGACCACCCTTTTGCGAGAAAGCAGAATCACACAAGTCACACTGGAAAGGCTTCTCTTCTGTGTGGGTCATCATGTGATGTTTGAGATCACCCTTTTGTGAGAAAGCTGAATCACACAAGTTACACTGGAATGGCTTCTCTCCTGTGTGGGTCATCATGTGATATTTGAGACTACCCTTATGTGAGAAAACAGAATCACACAAGTCACACTGGAATGGCTTCTCTCCTGTGTGGGTCATCATGTGACGTTTCAGACCACCCTTTTGCGAGAAAGCAGAATCACACAAGTCACACTGGAAAGGCTTCTCTCCTGTGTGGGTCATCATGTGATGTTTGAGATCACCCTTTTGTGAGAAAGCTGAATCACACAAGTTACACTGGAATGGCTTCTCTCCTGTGTGGGTCATCATGTGATGTTTGAGATGACCCTTATGTGAGAAAGCAGAACCACACAAGTCACATTGGAAAGGCTTCTCTCCTGTGTGGGTCATCATATGTCGTGTGAGATTACCCTTTTGCGAGAAAGCAGAATCACACAAGTTACACTGGAAAGGCTTCTCTCCTGCGTGGGTCATCATATGTCGTGTGAGATTACCCTTTTGCGAGAAAGCAGAATCACACAAGTTACACTGGAATGGCTTCTCTCCTGTGTGGGTCATCATGTGATATTTGAGACTACCCTTATGTGAGAAAGCAGAATCACACAAGTTACACTGGAAAGGCTTCTCTCCTGTGTGGGTCATCATGTGATATTTAAGACTATGCTTACGTGAGAAAGCAGAATCACACAAGTCACACTGGAAAGGCTTCTCTCCTGTGTGGGTCATCATGTGATATTTGAGATCATCCTTTTGTGACAAAGCAGAATCACACAAGTCACACTGGAAAGGCTTCTCTCCTGTGTGGGTCATCATGTGACATTTCAGACCACCCTTTTGCGAGAAAGCAGAATCACACAAGTCACACTGGAAAGGCTTCTCTTCTGTGTGGGTCATCATGTGATGTTTGAGATCACCCTTTTGTGAGAAAGCTGAATCACACAAGTTACACTGGAATGGCTTCTCTCCTGTGTGGTTTATCATATGATGTTTGAGATTACCCTTATGTGAAAAAGCAGAATCACACAAGTCACACTGGAAAGGATTCTCTCCTGTGTGGGTCATCATATGTTGTGTGAGATTACCCTTTTGCGAGAGAGCAGAATCACACAAGTCACACTGGAATGGCTTCTCTCCTGTGTGGGTCATGAGATGTTTGAGATGACCCTTTTGCGAGAAAGAAGAATCACACAAGTCACACTGGAAAGGCTTATCTACTATGTCATCATGTGATATATGTGGTAATATTTTGGTGAGAAAACTGCATAAAATAGGTCGCACTAGAAATGTTTCTCCCCATGAGATAGCTGAGGTATAGATGCCACATCGGGTTTTCCTTGTTGCATGACAAATACACGGAATCTATGGATAACTTTCCCACAGAAATGTTGATGGTTACCTTTCTGAAAAAAATGTAATAAGATTGACATTAACTTTTTGAGATTTGTAACAGCAGGATTGTGGGTGTTTTGTACCCAAACCATTTCATACATGCCATCCCCTATTATAAGAATATTTTACTAAAAAGCACACAGTAAAATCGATTATCGAAATCACTCATGAAAATGGGATGTGTTCACATGACATCCACACCAATTACATTGTCCTAGCCCTCGAATAGGTCCCCACCTACCCGGGTACACAACTCGCCAACAACCACCCCCACCACTGTTAACATTGGTCATTGTTTGCTTAGTGTAAACAAACACACAGTTGCCACTGTCCAATCCGTGTAGCAGTTGCAACTGCTGACAATATTACAAACCAACAGACCCTTTCCTCCTATAAAGGGGGTGTCTGCAGAGCCTTTCGCCAAGTTGTGGGTTGAAATTCCATACTTCTCTCCTGTCCCTCAATCAACCAGTACTAAAACAAAATTTTGAGATTATCTTATCGAGTAACAGATTCACCGTTGCAACGGTCACTACAAATGAGTTGCAATTAAATTTGTGAAAAATTTACGTCCATTGTCTATTTTACCCATAAATCACAATGGCAACACAATTTTCTCCAGATTCAATTACGGTGTTCACAAACTTGTAGCTTTATGTCTATAGTAATTGTATGTCTGGCATTAGAGAATGTAAACACTGAACAAGTTTGATACGTCGCCTTCTTTCTATCTACAAATTTGGCAGCGGCGATCAGAACCAATGAAGAACTAGGCCAAAAAAAGCAACCTTTAACGTAGAGGCACACTACTTGCTTTGCTCTCAAAATCTTGCGTACGTCGCGTAGGGAGTGTTTTGCAGATGACTTTTTGGGCTAACAGCAAACAAAAATGAAGACAAAGCATCCCGCCAAGCTTTTACCTATGTTAACAAAGTGGGATGTTTAATGCCCACGCTTCGGTCCTAGGACCGTCTTCAGGGGCGTAATGAGATACAGTGGACAAAAAGCTTAATACATTGGCCGTAGTTGGAACTGGGAGAGTTATTCCGTGATACCGAAGCTGTCCGGGTCCCCTCCTCCTCCAGTCGTTACAGGAACTGGATAACTGGTCACAACCTTACATACCCAGTTATACATAATGGATCATATACATTTTTATTTACAAAGAATAAATACAATAGAATAAAATGCAACTTATACAACATGTGAAAAAGTGGACTACACTTGCACGAAAAAGGAAATAGATTAAATCATGTTCATACACACTGTGACCTTTGTTCACCCTGTACTCTCTCACTTTATGTTGCGTCTGTCATTGTGTTCCTAGTGCCCAGGTATATTGAATTTAAGTCTATGCACCTATTTACGCTAACTTCTTTTGTCGTCCACGCTTCTACAAATATTCTCCTTTTCTTTGAGCTGTCTCTGTGTACCACTCTGGCTCCTTCCCAGTCAATGTTGTGCTGTAGCTCGTCCATGTGTTTATAAAGTGCTGAGGCTGCATCTTTCCGTTTAATTGCCTGTTTATACTCTTTAATTCTAGTGGCGAGTTTCTTCTGTCTTTCTCCTATGTAATCTGCATCACAATCCAAACAGCCAATGCGGTACACTACACCCGACCACTGAGTGGGTGCTTCCATGTCTTTGACCCTGGTGAGGTTGTGATGCAGAGTGTTGCGTGGTTTATGTGCTACCTGTATGTTCTTGTCCAAGAGTATCCTGGCCGTCACCTCTGATGCACCTTTAATGTACAGAATTGTGACCCTGTGTCCTGTGTGAGGGGATTGTGTTGCGGTACGTTGCGTCCTCGTCCATTTCCAGACGGTCTGACTCGGATAACCGTTGGTTCGGAAAACATCACGTAGGTGCCTTCTTTAGCACACCTTCTCAAACTCAGACACTAACCTCCTTAACTCCTCCTCTAATCCTCCAAATTTCTCCATTTTCTTTAACTTTCTCTAATCCCCGGCCCATTACCCTTGCACTTAACTCTCGCACCACCCCATCCATTTACACATTGAAAAGCCACGGCGACACAACACATCTCTGGCGAAGTCCCACCCATACATCAAACCGCCCGCTCTCTCCATTTCAAATTCAAAGGATTACAAAGGAGAAGCATGCCGACAGGAGACCTTTTGGTCCATAACTTGGTCAGATGCGAAAAAACTATAATGATGATAGATAAATTAATACAAAAAAAACTAATAATGATAAATAAGAATAAATAGATAAATAGGTAAAGTTAAATGATAAACAATCAGGTAAATAGTAAATAATAATAAATGGACAGATAATAATAAACAAATTGAGAAATAATAAGTGTGAAAATGTTGTCACTTTTAATGTTGTCGATTCCCTCTAAAAAACTTAGACATGTATCAAGTCACCTGAGTCTACTTTTTTTTTTTTTTTTGGGGGGGGGGGGATAGATTCATATGATTTAATTGATTTTTTTTTTTTTTTTTTTTTTTTTATAATTGGAATCAGTCTTGTGGCTCGCTGTTGCACTTTTTCCAATCTGTTGGTGACCATAACGGAACGGCATATTCCAACTGTGGAAGACTGCATTATACACAATCATGCACGCAAACAACACAACATACACTCTATAAAGGATTTGTGGGAAAACCCAGTTTCGGCTGTGGCCTTCCTTGGGGAGACGGGACTGCTCGGACAGACAGTCTAGGGAACGACAACAACAACAACAACAACTGTGGTTGAAGTCATAAGACCACGCAATCAGTCCTAGAATCTTATTTGCTTTCTCAGAGGCTGAAATACATTGTTTAGATGATTTCCAATCATTACTGATAATTAACCCAAGATCCTTCTCACTATCCACTTTTGTTAACGAATTTCTAAATAAGTTACAATTGTACTTACTGTTATTTCTACCTATGTGCATAACCTTGCATTTACTTGTGTTCAATTTCATTAGCCAATTCACAGACCATTAGTTTAAATTTATCGTTTGCCATTCCATGCAGTTTTGTATTATCAGCAAATCTGGAGATAATAGATTTCAGTCCGTGGTCTATATAATTTATATATACTATGAAGAGAAGTGGCCAAAGAATGGAACCCTGAGGAACTCCACTTTGTAAGAACATCTTTGCCTCTGTGAGTTTGGTGGATTCCATCAAAAACATATAAGTCATGATGCCTAGAAATGAGAAACCAAGCATCAAGAAAATGGTATCCCAGTTGCATGAACAACTGTGATATCATCTCATTGATCCTTATGGCTTTAACACAAGTTGTACTACTCTTGCAAAAAAAAAAAATCTTGACTGCTATTAACAGCTTTCCTCCTATCCCATATATCTGTAAAACCTCCCACAATGCCTTTCCATCTACCCTGTCAAAACCCTTCTCCAAATACTTGAAGGCCCAAAATCATCTTAACCCTTTGCTAAAGCTTTCTCACATATCTGCCTTACCACGAAAATCTGACTTTGCACATCATGTAAATGCTCTCTCAATGAGCAGACGCTGAGTCATTGACTTGAACCCAAGTTGCTGGTTCCTTCTGAGATTTTGATTCCTAATAACAAAAGAATAATTTTACCAAAGATGCTCCCCAAGTGAATTGAATTTGTACTTAATCGCACATTTCTTTATTAGTTAACTTTACCTATTCACTATTTATTTGTATTTATTCACTATTATTTGTATTTATATGTATTATTCACTATTATTTGTATTTATTTGTTTATTTATAGTTATATCTTTTTGCATCCGACCTAGTTATGGACCAAAAGGTCTCCTATTGGCATGCTCCTCCTTTGCAATCTTTTGTGAATAGAATTGGTTACCCTCCTAAACATGTAATGTATGCACATCATACCCACACCATTTACAGTGTCGCAGCCCTGTATCACTGTTGGAAAAGGATCTGTTTTCCTCATCCAAACAAACAATTTCTTACTTTAGTTAGACTAATTCAAAATGAGAAAGTTCAATCTTACCTTCTTGATTCTTATATGTAATTTATTGAAAAGGCGAAGACTTTTCAAGAGACTGGTTTTAACTCGGTTGAGTGTGTACTTACTCTCTTTTGCCTTATTGAATTTATCCAACTGTGGATATTAATCCAACTAAATTGTGATGTAATCCTCTTTTGTTTTTAAAGAGGTTTCTCTTTACAGTTGGAAGTAAATGTTCCTCTGAAATTGATTTACAGTAAACTTATATTATTTACTTTTACATACATACATATTGCAAGGCTTTTTCCCCCTTACTAGAGAGGTAGCCAAAAAGGAAAAGGCATAAAATCATTCCCACCCATTCCATCCCCGAAAACACTCCACACCCCTCCACCCTCCCTCCCATCTTAGCACCTCCTAGATGACGGGTCATCCCTGCACCTTGTCCACTGCCCTGGGTCAGAAGCAGTGTCGCAAGACACAGCACATCCACAGCAAGGCCGCTGTTGACACAAATTCTCAGTGTCTTAATTTCACAGAATCAAAGAATTTTTTAAATGAAGCCGGCAACTAGCAGTAAGCAATATCTATACATAACTCGTTCATTGTTTACTTTTTCACAGACCAGAATTTTTGGTATTTATTTCAAATATTTAAATTTTTCAATAGACTACAAATTATCAGTAGGAATTGATCATTAAAATTATTAATTATTCAGATTTTATCCAATAATTTAAATATACATAATTTATTACTTTAATGAAATTAAACCTCCAGAGTTCAATAAATGAGTTCAATATGACGTACCTTTTACGTAATTTCTAATATACTCCAGACAAGAGATTGCATTTGTAACAAATGCAATGCAATGCAACCTTAATTGTGTCCAAATCAATATAAATACAAATATGATAAATCAATAAGATTTTAATGCCTCTAATCAAACTTTGATAAAACATTTTATTCTCACCCTTAGATTAAGGGTGCAGTATTTAAACCACCACCTAAACACATGTATCCTCACCCCTGAACCAGGGTGTAGCATTTTACCCAACACCTAATACCCAATTTATAATTTATAAATAATCAAGTTTATTTTTCATAAGTTCACGCTGCTTTAATGCAGCCTTTCTTTTTGGTTTGAGATCTCTATTATTTGCAGATGGAGCTTGAGGATTTGTTTGATTTGAATCGTTTCCAGTATCTACCTCTGAAGGTTGTGATGGATTTTGACTTCCAAGAGTGATATTTAATTCCATGGGATACAAATTCTTTATTGCATGGAAGGCAATTTCTCCATTATTTTGTTTCACTTTAACAATTCTAACCTTATTGTCATGCCCAATAATTATCTCTAATATCATTCCCATTAACCAAAAGGGTCTGGGTTTATTTGGATGTTTAATCAAAACTACATCTCCTTTCTTTATCTTGTCAGACCATTCTTTCTGG
This sequence comes from Oratosquilla oratoria, assembly GCF_046742065.1. Taxonomy (NCBI): domain Eukaryota; kingdom Metazoa; phylum Arthropoda; class Malacostraca; order Stomatopoda; family Squillidae; genus Oratosquilla; species Oratosquilla oratoria. The sequence goes on from NC_134788.1 coordinate 38,867,982, forward strand.
TAAAGATTTTTTGCATGATCCCTTAAACTCAGAAGATAGTCTTCATACCACAACCTTCTAAATTCCTCAAACATCTCATTCTGCTTGCAAAGTGCATTTTCAAGATTTTCCTGATTTTCATCATTAACCCAAATATCAGTTTCATCTTTGAACATCAATGAGCCAATGTTGTTAAGTTTGAGGAATGAACTTGGAGTTATAAATTCAAATTCTTCTGAACTGGCTCTATAAGTGAGAGGTCTAGAATTAATGGCATTTTTTATGTTTGAAAGGGCAGTGAGAAACTCAAAATATGTTGATTTAGATCTTCCAATTGCCTTATACAGACAGTTTTTTACTGCTCTGATAAGACATTCCCATGCTGCCCCAACCCATGCTGAATATACTGGGATTCTTACATGTTTGATTTTGTTTTTTGAGAGTTCATCCAAAAATTCATTCGACTCGAGAGTTTTCTCTAATATGTCTCCCTTTCACAAATGATCGGGCATTATCACTGTACAAGTTGGAATAGTATATTGATTACAAAATCTTTGAAAGGCCAGAATGAAATTCTTAGTTGACACGTCAGGCAACAACTCAAAATGGACAGCCCTGATATTAAGACAAGTGAAAATCAATATGAAATATTTACTCAAAGCATTAGTATTATCTTTTCTCAAAAATACATGACCTGTATAATCAACTCCCACATGATTGAAAGGTCTGATCAGATTCATGTGCTGCTTAGGCATACTGGTTACTTTAGGGTAATTATAGGCAAGTGCATTATACTTCTGGCAAATTTTGCAGTCCTTAATTGAAGCTTTAACAGAAGATCTACCCTTTGGGATCCAGAATCCTTGGGACCTTAGGAAATTTAAGGTAGTACTGACTCCCATGTGTTGTACCTAAGCATGACAAAATCTGGTAAAAAGTACAGTGAAATGGTGATCTTTTCCCAAAAGTACAGGATTATGCACATTATAATCAAATTAAGTGATTTGGAAATCCTTCCTCGTGATTTCAGGATGCCCTTTTCATCAAGAAACAAGTTTAAATTCAATACTAAGGAAGGCACTTCTGAATCTTTAAAGTTACTTGACTTGAGTGTATCCACTTGTTTAAGGAAGCTAATTTCTTTAGCAAAACCGACTGACTGATTTATCATGATCCAATAATCCAACACCTTCTTATGAGAGTTTTTACCACTCTTCATACAAATCCACTTGAAGAGATACTCAGTGATTTTCATAACTTTATTATAGTTTGAAAACTTATTAATGTCAAAAATAGGTTTGATTTCAACTTCTTTTCCTTGCATGGTATTGTATTGATATTTTGATTCATCAGATTAAAACCCACACTCAACAATGGGTATTTAGGCCAGGTATTTAATTCATATTTCATCCAATCTGGTCCCTTGAGCCAAAATTCAAAATTATCGATAAATTTGTTGTAGGTTAATCCTCTAGTTAAGAGATAAGCAGAATTATTTTCAGTTTTGACATAATTAAAACTAATGGGAATGTTATAATCCCTTTCAAGCTGTTGTAGTTTACTATCCATCTCACCTATTCTATTTTTGACAAACTTAGATATTAGTTTAGTCTGTCTGGTTATTAACCAGTTGAGCACAACTTGTGGATCAACAGCAATATTAATATAGTTGATTCTTATATTGGAATAGGCATTCAAAATAGTGGAGATGCACTTTAAAGCAAGAATCACTCCAAGTAGCTCCAAGACTGGGATACTATGTTCTTTTTCCTTGTTAGCAGGAGCCACTTTTGCTTTAGCAAATAAGAGGGAACTACTTTCCTTACTGGTACCATAAGCAACAAACCCAAAGCAATTTTGTGAGCTGTCACTAAAAATATTAAGTCCATACTCTTCATTCTCATTTAATGCCTGCCTATTAAAGGAGACCTGATTAGCTTTCTCAAAGGCTGGTTTAATATTATCCCACTCATTTATTATGGAAGTGAACATTAAGGGAGAGCGACTGGAGGAAGTGGATAGTTTTAGATACTTGGGTGCAAGTGTAGCAGGAAAAGGTGGAGTGAAGGTGGAGGTAGAATGTAGATTGAGAGAAGCGAGTAAATGCCTTGGTGGTTTAAAGAGTGTAATGAGAAATAGACATTTGGGAATGGATGCGAAGAGGAGACTGTATGAAGGAGTGATTGTGCCAACACCACTGTATGGGGCAGAAACGTGGAACATAAGAGAAGAAGAGAGAAGGAGTTTGAATGTGTTTGAGATGAGGTGTCTGAGAAGTATGGTGGGGGTTACTAGGCTAGATAGAGTGAGAAATGAGGAGGTGAGGAGGAGAACAGGGGTGAAAAAGGATTTGGGAGAGAGGGTTGATGAAAGAATATTAGGATGGTTTGGACACATGGAAAGAATGAGTGAAGAAAGACTAGTAAAAGAGGTATGGAAGGCAGATGTGGAGGGAGTGAACATGAAGGGACGTCCTAGGATGAGGTGGATGGATGGGGTGAAGGGGGCTTTGGGGAAGAGGGGAATGTCTGTTGAGGAAGGAAGGGAGAGGACGGAAGACAGAGGTGAGTGGAGAATGGTTGTATATGGATGATGTTGTGACTGCATGAGGAGGAATGGGCGGGGGGGTGGGGTAGTATGTGTGAGTAAATTTTGATGCAGCCCGAAGGGATTTCTCCCCGTCCTCTGCGCTTATATGCAAAGGGGGACGGAGAGGGGGGGTCGCCGATTAAATGAAGCGGCCTTGCTGTGGATGTACTGTGTCTTGCGACACTGCTTCTGACCCAGGGCGGTGGGCGGGGTGCAGGGATGACCCATCATCCAGGAGGTGCTCAGATGAGAGGAAGGGTGGGAGGGGTGTGGAGTGTATTTGGGGATGAAATGGGTGGAAGTGTTTTTATGCCTTTCCCTTTTTGGCTACCTCCCTTGAAAGGGGGAAAAAGCCTTGGTATATGTATGTATGTATGTATGTATTTATTATGTCCTCAGGCAATTTTTTATCCCATCCTAATTTGTGTTGCCACACCTTCCTCATCAATAACTTTCCTTTGATACTAATGGGTAAGACTAACCCCAGTGGATCGAATAAACTTGAAGTCTCAGATAACAATTGTCTTTTAGTACTGACAGAGTGAAATTCAACAGGCGCAAGCTTCATCCCATCTATATTAGGATTAAAAATGTGTGTGGAGCAAGAGATGGTGGTTGGAAAGGAGCCCCTCCAAAATGTTAGGTTAGGTATTTATCAACCCCCAAGCATTTATTGACCCTTTGCATACTCGCATTGACTGCCATGGGTCAACATCAACCACTCTGGAGACCTCTGGTCTTGCCAGTGCCTGACAAGGAAGTATCACATGACTGCTGTCAACAGTTTTCCTCTAATGGCATTTAAACTTGAGTTCTTGGTGCCTAGGGAATCCATAAACTTCATCCCGTGACAGAAACATGGACCTTGTTATGAACAGAAGGATCTCCTGGCATATTTTTTGCTTTGACACTGTATGAAAAACATATTGTATTATCCAAAGTTATATTGCATTCAGGGATCTAAATCCTGACATTAGCAAAACACCCAACAGGCAATTTTTCCCAACAATTTTCCTGTTGATTTGACCAAATCGGGTGTTCCATATCAATTGGAAATCACTAGTTTGTACTATACCCCCACCCCCATCTGAGGACTGCATTGGGAAATAAGTATTGTGATTTAGAGACACATGCAAAGGCAGTGATTAGTGCGAGAAATGACAACATTGTTCAAATAAACGATAAAGCAAGCACAGTATTCTCTTATTCTGACCATATCTAACCTACTCAGTCTCTCTCTCCCTCATGGAAAATAGATTTTTCAATGGTATTTGTTTAATTTGTTTCTTGTATTCGATACGAGATAATTTTATACAAGATCATTTTCATTCTCTTCCATACATATATATTTTTTTACAATAAATGTATAGTAATGATTCTACATAATAATAATTTTAAGTAATCACATAGATGTTTGTCAGTCTGCAACCCTTTCCTATATCATCTGCTAGCCCATGTTTAAATACAATAAATTCATAGTATCGTCAGCAACGATTTTTAAAACACCAAAACTTGTTAGGTTACAAAATTTAACTTCCCTGCAGACAGCCCCCTCTACAATTTTTGAAACGCTGGGTTTCTTTCAACAGAACAATACCTAATTTGATCTCGTTACTAACCTACAGAATTCTTTCTAAAGTACCCAACACCTACACAGCTACAACCATAATGGCCTGCAACTTCCAGGCATCAATCTAATCATGTAGGCTCTGTCTGGCAAACGCCTACAATAATCTATTCTTTACCTGTGTGGCTTCTTTCTTTGCTTATCATTTTCATGACACTCTTCAGCGTCTCACAAATGTCTAAACTATTTCAAATATTCTTGCAAATGTACAAAGGCACTTTTAGATTTTTTTTACATGGTTTATCCCTACTTAGCGAATATATTTGCTACAACAGAGCTAAGAATGCTTAAATCATAAGCTCTATCAAGGGGTAGGCTAACTAATCTGTTTTTGTTTCGTAATCCAGAAATCCACCTCCTTACGATCTGACCTTTCACAAGCTGTGGTTTACTAACAGTCGTTATGTGCAGGAAGTAGTGATGAGATGATAGCGGTACTAGTGGTTTTTTTTGTTTGTTTTGTTTTTTCATTTGGGATTGGGCATGTGTAAAATAAAAGTCTTGCTCACAGGCATAATAAGCCAATTAAGAACATCGGTTATGTTTTGAAGATATGTGGGGTTTGATTGCTAATACAGGATTTGTTAGATATTGTTCCTAGCATATATCAATATATCTAAGACTGCTGATTGAAGAACTGGGCAACAATCTGTTACGTAGAGATGTTTTTGCACCTTAACTTAAACTGGAAAAACAAAGACGGCGATGTGATATATATCAAAACGGGTCAAGATTATCATTTAGCAGGGCAGGAATCATAGTGATGGAACGAAATTGTACAAATCTGACTAGGTTTAAGAAGGAAATAGACAAGACCTGATTTACAACAGTGATCAACAAATGGAATAGACTTAATAACCATGTAATGAGCGCTGAAATTATTGGGGACAATTTACCGATTAACCCAACCATAGAACTTGATATCTAGCTCATGTGTGATAAATGTTGATATGAACGATAGTGTACTTCATTTCCTGTGCAATTGAGTAGTTTTTAAGATATTAATTGTTAAAATAATGCACTTAGGCCTACCTCTCCTCCCGAACGATCTGGGGGGAAATGTGGGAAATCGGGGTTTTTGGGAGGGGAGAATTTACACATGGAGTAATGACTGTTGCAGAAGACGTCTAAAAAAATCAACGCATAATATCAAATAATAAACACACAGATTCTACCTTCTATGTAGGGATTGCGGCGCTGAACTCAGAATCAGCCATATTTGTTATTGTTATTAACCTACGCTTCCAACGAATAGCTACATTAGTAGCGAATAGCTACTTTTACCCAACTAACGTCTTCCTTAGGTTCCTTAGGTTCCTCATGTCTTTCTCCTTCTTGGGATGGGCGATTATTACATCCAGTAACGGCCGTTACCCCAATAACTAGTAATTGGTACAAGCTTTTAACATACATAAGCACGAGCGTATGTTTTGCCCACTCGTTCCCACATATATTTTTTTCTCGCTACATTGGAGCGTTGTTCTGAGAGTAGCGTTGCCTCATCTCCAATTTATACGCTACTTGCTACATTGGAGCGCTGTTGTTAGAGTAGCGTTGCCTCATCTCCAATTTTTACGCTAGCTGGACAACTTAATGGGGGAAGTGTTAATTTTGATGGGAGAAATGTTAATGAGGCATTGAATGTCAATGAAGGACCAAATAATAATATAGAGCAAGGTATATAAATAAAAAACAAAATGATAATGTAAGACATGATATTGAAACTCAAAATGTGTCAAAAAGAAATAATCACGAGTGTACTTTAATGCTCGTAGTATTAGGAACAAATTTCAAGAAATACAGGCGTATGTCAAAAGCGAAAATATCGATATGATAGGAATAACTGAGACATGGTTAAATGGTACAGAGTTCGAAGCTGAATTCAATATTGCGGGATTTAAACACTTTCATCAGGATAGAAACCACAAGAAAGGTGGGGGTGTTCTGTTGTACGTTAAAAACAATGTTCATGCTTGTGTTTTAGAGAAAGTGAAACAGGATGCATATGACAGTTTGTGGGTTGAGTTAACCCAAACACATGGACAAAATGAAAATAGGTGTATTGTATAGGCCAAAGACATTATCATTAGCAGACGACAAACTGTAATTTCAAGAACTATCTAGTTTCTGCAACCGGGATTTATTGGTAATGGGTGATTTCAATTTTACTGACATTGATTGGATGACCCTTGAACATGGCCATATGGGTAGTCGCTTGATTGATTTTCTTGGTGACAATTACTTAATTCAGCATGTAAAAGAGCCCACAAGATATGGAAACTTACTCGATCTATTGATCACTAACCGCGAAAGCATGGTAACTGATGTAGAAGTCGGTGAATCTGTTGCAAATAGCGATCACAACTTAGATTCAAACTCCTAAAGATTTTTAGAATAGATACTTGTGTTTCTAAAATACCCGATTTCAGTAAAGCTCAGTTCATAGGACTACGTCAGGAGCTTCAGCTTACAGATTGGGAGGCAAAATTAAACGAAAAACCTGTAGATCAGATGTGGGAAATATTTCAAAATACGCTCACTAAGATGATTCATACTTACATTCCTTTTAAGGACAGACGTCTCCCAAATCAGGCTCGCCCAAAGTGGCTCGACAAAGAAACTGAAAAAGTATTGCTAAAAAGAGACAGGCTTATAAGAAATATAAGTGCTCGGGTGCATCTATTGACTATGAAAGTTATGTATCAATACAGAGAGATTTAAAAAAGACAATAAGAAAAAGAAAACGACAATACGAAATGAACATCGCTGATAAATCCAAAGAGAATCCCAAAGAATTCTATAGTTACATTAGAGATAAAAAGGTTGTTAGGAATCACATTGGTTCACTATTATCTGCTGACGGTCAACTTGAATATTCAAATAAAGGAATGTGCAATATCTTAAACAATTATTTTAGCTCGGTATTCGTAAACGAAACAACTCAAAGTGAACTCCAAACTGAAACCTGTGAAAAGACTAGGGTAAACTTACTCACTACGAAAATGGAAGCTAGCTAACGTTACTCCCATATTCAAAATAGGTGACAAAAAGAAGCCAAATAACTATAGACCTATAAGTTTGACTTCAATCGTAGGAAAAATAATGGAAACTATCATTAGAGATGCTATCGAACATCATTTAGAAAGTAACCGTTTGAAAAATGATAGCCAGCATGGTTTCAGACGGAAACGTTCTTGCGTGACTAACTTACTCGAATTCTACAACACAGTTATCTCGAATTATGACAAAAGAAACAATATAGATTTAATATATCTAGATTTTGCAAAAGCTTTTGATACCGTCCCCCACGAAAGACTACTTACTAAATTAGCTTTACACGGAATAAGTGGTAGCCTATTAGGTTGGACTAGTAATTGGTTGAATGGTCGAAAACAGAGTTGTTTTAAATGGAAAAAACTTCTAGATGGAAAAATGTTACAAGTGGAGTTCCTCAGGGTTCCGTTCTTGGGCCACTTCTATTCATATTATATAGAAATGATATAGACCATGGACTAAAATCTACTGTTTCCAAATTTGCTGATGATACAAAACTGTGCGGAATGACAAATGATTATTTAACCAACTAGATATTCAAGAAGATTTAGATAAATTATAGCAATGGTCTGAAAAGTGGCTAATGAAATTTAACACAAGTAAATGCAAGGTAATACACATAGGTAAAAGTAACAGTAAGCACGATTGCAAGTTATCTGGAAATTCGTTAACAAAAGTGGATAGTGAAAAAGATCTCGGCGTAATTATCAGTAACGACCTCAAATCATCCAAGCAGTATATTACAGCATCTGAGAAAGCAAATAAAATTGTAGGACTGATTGCGCGATCTTTTGATTTCAAAAGTCCATCACTCATTAACAAGCTATATAAATCGTTAGTTCGTCCACATTTGGAATATGCTGTTTTCGTATGGTCACCGAATCTCATTAAAGACATTGACAGACTGGAATAAGTACAATGGCGAGCCACAAAACTGATTCCAAATATCAAAAATAAATCATACGAAAATCGACTAAAACATATGAATCTGTTTTCCCTAAAAAAGCGTAGACTCAGAGGTGATTTGATACAAGTCTTTAAGATTCTAGAGGGAATTGACATCAAAATTGACCAAATTTTCACATTGAATGAGAATCAGACAAGAAACAATGGTCTCAAACTGTCCGGAAATAGATTCAATTTGGAAGTAGGTAGAAACAACTTTGCTAACCGTGTAGTTAATGAATGGAATAAACTTCCTGCACAGGTAGTGCAATGTAGTTCAGTTCGAAGCTTTAAGAATCATTTAGATAAACACCTAAGTAAGATGTTGTAATGATTATAATTTATTTTATATTATTTGTTTTTGTTTTGTTACCATTTGTCTGATTTTCATTTATTATTAGTTATATGTCAATTTATTATTATTTACTATTTACCTGTTTGTTTATTATTTAACTATACCTATGCATTTATTTATGTATTTTATTTGTTATTTACATTATTATATTTTTCATTTTTTATTTTATTATTGTTATTATTTTTTTTGCATCCGGCCTAGATATGGACCAAAAGGTCTCCTGTCGGCATGCTCCGCCTTTGTAATCCTTTGTAATCAATTGCTTCAGCGAAAAGACGCTGAGAAGCTGAAGCAGCAATGGGCTTTACGTGTTGTTTGTTCAAGAAAGTCGATTCCCAGAAAATGTTTGGGATTGTGTTTTTGGTACGAGTAACAATATGCGAAGTCTTAATGGATTTGCAAAGATTTTGACAAGCGGTAGCCTCTTATCAATAATCGCGTTTTCTCACGATTCTATTCTACCTGATAGGATTTAACTTCCACAATTAAACTCTTCACCTTTCTGCTTTGGAAGCTTAGATTTAATATAAAAAAATTACGCCTCAGTGTTGGAGAGAATAAATTGTGAAAGTACTAAAAGGATCATAACGTGTATTTTGGTATACATATATGTACATATATATATATATATATATATATATATATATATATATATATATATATATATATATATATATATACATACATATATATATTGGTGAAGCGTGGCAGGAGATTATCTCTGATTCATATTCTGTTAAAAACGACAGCAAAAGAATTATTAATTAACTTTTTCCGTGAGCTCTCAAGCTTGCGAAAAGTAGATTTCTGATAGGGGGAAAGGGAGTAAATCAAATTTCCAAAACTCATGGGAAACAAAAGTTATAATGAACACAAAAAATACAGCACACAGTAAATTAAATATAAGAAAAGACAAAGAATACAGCAAAAAACAAAATACAAGCAGAACAAATATTTTTAGTTTACTGTGTGCTGTATTTTTTGTGTTCATTATAACTTTTGTTTCCTATGAGTTTTGGAAATTTGATTTACTCCCTTTCCCCCTATCAGAAATCTACTTTTCGCAAGCTTGAGAGCTCACGGAAAAAGTTAATTAAAATTTCTTTTGCTGTCGTTTTTAACAGAATATATATATACACACACACACAGTATATATATATATATATATATATATATATATATATATATATATATATATATGATATATATACATATATTTCTAAACAGAAATGTAGTAGCACATTTGTAAATGACACAAAGGAACCCACAGTCGGAGAAAGAATAAACTTCGAATAAAGAAGAATCCTATATTTCGGCTATCAAATGTAGCCTTCTTCAGGAAAGTACATAAGATAGAGAACAAAGGGGACATATAAACTACAGTAAGAAGAGATGTGGACAGTTGATCTCACTCTGTTCTCTATCTTATGTACTTTCCTAAATAGGGCTACAGTTGATAGCCGAAATATAGGATTCTTCTTTATTCAAAGTATATTCTTTCTCCGACTGTGGGTTCCTGTGTGTCATATATATATATATATATATATATATATATATATACATATATATATATATATATATATATATATATATATATCTATATATATATATCACAACTAACACCACAGTCGGACGAAAGAAAAAGTTGCGTAAGCGGAACTATATATTTCGATTGCTACCTGCAATCCTCTTCAGTAGTACAAAGTGGCAGGGAGGAGGCTATCTTAAGTAGCAACCTCTTACAAAAGAAAGGGAACATGAGAAAATAAAGAACATCACTGCCCCAACCCTTGTTGACCTGAGGTTGACACGAGGTCGGGTCAGGGGGAGGGGGAGGAAGCTTGTTGACAATATTTTTGGTGATGAATAGTCCTGAAATGATGTCTGGGGTCCATTGACCCTTGGAAATATTCATCGTGGGCAGATAATCAATTAATGTTGATTCCACCATTTTCCTTCTGAACCCACACCCTGATTTATAAATGAGATCAGATTTCTCCCAGTCCATCCGGTGATTAAATTTATTAACGTGTTGAAACACTGCTGAATTTATTTGGCCATATCTAATCGACCTTTTGTGTTCATTTAATCTTGTCCGTAGGTCTCTCCCCGTCTGGCCAATGTATGAAAGGTACAATCTTTACATGGAAGGGAGTAAACACCTGGGATATGTTCTTCCTTCAACCTCTGGTGAACATTAACAACTTTTTTATTAATAGTATTAGGGTAGTTATGAATTAAATTTAATTTCTCTTTGGGAAGAAACTTGGACAATTGACTGATGGACTCTGAGAAGGGGATGACTAGGGGACTTTTTCTCCGAGCCTTTAGGATTTGTAGCCCCCAATTTTTAGAACACGAATTAACTTCTATCAAGTCCCAATTAACAAAATTAGCCTACCCTCATTGGTTTCTGGATAAAGCCCTTAGTCAAGCCAGAGCAAGTTTTTTCAATCACCCTTCCACTAAGTCAAAGAAAGAGAGACAAAATCCCCTAGTCATCCCCTTCTCAGAGTCCATCAGTCAATTGTCCAAGTTTCTTCCCAAAGAGAAATTAAATTTAATTCATAACTACCCTAATACTATTAATAAAAAAGTTGTTAATGTTCACCAGAGGTTGAAGGAAGAACATATCCCAGGTGTTTACTCCCTTCCATGTAAAGATTGTGACCTTTCATACATTGGCCAGACGGGGAGAGACCTACGGACAAGATTAAATGAACATACATCCTCAGTCTGATTAGTAATCCTGGAGCAAACAGTATCATACCCTTAGCTAGCTTGGGTCAACTTTGCATAATACAGCAGAAAAAAAATTAATCCATCTCTCCGATGTCTTAGAATACATTACTATACCTTTTATTCTTATTTGCTTTTTACAAGTTCATACAAAAATACTCTGTACCATATATCATTGAGTAATAGTCAAATCTTTTACTTTTTAAATCTGAATTTAGTTCGTCAACTCATATGTCCCATTTTCAAAGGGATAAAAGCCATGATTGGAATGAGTCAAAAATAAACAGTTAAGTGCCAGATTGCTATAAATATAATGAAGGAAAAAAATCATAGATTATTGGTCTAAAATCAAGTCTTCATTGCACTGAAAGCACAGGTTTTCTGTTAGTGTTTTGGGTTGAGCTCACTCCAGTCCCCTATAACTCAAACCTTCTGCACTCAGAGCTATGTATGCTTGCCAGATTTACTGTACTGAAAACCTGTTTCTTTATATCAACAATCTCACCAAATATACAGCCTATTTCTGCAGTTCACCTATAAATGATACTTGAAATGATTGTTGTAGAGTCATTGTACTCTGCTAAGAAAATGTTGTTTTGCATCACCAGCACCATCTACTAGTACATCACACTATTCATGAGAAAAAAGGGCAGTAAAAACAAAAGAAAAATATATGGTGCTGATTGTATCTTATTTTAAAGAGTATGCTCATACAGAACACACACATTATAATAATTGTAACAAACATACATACATATACCAAGGGGGTTTTCCCTCTTACAAGGGAGGTAGTCAAAGTCAATGGTATTAATCCACTCCCACCCATTTCATCCCCACATACTCCATTCCCATTCACCATATTTTCCTCTCTCTTTTCTTGGCTCCTCCTGGATGACAGGTCATCCTTGCATCTTGCCCACTGCCCTGGGTCACAGGTAATGTAGCAAGACACAGCACATTCACAGCAAGGCCACTTCATTTAATTGGTGACCACTCCTCTCTGATCATTAATGCAGAAAAAGAGAGGGGGAGAAATCCCTTTGGGTTGTGTCAAAATATCATTCATACCTATTCCCTCAACCCCTACCCTGCACCCACTCCCTTTCATGCATCACAGCATCATCCATACACAACCATTCTCCTAAAACCCTTATCTTCTGTCTTCTCCTGTCCTTCCTCAACAGACATTTCCCTCTTTCCCAATGCCCCTTTCACCCCAACCATCCAGCTTATCCTTGGTCGCCCCCTCAAGTTCACTCCCCCCACCTCTGGCTTCCACACCTCTTTTACTAATCTTTCTTCACTCATTCTTTCCATGTGTCCAAACCATCCCAATACTCTTTCATCAACCCTATCTCACAACTCCCTTTCCATGTTAAAGGATTGTGGTACTTGCCCAGGCAACCAAAGCCCCTCCTGGGGATAGGTACCACCTGTGTAGAGCCAGTGGTCAGGGATGTTTGCTGCACTTTGGCCCTCAACTCTTGGGATTGGGGAGTGGTCACATGACAAAGATGCTACCATACCTTGACACACTCAACACATGGTTCATTACAGACTCAAAATAGCCCCAGCCAAATCTACAGCAACACTTCTCACCAACTGGACAAAAGAACACAAATGCATACCTCATCTCTATATCAACAATACTCTAATGCCATACACACACACACACACACACACACACACACACACACACACAGCAAAAATTCTTGGTGTAACATATGATACATCCATGTCATTCAAACAACACATCACAAACATAAGAAATAAATGCACAGCCCTAGACTTAACGCACTTAAATCAATCACTGGAACAACATCTAGACAAAACAAAGAAACTGTTACCACAATATACAAACAATGCATACACTCAGTGATGAATTATGCGAGTCCTGCATGGGCACCTAATCTCAATGAGACGCACCTCAACACCCTTCAGACCATACAAAACAAAACCATAAAAACAATTGCAGGCTGCACAAATACAACACCTACAGACCATCTACACTATGAAACAAAACTCCTCAAAGTCAAGGATCACTTTGAGATGAGAGGCACACAAACACTTGCTCTAGCCTCCATAAACACAGCACACCTGCTACACTACATAGCAGGACACCCACACGCACAAAAAAAAAAACAAAAAAACTATATCACACACAAATACTCTCTTCTCTTCCTCCACAACCACCAAATACCAGCCTCAGGAAACATAATCATAATCATATCACTCAGTGCTCCATTAACACACTAAAAGACAACTCATTGTTGCATGCTAGACACCCTGATATCCATCCCTCTGAATCCCCTCTCCTACGAAAGAAGAGAGTCCATCTGGCCAGACTGCGGTGTGACCACCACCCTGCCCTTCTAAGCTACCAGAAGAGCCTGGATGACCGCATTGTGGACAACTGCCCAGGATGTAAAACATAATGGAAGACTGCATTATACACAGTCATGCATGCAAACAACACAACACTCTATAAAGGATTTGTGGAAAACCCCATTCCGGTCATGGCATTACTTGTGGAGATGGGACTGCTCGGAAAGTCCAGGGAATGACAACAACAACAACTCTCTTTCCAACCCTCACTCTCCTCATTTCTCACTCTATCCAGCCTAGTAATCCTTACCATACTTCTCAGGCATTTCATCTCAAACACACTTAGACTCTTCCTCTCTTGTGTTCCATGTTTCTGCCCCATATAGTACCGTTGACACAATCACCCCTTCATACAATCTCTTCTTAGCATCCATTCCCAAATATCTATTTCTCATCACACCTCATTTCTCATTACACCTCTTCAATATGAGTCAAGTATTCGTGTGTGCATTATCTGGCTGACATATGATGATGCATCACAATACCCGCACATGATAAGATATAATGTCACAGCTGTTATACTCATTCTCTTTCATCCAGAATGCTTGTAACCAGTGAAAAAGTGATCAAGCCTGTTCACAGAATAAGAGGGTCATTCAGCTACAACTACAAAATAAGGGATCACATGAAGAATTGTCACCCCAGACTCCGACAGGGTGACAATTCTTCATGTGGGCCATCCTAGGGTGACAAATCTTCATGTGGGTCATCCTGGGCTTACGATTCTTTGGTTGTATCAATTGATGACAATAAGCATAACCCCCATGACCTGACCTAAACTAGCCTAGCCTAACCTAACCTAACATAACGTAACCTAACCTAATATTCACTCCACTGTTGATATTCGGTGTACTGGGAATTCTTCAGGTGGGATTTCATGGGGTGACAATTATTCATGTGGGTGTTCTGGGGTGACAATTTTTCATGTGACCCAAAATAAGTATAATCATGAAGCAGATGTTGGTATCCTCATATACTCACATCTCCTGATGCCTACTCAGGCATCATCATATTCACAGGGTTAATCTCCTGAGGCAGTTACTTGCTTCTCTCAATCTACATTTTAACTTCAACTCCACTCCTCCCTTTCCTGCCACATTCACACCCAACTATCTAAGGCTATCTACTTCCTCCAGTCTCTCTCCCTTAATACTTCCAATTTGCTGCCATCCTCTACCCTTCTACATTTCATCACCATTTACCCACATTTATCTTCAACTTTTTTCACACACCTTTTCAAGCTCCATCACTAACTTCCTTAATCCCTCCTCTGATCCTGCTACAAGCTAAGTGTTGACAGAAAACAACAACTGGATTATCTCCCATTTTTCTTTAACCTTCTCCAATCCCTGACCCATTACCCTTGCATTTACCTCTCACACCACCCCATACATGTATGAATAGAACAGCCACTTAACAATGAACAAACACTTAGTATAAAGTTGACGACAAAAAACTATATCAGAATCCTCAAATTGTTGACTTTGCTACACATATTGATAGATTACTAGTAGTATTTCAATAATCACATGAAACACGCATGGTATGACAATTATTGGATGATATACATTTTACATTAGATGAAAAAAAATACCCAGTACATTAAAAAAAAATACATCAGTCCTCAAATTGTCGACTTTGATACAAAGACATTCACAGAGAACACCTATGTTATAATTTTTCATTCAGCAAAACAGCTGAGAAATGTAATGACACACTATAATATGAGGCTGTATATATAGTAAGACAGCTTGTAAAAAAATAAGGGTGACTATGGGTCAGCAGCAGGTTTACTGTACCACTGCGGTTCCATTACAATAGGTCTGAAAAACTAGAGCCAACTTTTACACAATGGGTGTGAAAAATTCCAGATTTCTTCACCACAAGGGGTGAATTATTACTCAAGGATATATGATATATACAGGAACTTATTTTGAAGGGTGGGAAAATGCTGATGCATTATTTCCATAAAGACATTGACGAAAATCCACCAAGTTATTCCTGGAGACAATTTGCAACATTACAAGATAATCTGTGAGTGTGTTTCCAAGTGTTTCTTTAAAGCATAAGCACGGGAGAAAGCAGCAACACAAGCAGAGCACCTATGCGGCTTTTCTCCGGTGTGTAGCCTCAAATGCCTGCGTAGACTGCCTGCTTCCGAGAAAGCAGCACCACACTGCTCACATGTATGTGGCTTATCACCTGTATGTTTCCTGACGTGGTTGTTCAAGCTGCTTATACTCTTGAAACCAGCCCCACAAAGCCCACACTTCTGCGGTTTCTCACCTGTATGAGTTTGCATGTGTGATTTCAAGGTAGTTAATTGTGAGAAAGTAGAATCACATTGCTCACATTTATATGACTTCTCGCATTTGTGCTTCCGCATATGGGTTACCAAGTTATTTCTTTGAGAGAAAGCAGCATCACAATAGCTGCACTTGTGTGATTTTTCACCTGTATGAAACTGCATGTGTGACTTCAAGGTGTCTGCTTCTGAGAAAGTAGCACTACATTCCTCACATTTATATGACTTCTCATCTGTGTGCTTCTGCATGTGTATGGTCAAGCCACGTGTATTTGAGAAAGCAGCACCACAAAGCCTACACTTCTGTGGTTCCTTGCCTGTATGAGTTTGGATATGTGCCTTCAAATGTCCCGCTCGTTTGAAAGAAGCAACGCACAAAGAACAATTGTACAGCCTCTCCCTTGTACGAATACATGTGTGTTCCTTGAGGTCCCCAGGCCCTGTAAAGGCTGTGTCACAGACTGTGCATTTGTGGGGTTTATCTGGTCCCTCACGTCTGTGTATTCGAAGATGGTCATTCAGATGACTAATCCTGGAGAAAGCAGCATCACAGTATTTGCACTTATGGGGAGTCTCTCCAGTGTATACCCTGAAATGCCTGCATAGACTGCCTGTTTCTGAGAAAGCAGCACCACACTGTTTACATTCATATGGCTTCTGACCTGTGTGTGTCCGTATGTGGCTGTTCAATTTGCCCGTATTTGAGAAAGCAGCATCACAAAGCCCACACTTGTGTGGCTTCTCACCTGCATGAGTTTGGATGTGCGCCTTCAAATGTCCTGATCGTTTGAAAGAAGCAACGCACAAGGAACACTCGTATGGTCTCTCCCCTGTATGGGTGCGTATGTGGACCTTGAGGTCCCCAGGCCGCAAAAAGGCTGCATGACAGAATTTGCACTTGTGGGGTTTGTCTGGTCCCTCACGTCTGTGTATTTGAACATGGTCCTTCAGATGACCAATCCGGGAGAAAGCAGCATCACAATATTTGCATTCATGGGGTGTCTCTCCAGTGTGTACCTTGAAATGCCTGTGTAGACTGCCTGCTTCCGAGAAAGTATCACCACACTGCTCACATTTATGCAGCTTCTGACCTGTGTGTGTCTGTATGTGGATGGTCAATTTGCCTGTATTCGAGAAAGCAGCCCCACAAACCCCACACTTATGTGGTTTTCCATCTGTATGAGTATGCACGTGTGACTTTAAGACTTCTGATTGTGAGAAAGTAGAATCACGTTGCCCACCTTCATGTGGCTTCTCACCTCTGTGCTTCCGTATATGGTATTGTAAGCTAGTTCTCTTAGAGAAAGCAGCACTACAAAGGCTGCACTTGTGTGGATTCTCATTTGAATGAGTTTGCATGTGTGACCTCAAGGTAGCTAATTGTGAGAAAGCAGAATTACACTGCTCACATTTATATGGCCTCTCGCCTGTGTGCGTCCGTATGTGGGTTTTCAAGCTATACCTTTGAGAGAAAGCAGCACCACAATAGCTGCACTTGTGCGGTCTCTCACCTGTATGAGTTCGGATGTGTAACTTCAAGGCTCCCGATCGTCTGAAAGAAGCATCGCACAAGGAACACTCGTACGGCCTCTCCCCTGTATGAGTACGTATGTGCACCTTGAGGTGTCCAGGCTGGGAAAAGGCTGCGTGGCATAACGTGCATTTGTGGGGTTTGTTTTTCATGTTTTTCTTAATGTGGTCTTCGAGATCTCCTTTTTGATAAAAGGCCATATTACATTGAGGACAATGGTATTGCATTTCCTCTTCTTTACTGCAATGGTCATCCAATACAGCAGTGCTGCCTGAAAGGGTGGAGTTAAAAGATTGATCTCTTTGGGAACTTTTCTCAACACAGACCTTACCATGGCACTCTAACTCATCTATTGTATCAAATGTCAAATGGCAAATATCACAAAATAATATCTTTTCCTCTTTCAAAGTCATATCAGTGTTCTCTAGTATTGGACTGTCCTGTTGAGCTGCACAATAATCTTTGTAGGTATCAGACTGAAATGGTTCTAATTTGATATGAGCCTTGGGAGGGACATCTGTCTTGTGGGTCTGCTTTAGAAAGCTCTTAACATCTCTTCCCCACTGATTCAGGTCATCACTCACTAACTTGGACACGGTACTATCCATTTTACTTCTTGTCAGTCTGAAAGGAAGAGGTGAAAGTCAAGATATGAAATGGTTTGCATTATATAATAAATGTCTATATCTTATATCTTTATGTTCATGGCAACCTCACTGCTTTCAAGCCCACACATCAAAGATCTGACACAGAGAACCAACAAAAATACACCCACTAAAGAATGAAAATCTACAGTTTCCAAATAATTAATAAGAACCATTCTTGACTATGGTTCTGCAGTATGGTTCCAAATAATCAGCAAACACTTAACTATACATAAAGCATTGAGAGTGATAATAGGATAAGCAAAAAACCACCCCAATAGGACACCTACAAACAGAAACTAAAATCCTACCCATAGAATATCATAGAAATTTATATCTACACAGCTCTACACTACAACCCTCAACTCCACTCACCCATCTCATTACATCACACAAGCAGTGGCACTTGCATTAAAAAAGCTGCTTACTACTCAAACATATAAAATAACTTACAACCAGTACCACACATCTACATGAAACCAAATTCACAAGGTTTATACAACCATTGGATAAAAAACAGAAAGGCTTAAATGTGACAAAGATAACAGAAGGAAAAAATAAAGTGGAATTGATTATGATAACAGTTAAACACAGCCACATGAAAGTAGAAAATTTGTAGTGATATATGTGCCCCAAAAAATATATACTTGGACAGAGGGAGACCATTCCAAATTGTTGGACAACACAAAGCATGCATTAAATGAACTACTAGGAGGAGGATACATAGTAATTATGGGTGACTTTCTAAAGAAATATGCTGGGTGGATATGACCATTCAATACACAATTACTCAATAGGTAAAGGAAAATGTCAGATATAGAAACATTGAGACTAGACTTAATATCTATGTCAGAGCCTGAAATTGTGAATAAAATGGAATACAAGACACCAATTGGGGAGAGTGACCATGTACTAATAGAGTTCAAACTAAAAGCGGCAATTGATTTGGGAAGAAATGAGAAAGACAGAAAAAGGAATAATGTACAATAAACAGATTTAAAACTCAGGAAATTCTTTCAAAAAGTAAATAGGGAAAACTTCTTAAATGAAAAAACAAAGCTGGAAGAGAAATGGAATATATTAAAAGAAATTTATAAAGAAGGAATAGATAAATATGTACCAAAAACAGAAGCAGGAATGGGTGTACATTAAGTGCTGGTACAACAAAAAATGTAGTGAGGCAAGAGATAGAATAGACAAACCTTGGAAAAGATGGAAAGAAAAAAATGGTAAGTGGCAAATACATATCAAACTAAAAAAATGAATACATAAAAATACACAGGGAAGAAAAAAAGAAACCACAAAAAAGATATAACAGACAAATGTAAGGACCAACCTAAATTATTCTACAGGTATGTAAATGGTAAATTAAAAAATAAACAAGAAATAGTGAAACTGCATCAAGGGAATGAGGAATATATAGATGTAGAAATGGCTGAAATTATGAACAAACATTTTAAATCTGTATTCACAATTGAAAATACACAAGATTGGAATGAAGAACAGAATGACTTTCCCAATATAAGAAATAAATGTGGCACAGAAATAAATAAGGAACCAAATAATAAACCTTATGTAAAAATATTCACATGATCTGGACAGAATTACAAATTGGATACTAAAAGAATGTATAGATGAACTAACCAACAAAAAAGATTGCTCACTCAAAGAAGGAAAGGTACCACAAGATTGGAAAAATGCAAATATTGTACCAATATATAAAGGGGGAGATAAGGAAGACCCAACAAACTATAGATTGATCTCCCTTACAAGCACAATAGCTAAAATATGTGAAAAAATTATCAAAAGTAGATGGACTAAACATCTGGAAGAAAATAATATACCGAATCCAAAACAATTTAGCTTTAGACAAGAAAGATCATGTGCCACCAACTTGATTTGCTTTTACTCGAGGCTAATAGACGTTATGCAAGAAAGGGATGGATGGGTTGATTGTGCTTTCCTAGATTTACAAAAGGCATTTGATAAAGTACCACACAAAAAGTTACTAAGAAAGCTCGAAATAACAGGTGTACAAGGAAAGTTATTGAAATGGATAGAAGATTTCTTGAATGGAAGAAGAATAAGGGTGGTACTTAAGAGACAAAACCTCAGCCAGGGAAGAAATGGTAAGTGGAGTCCCACAAGATTCTGTATTAGCTCCCATAATGTTTGCTACTTATATAAATGACATGGACGAAGGTGTAGAATGTTATATGAACTTTTTTGCAATGATGCAAAACTACTACATAAGGCAAGTACAGAAAAAGACTGTGAATCACTACAGAGAGACCTGGACAAAGTCTGGGAATGAAGCCAAAAGTGGGAAGTAAACTTCAACATCAAGAAATGTAGTATAACAGAGTTTAGAAAAAGTAAAAATACAATATCAGGGCAATATAAAATTGGTACAAAGGAAGTAAAAAAAAGTTAGCTTGGAAAAGGACCTAGAAGTAATTACAGTATTAACAAAAATATGACACTATACAAACATATTAACAAAATAGTCAGAGAAACCTACAATTTACTAAAATCAATAAAGGTGGCCGTTAACTAATTGGATGAGGTAATGGTAAAGAAAATATTAGTCACACTGATAAGACCAAGATTGGAGTGTGCTGCAACACTATGGACACCTAGCACAAAAAAGAATATAAAGATATTAGAAAGATTCCAGAGAGCAACAACGAAGATGGCACCAACACTTTCAAAACTGACATATGAACAAAGAATGTCCAAACTGGAACTACCATCCCTGGAACAAAGAAGAGAAAGAGGAGATCTACTGACCATTTACAGAATCATGAAAGGCATGCAAGTCCTTGACAGAGAAGATTTATTGAAGTGGGACAAAAGAAAAATAAGAGGACATGAAAAGAAACTCAAAAAAGTTAGTTATAGAAGAGATCTGGAATAAAAAAAAAAGTTTCCCACACATAGTGATGGATGTCTGGAACAAATTGGGTGAAACAATAGTATGTGCAAAAAGTATACAAGAATTTAAGAACAAACTAGATGTTGAGCGATACAAAGACGGGTCACTACAAGAATAGTTCTCTTCCCATAAAATACAACTAGGTACATACATACATACATATACCAAGGCTTTTCCCCCCTTCCAAGGGAGGTAGCCAAAAAGGGAAAGGCATAAAAACACTCCCACCCATTTCATCCCTAAATACACTCCACCCCCCTCCCACCCACCCTCCCTCTCATCTGAGCACCTCCTGGATGACGGGTCATCCCTGCACCCTACCCACCGCCCTGGGTCAGAAGCAGTGTCGCAAGACACAGCACATCCACAGCAAGGCCGCTTCATTTAATCGGCGACCCCCCCTCTCCGTCCCCCCTTGCATATAAGGAGAGGACGGGGAGAAATCCCTTCGGGCTGCGTCAAAATTTACTCACACATACCACCCCACCCCCCCGCCCATTCCTCCTCATGCAATCACAACATCATCCATATACAACCATTCTCCACTCACCTCTGTCTTCCGTCCTCTCCCTTCCTTCCTCAACAGACATTCCCCTCTTCCCCAAAGCCCCCTTCACCCCATCCATCCACCTCATCCTAGGACGTCCCCTCATGTTCACTCCCTCCACATCTGCCTTCCATACCTCTTTTACTAGTCTTTCTTCACTCATTCTTTCCATGTGTCCAAACCATCCTAATATTCTTTCATCAACCCTATCTCCCAAATCCTTTTTCACCCCTGTTCTCCTCCTTACCTCCTCATTTCTCACTCTATCCAGCCTAGTAACCCCCACCATACTTCTCAGACACCTCATCTCAAACACATTCAAACTCCTTCTCTCTTCTTCTCTTATGTTCCACTAGGTAAATACATTAATCTTACTAAAGAAGCTCCTCAAGACATACCACCAAATCCTCTTCAGACATCAGCCCCACAAAAACCCCTCTCAAGAAACCACACTAGCTTGCAAGTGTTCATGATACCACCCAGCAACAAACAGTATCATCCGAGAAAAAGCCTGGACTCACAATCAAACTACCCTAGATGGAACCACCATATGGAAGACACTCAACACCTTATCCTACACTGCTCCACACTAACACTTCCTGGACAACAGCACAGTATATCTTCCCCAAGTGACCTATGGGCCTGCCTGTTGGCCACTGCTGGTTGTTACCTGGGAGTCATGGATCTCCTACAGGAGAGACCTTCTAGGATAATGGATTGACCAATCTATTTAGGGTTGCATTTCTTCCTTTAACCTCTAGCTATATCTTTTTCACTGGCTTTCAGCATCTGTTTGTGAATTCTTGTGATACCTCGTCTATGGATGAATGTTGGGTCTTCCAATTTTTCTTCCTATTTCTTCTGTGTTATCTCACCATATTGCTTTCTTATATAGTTTGTGTATTTTCATATGTAGGCTTGATCATTTCTGCAAGTGATACGAAGAGACCATGGATGTGATTGGAATGAAGGGGAGGAGCTCACATTGTTATGTCTGGGGATGTTACCTGTTGGTTGTGTTCTACAGGTTGTCTAGTGGGTGTTTGCCGGAGTTCAGTATATCTAGATTTGGAAGTTATTCTTGTATTTTTCCTCTCTAATTTGTTGTTTGTGTGAGCAGCCATACTGGATGGTGTGCACACATCACCTCACAGCATGTAGGTTGTTAATACATTTAAGGGTTGGTGTTGGGGAGAGTAGCCTTGGGGGCTGATGTGGAAGATGGTGTGTAGATGTTTGTGATGCTATATGTTTTCTTTATTTGTGTTTGGACTGTAATCAATTCTGGTGAGGTGTCTCTAGAAGAGCATGCTATTACGTATTACTGTACAGGGCACAAACATGGAACATAAGAGAGGAGTTTGAATGTGTTTGAGATGAAATGTCTGAGAAGTATGATAGGGCTTACTAGGCTAGATAGAGAGAGAAATAAGGTGAGGAGGAGAACAGGGGTGGAGAGAGAGTTGGGAGATAGGGTTGATGAAAGAGTATTAGGATGGTTTGGACACATGGAAAGAATGAGTGAAGAAAGATTAGTAAAAGAGGTGTGGAAGGCAGAGGTGGAAGGAGTAAATATGAAGGAGTGTCCTAGGATGAGATGGATGGATGGAGTAAAAGGGGCATTACAAAAGAAAGGAATGTCTGTTGAGGAAGGACGGGAGAGGACAGAAGATAGGGGTGAATAGAGAAGGATTGTGTATGGATGATGCTGTGATACATGAGGGGGAGTGGGTGGGAGATTGGGGGTAAGGAAGTGTGTATGAGAAAAAATTTGATGCAGCCCAAAGGGATTTCTCCCCACCTTCTCCTTTTCTGCATGAGGGGATGGAGGGGGGGGGGGCGCCGAATTTATGAAGCGGCCTTGCTGTGGATGTGCTGTGTCTTGCAACACTGTTTCTGACCCAGGGCAGTGGACAGGATGCATGGATGACCAGTCATCCAGGAGGTGGCAAGATGAGAGGGAGGGGGGAGGGGAGTGGAATATGTAGGAGTGGTTTCTATGCCTTTTTCTTTTTGGCTACCCTCCGTGTAAGGGGGAAGAAGCCTTTGGTATATGTATGTATTCTATTTTTGCTTTTTCCAAATTCCATTATGCTACATTTCTTAATGTTAGAGTTCATTTCACATCTCTGACTCCATTCCCATATTTTGTCCAGGTCTTCTTGTAGCGGCGATCTGCAATCTTCTGTGCTTACCCTCTTGAGTAATTTGGCATCGTCAGCAAAGAAGTTTATGTAACATTTCACTCCCTCATCCATATCATTTATATATATGGCAAACATCAAAGGAGCCAATACAGAGCCTTGTGGGATGCCACTTATCACGTCTTCCCAGTTCAAATTTTTGTAGGACCCCATGGATGTACCGTGGCTCCTTTCCTATATCAAAATATAAGTAATAATTTTCTTGGGAACTATGGTCAGTAGTCTTCCCATAACTATGATGCTATGAATTGTCAATGGATGACAGAATCGGTCCAAAGGAAATGGTAGTTAATTATATCAGGTTTCTGTAACTTCATAAATGACATTCTAGATATATAAAAAATACTGCAATATTTTATTTATTGTAGTAAATCAAATTTATAAAATTCTGTAATCATGCCAATATGGATATTTATCATAAAACTTGCGTGGTCCAATAGCTCCTAACCCAAGTTAATCTAGTATAATCATTGCACAGGAAGAAACAGATTGCTAAATTTTTAAAAGTGCACACCTACTCAATATAGCAATAGAAAATTGAATAACAATTTTGTAAATTAGTAAACATTAATGTAATATACGTTACTCTTGGCAGAAATCAATAACTTAAAAAGTTGCTAAAAGCTATACACATAGGTAAACACTTTGACTGCTTGAGATGCAATCTTTATTTTGATTGATGCACCGGTCAAAGAAAATAAAGTATGATAGATTTGTCTAGCCTTACCTAACCTAACCTGCACTTAGTAATGCAGCACCTATAATTCTAGAAATCATATGGGTCATCATTGTCAACCTTCAAATCTATCAAACCAAAGATGGTGTCTACAGGATTTGACGCAACTTCATTAGTTTGTGTATAGCTGCAACTTTTTCTGTAATTGATTTCTGCCAAAAATTTATTTATTACATTGATGCTTTATATTTTACAAAATTAATATCTAATTTTCTAATGCTATATCATGTAGGTGTAAACTTCTAAAATAATACCAACAGATCTTTCAATTGCAAAAATGAATAGTGAAAAATGTGTTTGCATTTATATGTATTAATGATACCAATGCCATCCAAAGGAATGTTGCTCACTTCGATCCCTCTATGGAACTGATAACATGATACATTTGTGGTAATTACATAGGCCAGACACGTCCAGTCATGCATAAAATCAGATCTCAACAATCCTTACAACTTCGGTCTATGGTGTATTTTTATAATTTATATTTTTACAATAAGTGAATTTATAGGGAGAGTGTATTTCATACAATTAGTGTGTCTGTAGAAGGTGCTCAATTCGAATTTGTTACTTACTTCGAAAGAGAGTCAGAGTGCTCGGATACAGGACGGTAATTTCGTTGTGTTTACATGAAGATCAGGGTATTTATTCAGTTGTATACATGGACGCGATATAAAGTTAGAAAATTAAGCATTAATTTTGTAAATTATAATACATGAACGTAATATGCGATTTTCTTGGAGGAAATAGAAATAAAAAATACCTTTGCTACAAGCAAATATACTAACGACCGTAGTCGCTAACATGGGATTGGGACGCCACCTTGTCGTTTGTCAAGTGTTGTCTATATATATATATATATATATATATATTCACTTGGTCTTTGGATCACGTGTTGGACTCGTGATCGACAGCTATTTCCCTCCTGGAAGAGAGCTCAGAGCTCGTAGGTCCGATCTATGGGTAATGCTATGACCTTGCACACACACACCCCCCAACTCCCCGCCCACGAGAGTTGGAGTAACACCCCTCAGCGCTGCGATACTGATATTATTTCAGCCCCGGGCGAGAGTCGAACCCGGACCTCCGTAGTGGCAGGCCAGAGCTCTAACCACAGCGCCATGAGAGGTGTGTGTGTGTGTGTGTGTGTGTGTGTGTGTGTGTGTGTGTGTGTGTATATATATATATATATATATATATATATATATATATATATATAAATATATATATATATATACGATGAAGGTGGAAAAAGAAGTCACGGGTCTAGTTCCGAGTTACTGAGTTTATTCCTGACCGGTTTCGCTCTATGCTCCTTCAGAGGAATGTGACTCTGGAGTGAAGCTGGCGGTATACATAGTCTGAGTAAGACCGCGTTCCCTCCTTGGAGGTGGGTTACGTTTGGTTGTACAATGGTTTTTAATACAATGAACAATAGTGATAATAAAGTATACAATAAATTGTTGTGATGTTATTACAAAACAGCTCCGGTGTGTGTGGAATGTTGATCGAGGGTGTAACATTGTAAGTGAAGTGAGTGGTGTAGAAATGTGTGAATCCTAAAAAGTGTCATATGATAACTTATAGTATTAAATAATATAATAATATAAGCATATGACACTTTTTAGGATTCACACATTTCTACACCACTCACTTCACTTACAATGTTACACCCTCGATCAACATTCCACACACACCGGAGCTGTTTTGTAATAACATCACAACAATTTATTGTATACTTTATTATCACTATTGTTCATTGTATTAAAAACCATTGTACAACCAAACGTAACCCACCTCCAAGGAGGGAACGCGGTCTTACTCAGACTATGTATACCGCCAGCTTCACTCCAGAGTCACATTCCTCTGAAGAAGCATAGAGCGAAACCGGTCAGGAATAAACTCGGTAACTCGGAACTAGACCCGTGACTTCTTTTTCCACCTTCATCAACTTGTCACAATGTACCAACATATATATATACATATATATGTCACAACTTTGGGTTGTGACACACGGACTATTTTTCCTTCTCATTTTCTTACATCTGCTTTCAAACCCCAGTTACCAAATACTTCCGCTCAAGGGCCTAGCCGTCGCAGGCTCCACACTTTTTCGTCTCCTTTCAGCCCTTTTCGACTATCAATTCCCTTTACTCTTGAGAATTTCCGGAACTCTTAAGGCCTCTAGCAACTACTTCTTGATATTTTTCCTTCTCCTTATCCTCATTAACTATTGCGCCACTTTGGCAGTCAATTACAGTGCCTTAACGAATTTGAGAGAGACTTCTAATTGCTCAGGAAAGCCCTCCCCCCCCTCCTCTTAAGTTCCAGGTGTCTACATATGCCTGCGAGTAAAGACACGAATGTTTAATATTAAGTGTGGAATTCCACAACCTCTCAAGTTTACTGTTCCTTCTGGAAGTTGTAAGTTGCTACTTTATGAATAGAATTAGTGTATTACATCCAAGAGTTACCGTTCGAATTAGTTCTAACGGTTTAACCCCCCCCCCTGCGCGCTTGTTATTTATTGTTTAGGCTAGTTTTAATTAGACTAGTTAGAATCATATCTTCCACTCTCGTGAGTAGTGACTACCCCCAAGGAACAATTAGAACTGATTCAACTTCCACATAAACGTGCACGGCGCTCCCTACGAAACTATTGATTTGACATTTAGAAAAACGGCAACGGTGTATGCCACACCGTGTATGGGCATAGGCAGTTGACCCGGCAGTGCCGGGCACTGGGCAGTCATCCCTCTGGGCCCCCACAGGGAGGTTGGGCCACTCGTATTCTCGGAAGTTCAAACGCGCCCTACCCTCCCACACGGTGGCTATCGAGGATTTTCTCCTTAAAGTGGCCCGTTGACGCACCGTCAGACCCTACACGAGTGATTCATGTGCCCCCCCCCCACCGAGACTTATCGAATTGTGGACAGTGATGTGAGTGACGCCCGACCCTCGTGGGAAGGGTTTGAACGGTGTTGCGACGAGGTCAGCCTCCAGTGAACACACCGCGCTTAAGGTGGGATAAATCACCACCCTTGTGCTTATTCGACGTAGAGTACAGTTCCCCCCTTTTCGAGACATCCTAACCAGAAAGGAATTTGTTAGTGAAAATTAGGAGACCCCCTACGGAATCGAACCCGCGTCCCGCCATGAGTTGCCAAATAACGAGGACAGTTAGGGTTCCCGCCACGCTCAACAGCAAAGTTATCCTTCAATAGCGGACGCATCCTGCCTGAACGAGGGACCCGCGCCTATTTGAAGACATCCCCGCATCCAGCAGAAGCCACCTAGAGATGGTAGCAAGTAATGATATTGGTGTTTACTAAATAGGACCCCTAGATAGGCGCGAAGGGAGTTAGAATACAGTAGGTAGAAGTGATTATCTTTTAGGCACTTTATAGATATCGCTGCCAAATGCACAAGATGAGGTGCGACCAAAGTTAGCAAATCCGCTCATTACAGACCGAAGTTACCTTACCACCATGTCCGCATCTAGTACTAGTGTATACTGGTCTCGACAAGACACCGTAACATTGATTGATTTATACCGAGTAGCCTCTAGACCTGCTATTGGTGCTATGCTTTTCCTCATGTTTGTCTCTTGCTTTGTATATATTGCTCCACTTTCGAAAGGAGAACAGAAAAGCTGTTCATGTTCATTCTCATGTAACCACTCACGGCACCAGACATGCCTCCGTGATTTCTTGTTTTTCTTTTTAATGTAGGCAGCAATAATAATGCTGTAAAGTGCTACCTTCTTTCCAAGTACTGAACCACTCACTCCAACATCTGCTTGTAGCCAACTAACCTCCAACCACCATCGTCAGCCGTGTGGACACCTTCGCGGGCAGCGTCTACGGACTATGTGTTTGTATTGTTCTGCCTAATCTTTTCTCCGCCTGGCAAGAGAGTATCAGGAAAGTGGGCCACGAGAGCGTACCCGTGCCAAGGGTAGGTAGGCCTACAAGCATCCGGCTAGACTCAGATTCATTCCAGGCGTGCTTGTGTGTAGATCAATGTAATAAACTCCCAACAGAAAGTACAGTGTGTTTGCACTTAACCACACTTCCATATATATATATATATGTATATATATATATATATATATATATATATATATATATATATATATACATGTATATATATTTATATATATATATATATATATATATATATATATATATATATATATATTTATATATATATATAGTTATGATTCTAAATCATTCTAAGCATTCACAAAGATGTTTGCCAGTCTGCAACCCTTCCCTATATCACCTGCTAGCCCATGTTTAAATACAATAAATTCATAGTAACGTCAGCAATCATTTCCGAAACAGTAAGACGAGTATCTTTACAGTTACCAACAATTAGGTTAGGTTACATTATGTTAAATCTCAAGGCTGCGATTCTTACTTGTACCATCAACTACCTTTTATCACTCCGGGTATTTTCAACCCCAGATATGAGTACCACCAATCAATAGTAACATCATTGGTGATTAGAAAAAAAAAGACTAGCAAACATCTACACCCAAGTCAAAAATCTTATCCAGTACTTGGAATTGTTCTAAAACATCAGCCTATACTGTTAACTACTTCCTAGTTCTTAAGGGGCTATTGTTATTTGACAGCCCCCTCTACAATTTTTGAAACGCTGGCTTTCTTTCAACAGAACAAGACCTAATTTGATCTCATTACTAACCTACAGCATTCTAAAGTACCCAACACCTAGACAGCTACAACCACAATGGCCTGCAACTTCCTGGCATCAAGCTAATCATGTAGGCTCTGTCTGGCAAACACCTACAATAATCTTTTCTTTACCTGTGTGGTTTCCTTCTTTGCTTACAATTTTCGTGACACATATGTCTAAACTATTTCAAACATTCTTGCAAATGTACAAAGGCACTTTTAGAAAAGTTTTGACATGGTTTACCCATACTTACCGAAAATGTTTGTAATCATAAGCTCTATCAAGGGGTAACTAATCTGTTTTGGTTTCACAATCCAGAAATCCACCTCCTTACGATCTTACCGTTCACAAGCTGTGGTTTACTTAAAAATTCTGCTCAATGTAGGAAGTAGTGGTGAGATGATAGCGGTACTGTTTTTTTTTTTTTTTTTATCCAGGATTGGGCATGTGTGAAATAGAAGTCTTGCTCACAGGCATACTAAAGCTGTTTAAGAACATCGGTTATGATGTAAAGACATGTGGGGTTTGATTGCCAATGTACGATTTGTTGGATATTGTTCCTAACCTATATCAATATACTTAACACTGCTGATTGAAGAACAGGATAACAATCTGTTACATAGAGATGCGTATGCACCTTAACTTACACAGGAAAAACGAAGAGGGCGACGTAATCTAATATATATTCAAACGGGCCAAGATTATCATTTAGACAGCAGGGCAGTACTCGTAGTAACGGCCTCTTGCAGTCTCCTCCGGTCTTAGGGGGGGGGGGCGTGTCGTCTATTGGTTTCCCTCCTCTCAGGGCGATAGTGTTGTTTCACTCTGACCGAGGAGGTAGTGAAGGAGGGAGGGGTTGGTCATACCGTAGTTGTCTCTTTCCTGCCGTCCGTCCTACTACTTTCCCTCAGCACTTGTACCCCAACCCGAGTCTTGTGAATCTGACGATTGCATAGGATGCAAGCGAGGGAACGGGGACTGACCGCTCTACCATGTGATTTACAAAGTTCTATCTTAGTTACAACAGTGAAGCCAATAAAGGCTTTCGTCTAACTCTACTATTCTTCGTGTTGATATAGGACTCGATTATGATGGGCATTTCCATTTCATTCATAATTTTTCTTTTAATATATTGATTTCTGATTTTGAATTGCGATATCCATAAGTCACATTATCCTTAGCGTATATTAATGGTTATTATGAAATAAACAAAATGTTGGAAGGTGTCCTCTTGCATGCGATAAAATGACAATAGCGGAAAATGCGGGAAACTGTCCTTATACTTGTATGAGGATGCCGGCATCTGCGTCATGGTGGTATTCATTTTGTAGTTGTGCCCGAGCGACTCCAAAACTCTGTGAATTGGCCTGCTGATCATATTCTCTGTGGAAGAGAAGGAGCAATACTGCTGTATAACGCGAGTATGGTGATGGATCATCGTGCATCAGGCAGCTGATGCTTCCCGCAATAATTTCACCAAAGAGGTTAATGGAAAAGTACAACAAAATTTTACATTTTTTAAATGTTTTAATATGACTTTTTTATATAACACATACAAACCATCACATTTTTTTTATTTTATATAGTACATACAAGAAATGCAGACGTATATGTCAAAAGCGAAAATTTCGATATAATAGGAATAGTCGCGCCTCGCCCTACCCTCCGCGGCGCTCGCTCCCAAAGAAAGGGCGGGGGGAGGGGGGGAGGCACAATTCGCTGTAGTTGGCAAGCATAGTTCGCAAAGACCTTGTATATGTCCTCCCGGGGGATTCCTACATTTTCATTCTTCTGGACAGTAGATTATAACTAACAGAAGTGAGTCGCCATATCCACAAAGTGAGGATTACAAGGGCGGCGACGGTGGTAGCACTTACATCTATATTTTCATGCATACTACTCCAGCTGTATACCGCTTCCTCCAAGCTATAACTGATCGCCATCCCATTACTCAACCTTGACAACGGCTTCGTCCGTCCCTCGTATGTCGTCACACATCCTAATTGTCCCAATCCCCGTCTCTTACGATCCAAGTGGGAATACTTGGCGGCAGCATTCTGTCCCCCACCACAGGGAAGGTAGGCGAAAACAAGGAAATGAACATTCAGAGAAGTGGAACAGGACAGTAACAAGGGGTTGGGGGAGAGCATAACGGAGGGACAGTCGCAGTATAATAAAAGTGTCATCATATCTCTGGAAAAAGAGTCCTCCTCTATAACAGACAAAATGATGTGTGGCTCTGGTCCATAGGGGCACCCCACATAGACCCTAGAGTATCAACTGCATGCTACTTTATCACAATAACGTGCAGCCAATACCCCCAGACGGGTATTCCTAATTATATTTCCAGTGTTATGGGCTTATTCAAACTCTCCCAGTTTCTCCCTTAAAAATGCTGACATTTTGGTCACTCCCCAGTATAAAACTTCTTTTTCACCGAAGAGTAGATAACCAAGCTGGGGACGCGCCATCCTTTCCCGCTAAAACCTGGAGGATGTGGTAGGGGTGAAATAACAGGGTGATTCCGTTGGTATGGGAACGAATTATCACATGTGGCATTTGAAAGCATCTCGAGAGAAAACTGCATCGCACAAGAAAGAGTACAAGAAAGTCTTCTCACATGTTCATTATCATATGCTGTTAGATACTGCTCCTTCAAGCTGTTGAAAAGGCCTTTTTGCGGAATGGGTCATCACGTGCTATTTCAAATCATCCTTTTTTCGGAAAGCTTCATCCCACAGGACACAGTGTAAAAGCCTTAACCATGTATGGATCATCTTGTGACATTTGAGAACAGTTTTTCGTGAAAAATGTCTATTGCACTGGTCACACTGCAATGGGTTCTCTCCTGTATGGGTGATCATGTGACGTGACGTTTGAGAAGATCCTTACGTGAAAAGAAGCTTTATTGCACAGGCCACACTGCAATGTCTTCTCCTCAGCGTGGGTAGTCATGTGATGTTTAAGAACCCCCTTTTGTGAGAAAGCGGAATCACACATGTCACACTACAATGGATTCTCTCCTGTGTGGGTTATCATGTGACGTTTGAGATCACTCTTTTGTGAGAAAACTGAATCACACGTATCACACTGGAATGGCTTCTCTCCTGGGTGGGTCATCATGTGACTTTCGAGATTACCCTTTTGTGAGAAAGCGGAATCACACATGTCACACTGGAATGCCTTCTCTCCTGTGTGGGTCATCATGTGATCTTTGAGATTACGCTTTCGTGAGAAAGCGGAATCACACATGTCACACTGGAATGGCTTCTCCTGTGTGAGTCATCATGTGACTTTTGAGATGACCCTTTTGTGAGAAAGCGGAATCACACATGTCGCACTGGAAAGGCTTCTCTCCTGTGTGGCTCATCATGTGACGTTTGAGACTACCCTTTTGTGAGAAAGCGGAATCACACATGTCACACTGGAATGGCTTCTCTCCTGTGTGGGTCATCATGTGATGTTTGAGATTACCCTTTAGTGAGAAAGCGGAATCACACATGTCACACTGGAATGGCTTCTCTCCTGTGTGGGTCATCATGTGATGTTTGAGATTACCCTTTCGTGTGAAAGCGGAATCACACATGCCACACTGGAATGGCTTCTCTCCTGTGTGGGTTATCATGTGACGTTTGAGAACACGCTTTTGTGAGAAAGCGGAATCACACATGTCACACTGGAATGGCTTTTCTCCTGTGTGGGTCATCATGTGACGTTTAAGATCACACTTTTGTGAGAAAGCGGAATCACACATGTCACACTGGAATGGCTTCTTTCCTGTGTGGGTCATGTGAATTTCGAGATTACGCTTTCGTGAGAAAGCGGAATCACACATGCCAGACTGGAATGGCTTCTCTCCTGTGTGGGTCATCATGTGACGTTTGAGGTGACCCTTATGTGAGAAAGAGGAATCACACAGGTCACACTGGAATGGCTTCTCTCCTGTGTGGATCATCATGTGACTTTTGAGAGTACCCTTTTTTGAGAAAGCGGAATCACACATGTCACACCGGAATGGCTTCTCTCCTGTGTGGGTCATCATGTGACGTTTGAGATCACGCTTTTGTGAGAAACCAGAATCACACATGCCACACTGGAATGGCTTCTCTCCTGTGTGGATCATCATGTGATATGTGAGATTACCCTTTTGTGAGAAAGCGGAATCACACATGACACACTGGAATGGCTTCTCTCCTGTGTGGGTCATCATGTGACGTTTGAGATCACGCTTTTGTGAGAAACCAGAATCACACATGCCACACTGGAATGGCTTCTCTCCTGTGTGGATCATTATGTGATATTTGAGATTACCCTTTATTGAGAAAGCGGAATCACACATGTCACACCGGAATGGCTTCTCTCCTGTGTGGGTCATCATGTGACGTTTGAGATCACGCTTTTGTGAGAAAGCAGAATCACACATGCCACACTGGAATGGCTTCTCTCCTGTGTGGGTCATCATGTGACTTTTGAGAGTACCCTTTTTTGAGAAAGCGGAATCACACATGTCACACCGGAATGGCTTCTCTCCTGTGTGGGTCCTCATGTGACATTTGAGACTCTCCTTTTGTGAGAAAGCGTAATCACACATGTCACACCGGAATGGCTTCTCTCCTGTGTGGGTCATCATGTGACATTTGAGATGACTCTTTCGTGAGAAAGCAGACTCACACATGTCACACTGAAATGGCTTCTCTCCTGTGTGGGTCATCATGTGACGTTTGAGATCACGCTTTTGTGAGAAAGCGGAATCATACGTGTCACACTGGAATGGCTTCTCTCCTGTGTGGGTCATCATATGATGTTTGAGATTACGCTTTTGTGAGAAAGCAGAATCACACAAGTCACACTGGAAAGGCTTCTCTACTATGTGGGTCATCATGTGATATATGTGACAATCACTTGATGTTTAAGATTTGTGAGATAGCCGAGCTATAGATGCCACATCGGGTTTTCTTTGTTGATACCTTTCTGAAAAAAAATGAGATTAACTTTTAGAGAGATGTAATAGTAGGACTGTTGGTGTTTTGCACACAAACCATTTCATACATGCCATCCTCTATTATAAGAATAATTTGCCTAAAAACACATAGTAAAATCGATTATCAAAATGGTCAACTGGTCATTATAGCGGTGTTTGCTTTGTTAGCCTAGTTGTGGGTCGAAATTCCATACTTCTCTCCTACTCAAAGGAGTAAATATTAATTGCCTACAATGCACTTCGTAGTGGGACTGTCACCTACATGGAGGGGGGGGGGTAGGGTGGATTCAACCCTGCCCCTCAATCAACCAGTACTAAAACAAACTTTTAAGATTATCTTATTGAGTAACGGTTGTCTATAGTAATTGCATATCTGGCATGAGAGAATGTAAACACTGAACACGTTTGATACGTCACCTTATTAATATCTACGAATTTGGCAGTGGTGTTCGGAACTAATGAAGAACTAGGCCAATTAAAGCAACCTTTAACGTAGAGGCACACTACTTGCTTTGCTGTCAAAGTCTTGCATACGTCACATAGGGAGTGTTTTGCAGATGACTTTTTGGGCTAACGGCAAACAAAAAGGAAGACAAAGCGTCATCCCGCCAAGCTTTCTCCCATCTTAATTAACAAGGGCCACAAGGGCGGCAACAGTGGTGAGAGTGGTGACAGTGGCAGCAGCAAAGGAAAGGACACACACTAATAAAACACTCAGTGCACATATTTACAGACTACATATAAAGAATGTACTGCAGCATACGTGCTTCCACATATGTAGAGTATTGTTGCAGCCAAACTATCATCGCAAGCAACGTCTTTGAAGAAACAAAACACAATCATTTGTCTACAAAAGAAAACGCAAGCAACTACTCACAAACTCCAAGCAACAGACGGGGCAACGCAGTGCACGCAAATCCCCACGCTGGTACGAGAACGATCTAGTGAAGGATAGGGACGACTACAAGGAAAAGGATTAGTTGCTGACGTGTGCACACATATGTGTTGAGTTGAAGAGAAGGAGTCTATTTAAATCGACACCATCAACAGAGAAGGTAGAAACTCACATGTATTATACTTGTAATTATAATAGAATGATCACAGAATTTCTCCAACAAGAGGTTATTACCTCGCAGTCAGTACCAGGCCCTTCAAGAGGGGGTGCGTGCAAGAATATCAAAATTGAAAATTAGAGTGGGCAATTATGCATGAATTTTTATTGTTGCTTTGAAGCTGATAGGGATTTCCATGTGCCAAATATTTTAGCGACAGCCAACATACACGATTTCTTATCTCAGAATGTATAATATGGTGCAACACAATCATCTCGCACCAGCACATTTCTTCCTCTCGGGGGCCCTGGTCAATACAATAGGGGTAAATTGATTCATTAATATAATTGATATACTAAAAGTGACAAAAACCTACTAGATGAAAGGAAAAAGATAGAAATGTTGAAAGAAAATCTAGATCCTGAGAAAGGTAGGGGAGACATAGGGGAGATTATCTTTTACCAGGTTATCAAGATAGTAAAGCAAATATTCCATATGTCATGACATTAATAATGCAACAATAAAGAAACCAGGAAAATTAGGAGCGATTACAGAAACAGAGGATTTTAACATAGAGTTAGAAGCACCTCAAGGAACACTAGACTGAGTGCCATAATTGTAGGAAATTGGGACAGCATGGGTGTTATTATATCATTTGCAGGAACTGAAAATATGAGTCATGATGAATATCATTGTAGAAACCCAACTTTCTGTTTGTATCACAATTGAGTAGGACATAGAACACAGGATTGTAGAGGAATGCCAAATTTTTGTTGTATTCACCCAGAAACAGGAGTAAAAACCCCAGAAGACACAAAATGAAACAACACTGCAGAGCTAACCTTAGAGGGACAGACATAGTGTACTGATAAGGGATGACAAAGAGAACAACAACACAGGAGATTTTATCTCTCTCATTTACTGTAACAATTGGAAGGACTTCTGTAGGACCCATCGTTGTGAGTAAATTATTCAATAGACCTATTCAAATATTTATTGATACAGGATCTGTAGTAAATGTTATAACCAGTAAAATGCTTAAAAGGTTGAAACTAGGAATGAAAATCTTGGAATCAATCCATTACTCATTACAAGGACTAATAGAAAGTCAGCTAAAACATTAGATAAAACTGACTTTTATGTTATTTTGTATATAAAAAAAAAAAAAATGAGCACTTGTACATTCTGGTGATAGTTGTAGAAGAATCTGTCTTCCCAGATCTATTGATAGGATTTGCAACATTGAAAAAAGAGGGCATGACAATATGTCAGGCTGAGCTAGGGATCTTAGTGAAATCACAGTTAAATACTTTTGGCTAGGCATGAAGAGAGATATTCACTTACATATTGACAATTGCTTGAGATGTATGGAGGTAAAATGAAATACATCCAAGTCTGCTCCTGTGCTATCATATCCTATACCACATAACCCTCGGGAAAAATTCACTTAGATACACTTGAGTTACCTATGTCTGAAAAGGGATATATGTATTTTTTGCCATTGATTATGTCAAGATTTTGTATTTTACAACACCCCCATTCCAAATAAGAGAGCCAAAACAATTGCTTCAGTAATATATGAACAAGTAATCTGTAATTTCACAACTCCCAAGATCTCAGTTTCAGACAATGCTGCTGAATTTAACAACAAAATCTTGGAAGAATTATGCAAGTTATTTAAGGTAAACAACATCAATATTCAAGTCAATAATCCTCAAAGTAATGGATTGGAATCCTGTGTGTCCTGGAATCTTTTGTGCAAGATTTAGTTGTCGCAAATTCTGGTCAAGTCATGTCCTCCCTTCTCCCAATGCCCCAACTTGTAAGGATAATTAACTCACCTAAGAAAGATTGTAATTTCCAACCTTTCTTTGGTGAAGTAAAGCTATCATTCTATTATCCCTTGTAAACTGCATACTTAAGTGTTTCTTCAATAATAACAGAGGTTCCTTTTGCTTCTGAATTTAGATTCAACCTGTACAAACCGGTGCCCTTCCCAATGCAAGTAAATAATTCAATTTTTGAACTAGACACACCAGTAATAGATCCACTAAATTACATCCTTTCTCTAGATAACTTAACAGAGAGTAATCTTTAATGATAACCTTAAAAATTGTAAGATCCCAAACAATATTCTCTACTTGTGCCATGCTTTTATTTTATTTTTATTTAAATGAAGCGGCCCTGCTGTGGATGTGCTGTGACTTGCGACGCTGCCTCTGACCCAGGGCAGTGGACAGGGTGTAGGGATGACCCGTTATCCGGGAGGTGCTAAGATAAGAGGGAGGGGAGTGGAGTGTATTTAGGGATGGAATGGGTGGGAATGATTTTATGTCTTTTTCTTTTTGGCTACCTCCCTTGAAAGGGGGAAAAAGCCTTGGTATATGCATGTATGTATATGTATTTTTATTTTATTTATTTATTTTTTTGTGCTCCATGAGGCATTGAAATAATTTTGTGAAGTTTCACTAGCTAAGAAAATGTCTGTAATACAGAATTGTCACTACAAAAAGGATATTTGTAAACCAGGTTACTCACAGAATATCATGACAATATAAAATTGGTACAAAGGAAGTAAAGAAAGTAGTGAGTTCTGAAAAAGACCTTGGAGTGATTATCATAAAGGATATTGCACCTGATATACAGATAGAAAAAACTGCTGTGACCAACAAAGGGGGCCTTTACCTACTTGGACGAAGGAATGGTAAAGAAACTAGTAATCACATTGATAAGGCCAAAACTGGAGTACAGTATGCAGCAACATTATGGACACCCAGTACTAAAAAGAATATAAAGAAAATTGAAAGAATCTAAACAGCAATTACGAATATGGCCCCAACAAATTCAAAACTGTCATATGAAGAGATTGTTAAAGTTGGAAATGCCAACTCTGGAACAAAGAAGACAAATAGGTGACCCACTGACCATCTATAGAATCATGAGAGAAATGGTCATTAATACAGAAACTGACAAGTTGGAAAGGATATGCAACAAAATGCCACATGATAATGTCTACTATCCTACATTTTCTTGCTTATCATCATAAAACAATTTTTATAGATGTAGAATAAACAATTCATATTATGCATCAAGGATAAAATCACCATTATATTTTGCACTTCTATTTCATTTATCAAAATTGCACAAAAAGTATATTTTTGCACTTCTATTTCATGTATTCATTAAAACCATACAAAAATTAAATGGATATATATAGTATGACAACAACAATAGATAAATTTCTTTTAAACCATTAGAATTGTCTGATTAGAAATGAAGTCTTAAATCAGAGTATGACCAAAGTAATATAAAGCCATCATGAACAGTATGAAAAGTGGAACAACTATTATTCTATTTTTCATTTTATTATTATTTTATTATTATCATTATTATTTTCTTGGTTGGAAAATAATACCTCCTCTGTATGGACACCCATTAATTCCCTAAAAAGGGAAGACAATAATGTGGCCAATAATTGCACAGGATGCAACCTACCAACCTACATAGAAACATCGGAGATGGGAGTAAAAGAACTTTCAAAAAAGCCTTCCAAGATCAAATGAGGAATTCTTTGCAGGTACCAGTTTCAACATCTGATCAATTTGGAACATCAACAATTTAACGTCAACTTGATTTATTCTAATTTTATATGTACAGTTTTCTATTTCTGTGTTAGGAAATAAAATAGAAGTGCAAAATATGCAATTGTGTTTTTATACAGGGATTACCTTTGTCTTGTGGCATTTTGTACATAATACCTGACTTTAGAAAATATCACCTTACTGGTTTACAAGAGGTTCACATAATGAACTTGAGGTAAATTAGGTGAAAAAATAATGTATTACATTATCCAAAGTCACACTACACTTAAGGATGTAAATCCCAATACCCACAATACACCCAACAGGCTATTAGATTTGATTTCTTTTTACAACAGTTTTCCTGTTGACTTCATTAAATCGGGTCTTCTGTTTCAATCAGAAAACACTTGTTTGTACCAACCCCAACCCCCATACCAGTCATGTCTGGGGACTGCATTGGGAAATAAGTATTTAGAATTAAAGAGGAGTGCAAAGCCAGTAATTAATGAGAGAAACAAGGACAACATTGTTCAAATAAACAATAAAACAAGCAGTTTTCTCCAATTCTGACC
Source organism: Oratosquilla oratoria (assembly GCF_046742065.1). Classification (NCBI taxonomy): domain Eukaryota; kingdom Metazoa; phylum Arthropoda; class Malacostraca; order Stomatopoda; family Squillidae; genus Oratosquilla; species Oratosquilla oratoria. The sequence continues at coordinate 38,907,441 of NC_134788.1, forward strand.
ATACCCAAGATTAGAGAACACAATCACAGTAGGGTTCACTGTTGTTTAAAAGATTATTGGGTTCGTTATTCTTTACATTACTATAATCAGGTTTGCTGTTTTTATATAGATATGTTGGGTTCGCTAATCTTGACATTATCTGAATTAGGGATGAGATGTAGGTGATGTACAAGGGGTGAAAGTGGCAGTAGACTGGAAGTGAACATTAAGGGAGAGCGACTGGAGGAAGTGGATAGTTTTAGATACTTGGGTGCAAGTGTAGCAGGAAAAGGTGGAGTGAAGGTGGAGGTAGAATGTAGATTGAGAGAAGCGAGTAAATGCCTTGGTGGTTTAAAGAGTGTAATGAGGAATAGACATTTGGGAATGGATGCGAAGAGGAGACTGTATGAAGGAGTGATTGTGCCAACAGCACTGTATGGGGCAGAAACGTGGAACATAAGAGAAGAAGAGAGAAGGAGTTTGAATGTGTTTGAGATGAGGTGTCTGAGAAGTATGGTGGGGGTTACTAGGCTGGATAGAGTGAGAAATGAGGAGGTGAGGAGGAGAACAGGGGTGAAAAAGGATTTGGGAGATAGGGTTGATGAAAGAATATTAGGATGGTTTGGACACATGGAAAGAATGAGTGAAGAAAGACTAGTAAAAGAGGTATGGAAGGCAGATGTGGAGGGAGTGAACATGAGGGGACGTCCTAGGATGAGGTGGATGGATGGGGTGAAGGGGGCTTTGGGGAAGAGGGAAATGTCTGTTGAGGAAGGAAGGGAGAGAAGAGAAGATAGAGGTGAGTGGAGAATGGTTGTATATGGATGATGTTGTGACTGCATGAGGAGGAATGGGCGGGGGGGTGGGGGGTGGGGTAGTATGTGTGAGTAAATTTTGACGCAGCCCGAAGGGATTTCTCCCCGTCCTCGCCTTATATGCAAAGGGGGACGGAGAGGGGGGGTCGCCGATTAAATGAAGCGGCCTTGCTGTGGATGTACTGTGTCTTGCGACACTGCTTCTGACCCAGGGCGGTGGGCAGGGTGCAGGGATGACCCGTCATCCAGGAGGTGCTCAGATGAGAGGGAGGGTGGGAGGGGTGTGGAGTGTATTTAGGGATGAAATGGGTGGGAGTGTTTTTATGCCTTTCCCTTTTTGGCTACCTCCCTTGGAAGGGGGAAAAAGCCTTGGTATATGTATGTAGGGAATACTGGGGGTTCGGTTAGGTTATGTTGGGATAGCCATTCTTTAGATGAGGATCATTGGGGTCACTGTTCTTGACATGATCCATATATTTTTTTCCCAACAGTTTTCCTGTTGATTTGACCAAATTGGGTGTTCCATTTCAATTGGAAATCACTTGTTTGTACTAAACCCCCACCCCCATCTGGGGACTACATTGGGAAATAAGTATTGCAATTTAGAGAAGCATGCAAAGCCAGTGATTAATGAAAGAAATGACAACACTGTTCAAATAAACGATAAATCAAGCACAGTATTCTCCTATTCTGACCATATATAACCTCCCCAGTCCCTCTCTCCCTCATGGCAAATAGATTTTTCAATGATATTTGTTCATTTTGTTTCTTGTATTCGATACGAGATAAGTTAATACAAGATCATTTTCATTCTCTTCCATACATATATATCTTTTACAATAATGTAGTTATGATTCTACATAATTTTAGGTATTCACATATATGTTTGCCAGTCTGCAACCCTTCCCTTTATCATCTGCTAGCCCATGTTTAAATACAATAAATTCATAGTAACGTCAGCAATGATTTTCAAAACACTAAGACGAGCATCTATACAATTACCAACAATTAGGTTAGGTTACATTATTTAAATCCCAAGTCTGCAATTCTTACCTGCATCACAACTAGCTTTATCATTCTGAGTATTTTCAACCACAGATATGAGTACCACAAATCAACAGTAACATCAGCGGTGATTAGAAAAGACTAGCATGCATCTTTACATTTACATAATTCTACACCTAAGCCAAAATTCTTATTCAGTACTTGGAATTGTTCTAAAACATCAGCATATACCATTAACTACTTCCTAGTTCTTAAGGGGCTATTGTTATTTGACAGCCCCCTCTACAATTTTTGAAACGCTGTTTTTTTTTTCAACAGAACAAGACCTAATTTGATCTCATTACTGACCTACAGCATTCTTAAGTATCCAACACCTAGACAACTACAACCATAATGGCCTGCAACTTCCAGGCATCAATCTAATCATGTAGGCTCTGTCTGGCAAACGCCTACAATAACCTTTTCCTTACCTGTGTGGTTTCCTTCTTTGCTTACAATTTTCGTGACACAAATGTCTTAACAATTTCAAATATTCTTGCAAATGTACAAAGGCACTTTTAGAAATGTTTTTACATGGTCTGCCCCTACATAACGAAAATATTTGTAATCCTAAGCTCTATCAAGGGGTACCTAATCTGTTTTGCTTTCACAACCTGTGCTTTACTTAAAAGTCCTGCTCTATGTAGGAAGTAGTGGCGAGTTGGTAGCGGTACTGGTGTCTTTTTCATCCAGGATTGGGCATGTGTGAAATGAATGTAGGACAAAAGGTCCCCGGACAAAATGTCCTGAAATCTGCACCCCTGGGACAAAATGTCCCCAACGGCCTAGGTGGGTGGTCAAAATGTCAATATATATATGTATATATATATATATATATATATATATATATATATATATATATATATATATATATATATATATATATATATTTTTTTTTTTTTTTTTTTTTTTTTTTTTTTTTTTTTCCCTAAAAATTTGTCAGATGTGTTTTACTTTATTCCTTTATATTTTTTGTGATTTTTTGTTTTTAATTTTATTTTTATTTTATTTTATAGGCATACAATAAGTCCAATAAAGCATAATTGTGTGCTGTAATTTTTACAAAGGATTACAAAGGCGGAGCATGCCGACAGGAGACCTTTTGATCCATATCTAGGTCGGATGCGAAAAAAATCATATTAATAATAAAACAATAAATAAAAACTATAATAATGTAAATAACAAATAAAATACATAAATAAATGCATAGGTATAGTTAAATAATAAACAAACAGGTAAATAGTAAATAATAATAAATTGACATATAACTAATAATAAATGAAAATCAGACAGACAAATGATAACAAAACAAAAGCAAATAATATAAGATAAATTATAACCATTACAGCATCTTACTTAGGTATTTATCTAACTGATTCTTAAAGCTTCGAACTGAACTACATTGCACTACCTCTGCAGGAAGTTTATTCCATTCATTTACTACACGGTTGGCAAAGTTGTTTCTACCTACTTCCAAATTGAATCTATTTCCGGGCAGTTTGAGACTATTGTTTCTTGTCTCATTCTCATTCAATGTGAAAATTTTGTCATTTTTGATGTTGTCAATTCCCTTTAAAATCTTAAAGACCTGTATCAAGTCACCTCTGAGTCTACGCTTTTTTAGGGAAAACAGATTCATGTGTTTTAGTCGATTTTCGTATGATCTATTTTTGATATTTGGAATCAGTTTTGTGGCTCGCCGTTGTACTTTTTCCAGTCTGTCAATGTCTTTAATGAGATTCGGTGACCATACAGAAACAGCATATTCCAAATGTGGATGAACTAACGATTTATATAGCTTGTTAATGAGTGATGGACTTTTGAAATCAAAAGATCGCGCAATCAGTCCCAGAATCTTATTTGCTTTCTCAGAGGCTGAAATACACTGCTTGGATGATTTGAGGTCGTTACTGATAATTACGCCGAGATCTTTTTCACTATCCACTTTTGTTAACGAATTTCCAAATAACTTGTAATCGTACTTGCTGTTATTTTTACCTATGTGCATTACCTTGCATTTACTTGTGTTAAATTTCATTAGCCACTTTTCAGACCATTGCTGTAATTTATCTAAATCTTCTTGAATATCTAATTGGTTTGAGTGATCATTTGCCACTCCGCACAGTTTTGTATCATCAGCAAATTTGGAAACAGTAGATTTTAGTCCATGGTCTATATCATTTATATATACTATGAATAGAAGTGGCCCAAGAACGGAACCCTGAGGAACTCCACTTGCAACACTTTTCCATCCAGAAGTTTTTCCATTTAAAACAACTCTCTGTTTTCGACCATTGAACCAATTACTAGTCCAACCTAATAGGCTACCACTTATTCCATGCAAAGCTAATTTAGTAAGTAGTCTTTCGTGTGGGACGGTATCAAAAGCTTTTGCAAAGTCTAGATATATTAAATCTATATTGTTTCTTTTGTCATAATTCGAGATAACTGTGTTGTAGAATTCGAGTAAGTTAGTCACGCAAGAACGTTTCCGTCTGAAACCATGCTGGCTATCATCTATCAAACGGTTACTTTCTAAATGATGTTCGATAGCATCTCTGATGATAGTTTCCATTATTTTTCCTACGATTGAAGTCAAACTTATAGGCCTATAGTTATTTGGTTTCATTTTGTCACCTTTTTTGAATATGGGAGTAACGTTAGCTAGCTTCCATTCTCTTGGGACATCTCCGGATATGATGGATTTCTTGAAAATAATTTCTAATGGAACAACAATCTCATTTTTTATTTCATTTAAGATTCTTGGATGCCAACCGTCAGGCCCTGGTGTTTTATTAACTTTGAGTTTGTCTATACACCTTTTAATTTTTTCTTTTGTTATATTTACCGTAGTGAGTAAGTTTACCCCAGACTTTTCACAGGTTTCAGTTTGGAATTCACTTTGAGGTGTTTCGTTTACGAATACCGAGCTAAAATAATTGTTTAAGATATTACACATTCCTTCATTTGAATATTCAAGTTGACCGTCAGCAGATAATAGTGGACCAATGTGATTCCTAACAACCTTTTTATCTCTAATGTAACTATAGAATTCTTTGGGATTCTCTTTGGATTTATCAGCGATTTTCATTTCGTATTGTCGTTTTCTTGTACTCATAAGGTGCTTATCACACCTCTTTCACACCCCCATTGCTTGGTTAACACCTCAGATGTGCTCTAAGTTTGCTCACAAAGTGCTTGTCACACCTCTCTTACACCTCTGTGCCTGGTTCACACCTCAGATCTGCTCAGAATTTGCTCAAGACCTAGTCAAGTTCAGTATATAAACCTGGCATATCCTGACAAGGCATGTCAGTTTTACTGAGCTACTCAACCATGTCAGACGAGCTACAGGTCATCACGTCCCAGAAGGGTGGTCAGAAGATCCTTCTCAAGGACTTCATGTACACCAAGAAGAACGTTTCCAAGAAGACCGGTGAAGTCATCTGGAGGTGTGTGCGGCGTGATCTCAAGATGCTGCTGACTTAGTGGAGTACTTTGACGCCACTTACGTCTCCGGGCAGCTCCGTCACCAGCGCAGAGACACCACCACCACCCCTGGAGTCATCAAGCCTATCCGCCTTCGCCGCAGTCCACCCATGTTCCCTGCTGACCGGTGGAACCAGCACCACGCTACGCTAGCCAACGAGCCACGCACCAACAACATCCGCGAGGGCTGGAATAACAAGTTCTCCAGCCTAGTTGGTCACGCGAATCCAACCGTCTGGAAGCTCATTGAGTGCCTCCAGGCGGAGGCAGCCGCCGTTGATGCAGTCCTCCTCCAGGATGACCGTGGTGTCCGTCAGAACAAGCGGTCGAAGCGGTGCTACGTCGAGCTCCATGTTCGCCTCTATAACCTGGTGACCGACTACAAGGAGTGCAGGAAGACCATCCCAGAGTTCCTGCGTGGCATCAGTCACAACCTGCGTGGTGGCCAGCCCAACGTCTAGGTCATCTGTATTATATATTATATATGTCCAGTATTATATGTGATATGTATTATATATTATATGTGATATGTACTGTGATTTATCATCTTATATGATTTGTGAGATGTACTGTGATTCATCATTGTGATATTTAATAAAATATCAAATATAAAATATTATTGTACTTTGTGTTTATATATAGAGATTCTCCAGAATTGAAGGGTTGTTATAAAACCACAATTAACTATGACCCAAAATGTATAAACAGTTGATAAAAATAAATATTTGTTGAAAAAAAAAATGGGGACCTTTTGTCCTAAATATTGGGGACCTTTTGTCCCGGGGGTGCAGATTTCAGGACATTTTGTCCGGGGACCTTTTGTCCGTTCTCGGTGTGGAATAGGAGAGTCTTGCTCGCGGGCATACTAAAGCTGTTTAGGAACATCGGTCATGCTGTGAAGATATGTGGGGTTTGATTGCTAATGTAGGATTTGTTGGATATTGTTCCTAGCCTATATCAATATATTTAACACTGCTGATTGAAGAACTGGATAACAATCTGTTACGTAGAGATGTTTATGCACCTTGACTTACACTGGAAAAACGGAGAGGGCGACGTGATCTAATATCATGTATTCAAACGGGTCAAGATTATCATTTAGACAGCAGGGCAGTACTCAAAGCAATGGCCTCTTGCAATTTTCCTCCTCTCGGCGATAGTGTTATTGCACTCTGGGAGGTAGCGAAGGAGGGGTTGGTCACCGGGGTGCCGCCGATTCCTCGCTTGTGTGGATGAACGGTTACCAGTTAGCCTTTAAACGTGTACAAACATAGGAAAGTCTGTAGTTTCACTGCAGCTACCATTTTCTAACCATTAGGTGAGAAAGAAAACGGATATAAATAATACTAATTAACCATATAATGTCTTGGGGAGAGTAAAAGATCGTGCGTCAACAATTAATGTGCCTCAAAGATGTGTGCCTAAAATGTAAAAAAATAGCAAATACGTGAGGTTAATTAAGAGTTGTTCAACAGAACATGTGTATCTTTCTACCGTCGTCAGATTGCTTGGCAATGCTTGCAATGGTTTTCTGACACGTAAGACAATAAGCTTTTGTTGGATCTCCATCTACCTTTGCCAACCATGGCTTGAATTCCTCCATCTCTTGGGTGCGAATGTGGCAGGAAAGGGAGGAGTTGGGGAGGAGGTAGAATGTAGATTGAGACAAGCGAGTAAATGCCTTGGTGGATTAAAAAGTGTAATGAGAAATAGACATCTGGGAATGGATGCTAAGAGGAGGTTATATGAAGGAGTGATTGTGCCAACAGCAATGTATGGGGCAGAAACATGGAACATGAGAGAGGAAGAGAGAAGGAGCTTGAATGTGTTAGAGATGAGGTGTCTGAGAAGTATGATAGGGGTTACTAGGCTAGATAGAGTGAGAAATGAGGAGGTGAGAAGGAGAACAGGGGTGGAAAGGGAGCTGGGAGATAGGGTTGATGAAAGAGTATTAGGATGATTTGGACACATGGAAAGAATGAATGAAGAAAGATTAGTAAAAGAGGTGTGGAAGGCGGAGGTGGAAGGAGTGAATATGAGGGGGCGTCCTAGGATGAGATGGATGGATGGGGTGAAAGGGGCTTCACAAAAGAGAGGAATGTCTGTAGAGGAAGGACGGGAGAGGACAGAAGATAGGGGTGAATGGAGAAGGGTTGTGTATAGATGAGGCTGTGATGCATGAGGGGGAGCGGGTGTTTCACACTAAAACTCCGTGGACTGTCGTAATCGTGTATTTCAACCTGCGAGTATATTACAAATATCCTTACATAAATCCACAGTATACATAACGTGAAAAGTGTTGAAACCATCAACAAAAAAAACCACTTGTACAAATTTACATTGGAATTAAACGAGGATAATCCTCTAAATAACCATCAATAAATCTTTTGAATAAACGTAACTACAATGACAGTTACAATAGTATGAAATATATAGACATTAGTAACAAATAAGAAGTCCAACATTCCTCTATGGCTAATTACACGATTATAAATTTCACAACTTAAGCTATTGTAAGTACTCATCTAAATCATATTCTATACAAGCAATATATTGAAATCAGTATTACTTTACGCAAACAATCTGTTAACCGTAATACAACGCTCCTATCACATGTTACAAAATTTAGAAATCATAACTCACATTAGTGCTCCAAGCCTTCTAGTGTGAAAATCAAACCATCACCCGGGCAGGGACCTAGGTCCTTACATTTTCACCTCGGACGCTGGTTCCTCACCGCTGCCCGCCTCACACCTCGAAATCACCGACGAGAATGTCGGTGTAATGAGCGTCACCTCCCTAGTAATATCCACGCGAACAAACGCACAGCGATACGCGCAGAAACGGTTCCCTACACAAATACAGTATACAAGATCCCAAAGGAATAAACATGTGATGCATTTATTCAATAATTACAGTACATTAAATAGATACAAATAACTTTAATTAATACAAAATAAACATACAAATGCACAAGTCATCCTAAGTGGTTCATACAAGTAACTTGAACCAATATCATCGTATAGTGATGATACAATGCATTTATTTAATAATTACAGTACATTAAATAGATATAAATAACTTTAATCAATACAAAATAAACGTACAAATGCACAAGTCATCCTAAATGGTTCGTACAAACAACTTGAACCAATATCATCGTATAGTGATGATACAGCGGGTGGGGGATGAGGAAGTATGTACAAGAAAAAAATTGATGCAGCCCGAAGGGATTTCTCCCCATCTTCTCCTTTTATGCATGAGGGGACGGAGAGGGGGGTCGCCGAATTTATGAAGTGGCCTTGCTGTGGATGTGCTGTGTCTTGCGACACTGCTTCTGACCCAGGGCAGTGGACAGGATGCAGGGATGACCCGTCATCCAAGAGGTGCCAGGATAGGAGGGAAGGAGGAGGGTGGAGGGGAGTGGAATATATGGGAAATGAAATGGGTGGGAGTATTTTCTATACCTTTTTCTTTTTGGCTACCCCCCGTGTAAGGGGGAAATAGCCTTTGGTATATGTATGCTCGTATGTATTATTTTGGTTGGGAAATAGTACCTCCTCTGTATGGACACCCTAATTAATTCCCTAAAAAGGGAAGACAATAATGTGGCCAATAATTGCACTGGATGCAACCTGCCAACCTGCATAGAAACGTCGGAGATGGGAAGAACTTTCAAAAAAGTCGTCTCCCAAGGTCAAATGAGGAATTCTTTGCAGGTACCAATTTCAACATCCAATCAACCTGGAGCATCAACAATTTAATGTCATCAGCTTAATTCATTTTAACATTATATGTACAGTTTTCTATTTCTGTATTGGGAAATAAAATGAAAGTGCAAAATATGCAATTGTTTGTGTTTTTATACAGGGATTACCTTTGTCTTGTGGCATTTTGTAAATTATCCCTGACTTTAGAAAATATCACCTTACTGGTTTACAAGAGCTTCATGCAATGAACTTGAGGTAAATTAGGTGATAAAACAATATCCAGTCACACTACACTTAAGGATGTAAATCCCAATATCCACAAAACACCCAAAAGACTACTAGATTTTTTTTTTTTTTTTTACAGCAGTTTTCCTGTTGATTTCATTAAATCGGGTGTTCTGTTTCCATCAGAACCATGCCAGTCATGTCTGGGGACTGTATTGGGAAACAAGTATTTTGAATTAAAGAGGAGTGCAAAGCCAGTGATTAATGAGAGAAACAAGGACAACATTGTTCAAACAAACAGTAAAACAAGCACAGTTTTCTCCAATTCTGACCATACCTAAGATTAGAGAACACAATCACAGCAGGGTTCGCTATTCTTTAAAAGATTATTGGGTTCGTTATTCTTTACATTAGTATAATCAGGTTTGCTGTTTTTGATATAGATATGTTGGGTTCGCTAATCTTGACATTATCTGAATTAGGGAATACTGTGGGTTGGGTTAGGTTATGTTGGGATAGCCATTCTTTAGATGAGGATCATTGGGGTCACTGTTCTTGACATGATCCATACATATATATATATATATATATATATATATATATATATATATATATATATATATATATACATATATATATATACATATATATATATAATATATATATATACATATATATATATATATATATACACAGGTAAACGTCGACTTACGATGGCATTAGGTTTCGATAGAGCCATCGTAAGACGATTTCATCATAAGTCGATCCCCAATTTGTGTATCACTCTGTTACGTGGTCAGTGTACCTAGCCTACCTGTATATTAACCACCAGAGATACTGAATATAGCCTATTAAACATGTACAGTAGTTTATTTAATTATTTTTATCCTTTTTACCATATTCAAACACTATATGTATTTTTTTATATACATGTATGTATTATCATCCTGACGTACGTATATATGTATGTACTTGTATACATGTAGTAGTATTTATTTACAATTGACTACACACACCTTTTATGTGTATTCTAAAAATATTCATGTATAGTATACTGCATTATTACATTTAGCATATTATGAAATATTTTAACAGCCGTACGACGTGTCGTAATATTACACGCATCATAAAATATAGTCACCGCTTATATTGATCGTTCTCTCTTTCACCCGCGAATTTTGAAAACCACAGAGAATGGGATTCAGGGCACATTTGAGAGAATGTAAAAACACAGGGGCGACTACAATAAATATAATCAAGACGCCGATATGGCAGCGTCGCGAATCCACTTGCTCCTCATGACGCCTACGTGTGCGGCACCGTATGGAAGGGGTTAATAATGAAATTCTTATAAATTATGTTTTGACTATTTAATATGACCTGTTGACATAATAACATCTGTGCACATTGGAAGTTATACATGAAGTTGTAATCTCACAACTCCTGATACAATTACAAGGTCCACTCTGCTGTGTGCACTGATTTTGGCCAACTTAACTTTACAAGTCTTCTTATGCATACAAAATGTTTAAGAGGTTGTGTCTACCTATTTTGGTTCATTTGGCAGGTTTCATTTGAAATAGTCTTAAATGGAACAATTAGTAATCGCATTTTTTTCTCGGATGAATATTTACATGTGGGGAAGAATGTGACTTTCAGTAGAAGTGTATGTGTACACAACAATCCAGAATGGTCTACGTTAGAGCATATAAGATGAGCCCTCTCTATCTAGATGTTCACAAATAGGCCCACGTAGTATGATACCCCAGTCTTATACTTTACACATATTTGCATACAACACAACATACACACAACACTAGCCAACACTATTCCATGGTGCAGTAGAGGGTGGCCAGACATCCAACTTTACACTGGACAGTCCTCCCTTTGAGCACCTTGTCCTTCATCCGGTGCAACCTCACACCAGACGTGTGAGTTACATCTCAGCCTGTAGTCATGAGTCAGGCATGATGCAGTGTGGACGTGTTTGATTGGGCAATTAATTTACAACTTGAGGAGTCTAAAATGCTGAAAAGAAAGACTTTGTTTAACTCTGACAGGCCAAAGAGTTTGGATTCATTGCTAAAAGCAGAAAGGAGGAGTTTCATGATTTTTGTATACTGTGTCACCATGATGTGCAGATAGGAAGTAAGAGGAAGACTGCAGTAGAACGACATGCAGCCACAGGCAAGCATAGACTTAACGCTCGCATTGCTGGCACCTCATCACTGCTAGCATTTTCTCCTTCAGCTCGATCATCTCAAGATGACAAAATTACAGCTGCAGAACTTTGCAAAGTATATCATACTGTGAGACATCACTAATACAGAAGCACGGACTGTGCAGTGAAAGTTGACAGGGAGGTATATAGCGACTCATCAGCAGTGAAAGGTGTAACATGTGGAAGAATCAAAGCAAAAGTTCTATGTGAAAATATTTTACCACCATATTCTGTACAAAAGCATATGGAATGTATAAAAGAACATGGCTCGCACTTCTCATTAGCAACTGATGCTTCAAAGATGCAACAAAATGCTTCCCAATTCTTTTGAGATACTTTAATATTGAGGAGGGAGTGCAGCATATGCTACCTGACTTTTATGCTGATAATGATGAATCATCACTGGCTATCACAAATCAGTTATTGTCTAAGTTAAAGATGTCTGGTCTGGAACTGAATCAAGTGTTGGCATACACAGCTGACAATGCAACTGTAAACTATTAAAACACAACAGTGTTTATCAAAAACTGAAGCTGGCACATTATTGCTGCTGTTTGGTTCATGTTTTGTACAATGCAACAAAATCTGCTGCAGGAAAACTGGACATTGATATTGAAAATATTGTGCTCAACGTGTACAGCCATTTCAGCATTTCAGCAAGCAGAATACAACAGTTAAAGGAGTTCTGTGAATTTCTGGAGACTGATACATGCAATCTATTGCAACACATTGTAACTAGATGGCTATATCTTTTGTTATCAATTGACAGAATACTGAAGTACTGGAAAGTCCTGACAAGTAATTTTCAAAGCTCAGGGGAAGAGGAATGCGCCAAGGTTCTGTGGAGGTGCTTCTGCGACAAAAACAATAACTGTGAAGTGTCAGAGATCTATTTCCTCTTCTTCATTCACACTGAAATTATTCTCAGATGCTCTCGAATTACTAGAAGCAAGATCATTCAGCATAATTTCAGTAAATAAGCTGATGATTGACCTGAAACACAAGCATGAGAGAAGAATGAAGGACTTGTTTTTTGGGCATTCAGTGAACACCTAGCTTAGCCAGCTTACTCCAGACATGTCTAAGAAATGTAAAATTAACTTCACTGTTTTCTATGAAAGAGCCAGAAAGTACTTATCTTACAGATATGACTTCTCTGAAAAGAAAAAAAGAATATATATATATATATATATTATATATATATATATATATATATATATATATATATACCGTATATATATATATATATATATATATATATATATATATTTATCAAAATTGGGCCTAACAAGTGCTGCACCATTTGGAGAATTCAATGATGCAGTCGAGACTTGTAACCTTCAAGATGTTAATATGGATGAATTGTATGATGAGTATGGGATTGTGGAGTGAATTAACAATACTCCTAAAATAGTAGATTGCCAGTTAAGAATGTTACCTCAAACTATTCAGTAAATTTGAGTTCCCATTCACAAACCTGAAGAAAGTGAGTGCTTATATCTTCTCCATTCCATGCAGTAATGTTCACGCAGAGTGATGATGACATCAGCATGGAGAAACAAGAGGAGCTGTATGGAAGTGGACATGGTCAATGCAGAGCTTTAAATCTGTATCAGCCTCTCAGAAAAATGCACAGCTATGTAAAAGACATTTCTGGCCAACAAGAGACTATTGGAGATGGCTGGTAGAGGACAATACAAGGTTTTATTTGTGTAGTATAATCTATTTGTTGTTTGTCAATTTCATTAGAAGTGAAAGATCTTATTTACATTCAGTTTTATATATATATATATATATATATATATATATATATATATATATATATATATATATATATATATATATATATATATATATATATATATATATATATATATATATACTTCTTCTTGTTGACAGACGAGATTAAATATATATATATATATCTGCATTATTTATCTTTTTGTTAAGAACTAATATATATATATATATATATATATATATATATATATATATATATATATATATATATATATATTATATATATATATATAATATAAATATATATACGCACTGTCCTTCTTGGAAATTTGCAAATGATCACCCTAGTGCAGTATAATGGAATAAGCTACACATTGAATATTATATATCATACCTCCTGCTACCTGAATTTAACAGAATGCAAGTCAGACTCACTACATGCCTTCGTGCCCTGCCTACTATATCTATTAATGCACTGCTGATTTTTCAGTTTGACAACAACCTTATAGTCTTCCTATCTCTCAACAGAAAAAGCTAAAAATAAATGTGGGCAAAAATAAGGTCATCAGAAGTACATGGAGTGAGAGTGGCAGCAAGTTGGAGGTAAGTCTTAAAGGGTCACATGTAGCACAGAATGGAGTGGAGGTAGAGGTAAATTACAGAGTAAGGAAAGAAGGGGGACAAATTAATATCTTAGAGGAATGAAAAGTGCTATGAGAAATACATCTGGGGATGAACACAAAGAGAAGACTGTCAATAGGAGTGATTGTACCCATGACACTGTATAGGTCAGAGACTTGGCTGTTGAGCAGGGAAGGGAGAGTGTAGAATGTTGTGAAGCTTTTACTAGAAACTGATAAAGGTTTAAGAAAGAAATAGGCAAAAACTTTTTTTTTTCAACAAGGTATTTAATGAGTGGAATAGACTTAGTAACCATGTAGTGAGTGCTCAAACAATTGGTTGTTTTAAGAGGAGGTTAGATAACTTTATAGATAGGGATGACAGGTACATGGAAGTGCCTTGTGTAGACTTGGTCTAAAGAGTTTTCTTCTTATCTGCTCTGTAAATTCTTGAATGGATGACAGGGGAAAGTCATCATGTAAATGAAGCAGTGGGGGTAAACCAGCTTTGGACGTTTGGCCCTAATGTCTGTCGAGATGCTGCATCTTGCTACACTGTTTCTGACCCAAGCAGTGGATGGGAGGCAGGTATAACCCTTCATCCACAAGGAGCTAAAATAAGGAGAACAAATGAGTGTCAGGTGGGTGGATGGTAGGTGTATGCCTACTATGTATCTGTTAGTAGGTGGCCATATTTACCTAATTGTAGTATACAGGAAAGTAGCAATGCTCATTGGGTCCTGTCTCCTATTCTCTAATTTTCTGACATACCTATATATCTTCAATTTCTAATTATCATGTGGTCTTTCTTAATTTACTTCCATGACCTCTTAAAGCCTTCCCATCTTTAATTAGGAGATCTCTTCTATCAGTGCAATCTATCACCTTTAGTGACCTGAACACTGTAATCATGTCACCTATTTCTCTTTAATCTTTCAAAGTTGGCCGACCCAGTACCTTTAGTCTTTCCTCATATGATTTATCTGCCAGGCTGGGGACCAATTTGATTACTACCCTTTGTATCCTCTCAATCTTGCTTATATCCAGTCTTGGATGTATCAGGGTCTTGACAAGTTTTTCATCATCTCTTCATCCATATAATGGAATGCCACTTTAATCTTCTGCAGTAGTCCATGTCTCTCCTACAATCCTCCTGATATGTCTGTCAGGTGATATTTGGTATTAAACTTCATCCCCCATTCTTGGCTCCATCCAAAAATAGTATCTAGAAGCAAGGGTGAAGGATATCATGGAATACAAGGTCCCAAAGACAAAACGAGGTATCAGAAGATTGATGGGCATGTTTGGATTCTCTTGAAGGTACTGTTCAAACCTTGCAGAGGCAGCCACTCCTTGAACCTGCATGCTCTCTTATAGTCACTTCTCTCGGAGCATCCCCTCTTGATAGCTCCACATTATAGTAAGACATTTTATATTTTTTGTGATGCCAGTCATGTAGCGACAGGTGCTCTACTTGCTCAGGAACAGGATGGTGTCATGAGGCCCATCTCTTTTACGTCTAATGTAATGGAAGAGTATCAAAGGAAATATTCCACCAGTGAGATATATCACAGATTAGCCATGACATGTCACACAAAGATGCATCACAAAGTGTAATGCAGTAGCTCATGTAAGTTGTGTTAGGTAATGTTAGTCTGCATATCCCTACAATAGTTTTATAATGTTGTAACAGGACCGGAACTGCCCCTATTTGCTATCTTGTTTAAGACCAGTACTCCTGTATGATGCAGAAATGTGGTCCTTAAGGAAGAGAGAGGAAAGCACTTTGGAGAGAACAGAGATGAGGATGGCGAGATGGATAGCTGACATATCTCTGTTGGAGAGGAGACAAAGTGAAGATGTAAGTTGTGTGGAATATGTAATGTAAAAGAGAAGGCAAGAGAAGCAAGACTAAGATATTTTGGACACATTAAAAGGAGAGAGGATGACAAACCAGTGAAGGAGGCGATGATGGCCGAAGTTAGGGGTAGAAGTGTCGGGAGACAAAGAATGAGGTGGCAAGATGTAACAAGGTGTGACATAAGGAAACTAGGAGTGCAAAAGGAAGAAGATACAAGGGACACAAACAAATGGAGAAGGATAACTCCGGTGGCCAACCCTGCAATACAGTGGGATTAAGGCTGTATGAATATATATATATATATATATATTATATATATACATATATATATATATATATATATATATATATATATATATATATATGTGTGCATTTATATATGTATATATATATACATGTATATATATACATATATATAATGTAATATATATATATATCTATATATATATATATATATATATATGTATGTATATATTTTTCAACCACAAATCACTTTTAATTCCATGCCATCGCAATCGAGACTGAGAGTCGCTCAAAGGAGGCATCCATTGGAAATTGAAACGTGGACGAGCCGAGGATTCGAACCAAATTGGATGAAAAATATATCAATTGATCACTGGGAACCATTCAGTGTGTATGTACATATATATAATGTAATAATGTTGGATCTGATCAGTATTAAGCTATCTTAAGCAAAGCAGCGAGATATAGGATCATGAAATGTAAACTGAAATGGAATCACCCTTTGCAGATCTGGAGGAGAATGCTGCGGATTATCAGGGCCCTCACATGGGGGAAGGGGGGGGGCATACACCCTGCGGGACATTTAGGGGTGCAGCAATTCTAGTCTGGGCATGGTGCTCACAAGGCTGGCAAAATAATCATAAAATAAAAATAAATAAATAAAAGGTCAGAGAAGCCCTCAATATTTTACCATAATTTATGAATTTTGCATTAGATTCAACAAAATAGGAAATATTTTTCCCTTATCCTTTCCGCAAATACAAACATACAAATACCAAAGGCTTCCCCCCCCCTTTACAAGGGAGGTAGCCAATAGGGACATTAATTTTTTTTTTTTTTTTCTTTTTTTATCATTTCACAAGCCAATAGCTATAATAGGCAGTAAGGGATGGTGGAGATAGGAAGTGGTGATGGGGGGAAGGGGGGGGCACTGAGAACTTTGCCCTGGGGTAGCACTTAGCCATGTAATGGCTCTGCGGAGAATGGTGAAGTACACAAATTGAGTGATTTGCAGTATGGGGTCAAGGGTCACTACAACAACGATGGCACAGGAAAATAGTGCCATCACAAATCGTGCTTAGTTCTTAGCAAGATTAAGATAGCAAATAAGAACATAAGAATGAAGGAGACTGCACGAGACCATAAAGCCAAGGCAGCTCCGTATCCATCACCACCTGTCACCCCCATCCATAAAGTTGTCTAATCATTTCTTAAAACAACTGATAGTTTCAGCGCTTACTACATGGTTACTAAGTTTATTCCATTCATCAACCACCCTATTAGTAAACCAATTCTTGCCTATTTCCTTTTTAAATCTAAATTTGTCCTGTTTATAACCATTACTGCAAGTCCTGCCCTGTTGTTTTAACATGATGACCTTGTTTACATCACCCTTGTTAAAGCCTTTGATCCACTTGAACACCTCTATCAGATCACCCCGCACTCTGTGTATTTCCAGAGAGAATTGTAAACCTTCTTCACACATATGGAAGGAGGGTAATGTGCTGTGCCATCACATTCGTACCCTCATGCAAACTCCTCATATCTCACAAGTCCCCCTCTGTACATATATAAGTAGTTATATTTTGCATTTCACCTTTTATTTCATATCCAGTGTAAGAAAGAAAATCTCATAACTATAAAGGCATAAAGCACACTGGCAATTGGACTGACAGAACTAGCTGAATTGTGACCAGGTTTGACACAGCAAATTAAAAACTGCATGCTTGATTGTGACATTTGGCTTTGTTTCAGAGTTGTGCTTTTATCCTAGTATTTCTACTATTCCAAACCTATCTTTTTCATCAGTATTTTCTTTGCTCACATTGTTATTCTTGAACAGTAGGTCTGTAGGAGACTATTGATTTTTCCTTTTCCAAATAAAATTGTATACATAAAAAAGTAGGGATTGTGCCAAGTATTCAGAATTATCAGGCCATCAGGACTATTTAATTTGAGGAGAGCAAAATTGATAACATGCTTATTGATTTATTTCACTTGACAGGACAAGTTCTGGTGATGAATAACCACCACAGTACAAATGATAACAAAAGTACATGTGAAACTAAAAAATTGTACAATTACATTTCAAAGATCACTGACAGATTCTCAAAATCACATCTTTCTTTTGTCTTGAATTCATTGTTATGAAACTATACAATTCATTTCTTTCATCAAGAAATTCAATTTCATCTTTAAAGCCTTTTAAGTGCACCAGTGTGTGTCTCCATGTGACGTTTGAGATTACCCTTATGTGAGAAAGCAGATTCACACAGGTCACACTGGAAAGGCTTTTCTCCTGTGTGGGTCTTCATATGCTCTGTAAGATGATACCTTCTGGGGAAAGCAGAATTGCACAGGTCACAATGGAAAGGCTTCTCTCCTGTGTGGGTCCTCATATGCTGTGTAAGAGAAGACTTACATGAGAAAGCAGAATCACACATTTCACACTGGAAAGGCTTCTCTCCTGTGTGGGTCCTCATATGCTGTCTAAAAGAACCCTTTTGTGAGAAAACAGAATCACACAGGTCACACTGGAAAGGCTTCTCTCCTGTGTGAGTTATCAGGTGACGTTTGAGGCCATATTTTTCTGAGAAACCTGCATTACACAGGTTGCACGGGAATGGCTTCTCTCCACTGTGGCTTATCATATGCTTTGTGAGTGATCTCTTCTGTGAGAAAGCAGAATCACACAAGTCACACTGGAAAGGCTTCTCTCCTGTGTGGGTCCTCATATGCTGTGTGAGATGACCCTTTTCTGTGGAAGCATAATCGCACATTTCACACTGGAAAGGCTTCTCTCCTGTGTGGGTCCTCATATGCTTTGTGAGAGTTCTCTTTTGTGAGAAAGCAGATTCACACAGGACACACTGGAAAGGCTTCTCTCCTGTGTGGGTCCTCACATGATCTTTGATGTGACCCTCTCTTGTGAAACCTTTATTGCACATGCCACACTGGAATGGCTTCTCTCCTGTGTGGGCCATCATTTGACATTTAAGAGCACACGTTTGTGAGAAAGCAGAATTACACAGGTCACACTGGAAAGGCTTCTCTCTTGCATGGGTCCTCGTATGCTTTGTGAGAAAGCAGAACTTCACAGATCACACTGGAAAAGCTTCTCTCCTGTGTGGGCCACCATATGATCTTTGAGGTGACTTTTGTGCCATTTGAGAGAAAGCAGAATCGCACAGGTCACACTGGAAAGGCTTCTCTCCAGTGTGGGTCATGATATAGCTGTGCTGCAGATGTCACTCTGAATTCTCTTCATCATATGACATATGGAATCTATAGGTAGTTTTTCCATGAAATGTTGATAGTTACCCTCATCCTGGAAAGATTTAATTACATGACTTACATCTCTTTGAAATTGTGTGATACACTGTAATAGGATTGTGGATGTTTTGTACACAAACCATTTCATACTCAAGTCCCTTTGCCCTGCAAAGATTGTGATTTGGTTTACTTGGGTCAAACTGGGAGAGACTTGAACACTAGATTGGCAGAACATAAAAGGTCAATTAGGTATGGGCAAGAAAATTCGGCTGTATTTCTTCATGTCAAAAATAAGAATCATTCTTTCGATTGGGGTAAGGCCAGATTAGTGTTCAAGTCCCACTGCAGTTTCAGGAGGAAAATAGTCGAATCGGCATTAATTGAGGAATGCCCTAATATTAATATTTCTAAAGGGCAGTGGACACCTGACATCATTTCATGCGCAGCAGTTAACAAGATGGTACGGACCTTACAACCTCCCCTCTCCTCACCCCCTCCCTCCTCCGCCACCCTAGTTTGCCCCACGCCTGAGTGAGGTCATCTGTCCACGTCTCTTCTCTGTAGCTTATAAGTCCCCTCTGTACTCTACCCTATGTACTTTCCTGAAGAGGGCTACAGTTGATAGCCGAAATATAGGATTTTTCTTTATTCGAAGTTTATTTTCTCCGACTGTGGGTTCCTGTGTGTCATATATATATATACATATATATGTATATATATATATATATGTATATATATATATGTATATATATATATATATATGTATATATATATATATATATATATATATATATATATATATATACATATATATATATATATATATATATATATGTATATATTTATATATATATATATATATATATATGTACATGTATATATATATATATATATATATATATATATATATAAATTCGACACACCCAAGTTATATCACATTTGACCTGTCACACTCCAAACTTCATCATAGTTCTTAACTCTCCTTAAACTTTTCTTTGCATTCATTCTTATCCTCTACCCATGTTGATTTTTTCTCTGTCATATTTGAGATGGTGCCAATATGAATGGGTCATATTTATATGGAAAACCAGATATAACTGATATTAATGACTAATGTTGCAGTTGTATTTGGTTTCTGAGCAAGAAGTGTAACATCTTTTCCTAGAAGTAAGTGTTTAAGGCGATATTTAAAAGTTACAGAATTTGGATGGTCGTATGTTCCTCGCATTTGCTGTATGCATCCAAATAAATGCTCCAGGATGTCTTGATTTAGATTTCTAGTTAAAATATTTTAAAGATTGAAAGACTTTTGCAGCATTCTGTACAGTCCTATGTATTGCTCAGAAACCAAATACAACTACAGCAAATTTTGACTGTTTGTCAAATAAAACTAAACTTGAGAAAAGGGAAAATGAAGTTTCATGTTTTGATGAGAGGCAGTTGGTATCAGAACTGTACATTACTAGTCTCTGCTTCAAAGATTTGAATGTTGGGCCACATGTAAATAATGAGTATGATAACATTGATGAAAACCTAAGAGACTGTGTAATCTCAGTTTCTAATCCACAGAAAGCAATCCACATACTTATAGAAGAAGAACCTCTCAAATACATTGGTGGTTATATTGTTAAAAAATTAACACAAAATATCCTCACTTATGACACAAAGCAAGAGACTGTAGGCCTACCGCCATGGCTAAAACATGGATTGATGAAGTAAACAGAGGTGGATTGTATGCTGCTGCTCACACCTTCTTTTCCCAATTAATAACTACAAGAGAAACATTTAAAGTAATACACGGTGACAGTCTCAAGGAAGGAAAAGAGTGCTTGAAAACACTTGTTCATGAATTAGAAAATGTTGCACTTCATGTACCTCATGATGTCATATCATTTTTTGCCAAAATATCTGTGTACTTTAGAATTAGGAATCTAAATAATAACATTAAGAAAAATAAGAAAAAACATAAGTCATGCAAAGGTAAAGCTAATGAAACTGACCACATGAATGATATGTAGTTTACTTTTTCACTAGGACCATATTACCTGTTTTCCTTTGTTGTTTATGTTATGATTAAGCAGTTTATATTCAATAACAAATATTGAATATTTATGCTAACATTATGAATGGTGTGAACTTAATTTTTCTTTGTATTATGACTACTGTTTGCCATAATTACTATGAATATATTTGTGCTTACAATAGACCCTTTAATATTCCAAGTGTTCATCTAATTAGTAATGCATGTAGGTAATATGTAATGCAGTTAAAAAAAAAAGGGGGGAGGGGAAGAGATAACAGGCTCCAAGGGTGGTCAAGTTCAAGTCAGTACTGTGAGTGTCTGGGAGGTGCGGCGTGGATGACATCATCACCCCTCCTCGCCCGCGCTCGGCCCGCTCGGCTGGCTGATCAGTCTACATGGACCTTGGGTACAGAATTTTGTATTTTTATGTTTTGCGATTAATTAAATATAACAGTATACTTTGTTTATGCCTAGTCTGTTGTCGATAACAATATTTTCGGTACAGTACGTAAACGAAAAGAATGTGTTTTGAAATAAAAAAAATCCTAATTTTGCCTTGCAATGATTTTAATCTAACCAACAAAAAAGTATTTGTAGGTCAAAGATGACAGGACTTTATTCAGTATGCATAGGCCTAGGCTACGTTTCCTAACGGAAATGATGAAAAAGTTAATGAATATTAAACAACGTAGCTCAAAGATAATAAGATTTTATTCAGTATGCATACGTTTCCTAAAGAAAGTCTGATGCTAAAATAAAAAGGTTAAAAAATACAGTATTAAATAGAGATCAAAGATGATAGGATTTTATTCAGTATGCTTAGGCCTAGGCTACGTTTTCCAAAGAAAATCAGATAAAATTATAGAAAGGTTAAAGAATACTATACAACATAGTTCGAAGACGTTAGGATTATTTCAGTATGCTAAATATAATATACAATATACAGTATATACAGTAACAAAAAATTTAAAGGATAATATACATATATATATATATATATATATATATATATACATACAGGTAGTCGTCGACTTACGACCGAGTTCGGTTCCGACAGACAGGTCGTAAGTCGATCTGGACGCAAGTCGGATTTTATATATATACAGTATATATTACCCTTTATGTATTATTTTTGTTACTGTATATATGTTTTGTATATTATATTTAACATACTGAAATAATCTTAGCATCTTTGAACTATGTTGTATAGTATTTTTAACCTTTTTATAATTTTATCTGATTTTCTTTGGGAAACGTAGCTTAGGCCTAAGCATACTGAATAAAAACCTATCATCTTTGACCTATGATATTAGATACTGTATTTTTCAACATTTTTATTATTTTACCACCAGACTTTCTTTAGGAAATGTATGCATACTGAATAAAATTGTATCATCTTTGAGCTACGTTCTTTAATATTCGTTAACTTTATATAATTTTCGTTAGGAAACACAGCCTAGGCCGACGCACACTGAATAAAGTCCTGTCATCTTTGACCTACAAATACTTTTTTGTTTGTTAAATCAAAATCATTGCAAGGCACAATTAGGAAAATTTCTATTTCAAAACACATTCTTTTCGTTTATGTACTATACCGAAAATATCGACAACAGAGCATAAACAAAGTTTAGTGTTACATTTTATTAATCGCAAAACATAAAAATACAAAATGCTGTACCGAACATGTTGTTATCGACAACAGACTAAGCATAAAAAAGTTTTACTGTTACATTTTAATAATTGCAAAACATATAAAAATACAAAATGCAAGGTAAAATTTTATTTCAAAACATTCTTTTCGTTTACGTACTGTACCGAACATACTGTTATGGACAACAAACTAGCCTAGGCACACAAAAAAGTTTTACTGTTACATTTTATTAATTGCAAAATATATAAAAATACAAAATGCAATGCAAAATTAGAAAACATTTTACTTCAAACAAAATGAAAGAATATTTAGCTGGCTGAAATGCTGACGCTGCCGGCAGCCTGCCAAAATTGTCGTACTTGCTTCTCGTGGCGTGCAAAGTAATTGTACTGCACTGCCAGGCATAACATTGCAATTCTATTACTCTATTAAATGTTAAATATTATTGCACTATCTCGTGGTCGTAAAGTCGATCAGTCGTAAGTCGCATAGGTCGTAAGTCGACGACTACCTGTATTAGTTGTCAATAACACCCTCTACGACTACATACTACGACTACTACAAACAAGAGTATCGGAGAATCTCGATATGTGGAGTAGGCATCTGAGGATCGTGATTGTACAGCTGCGCTATTACCAACGATTTCAAAGTTACTCATATCCGGGAGAATAGAGGCTAATAAACATCATTGCTACTTTGAATATTATATTTTATAGTTTCTTGTCTTTAGATTTTTATTCAGAAAACTAATTTGCCAAGACTAATACAGTATCAAACTTTGCGTTTAAATCGGCAAAAATTATAGAAAGGTTAAAGAATACTATACAACATAGTTCGAAGATGTTAAGGTTATTTCAGTACGCTAAATATAATATACAATATACAGTATATATACAGTAACAAAAAAATCTAAAGGGTAATATATATATATATACACACATACATATATAAAGGGTAATATATACTGTATATATATAAAGACCGACTTGCATCCAAATCGACTTACGACCTATCTGTTGGAACCGAACTCGATCGTAAGTCGACGACTACCTGTACATCATTCTGGTATGAATGACCCGTCATCCAGGAGGTGCTAAGATAAGAGGGAGGGTGGAGGGGTGTGGAGTGTATTCAGGGATGGAATGGGTGGGAATGATTTTATGCCTTTTCCTTTTTGGCTACCTCCCTTGTAAGGAGGAAAAAGCCTTGGTATATGTATGTATGAATTCTAAGATGTTAAACAGGCTATGCTATGCCTATTACATAGCCGGCTATGGCTATGATAGCAAATATATGAAATAACTATTAATAATATGGTTAGTATTCCACGTCGTGGACCACGTCCATGACCATGAGTCTAGAATAGTAGAGACAAGACTTAATTTTCTTCTTGGTTTAATGATAATAGACATGAGCTACTGAAATAAGGCTGTTCATTCAGATTATCATGATTATAGATAACATCCTGACACAAGCTCTACTACTCTCATAAAAACTCTTGACAGCTCCCAGAAGCTTTCCTCCTATCCCATATATCTGCATAACCTCCCACAGTGCCTTTCTGTCTACCCTATCGTAAGCCTTTTCCAGATCCATAAAAGCCCAAAAAACATCCTTCCCCTTTCCTATAGCTTTCTCACATATTTGTCTTACCACAAAGATCTGATCTACACAACCTCTACCCGTCCTAAATCCACACTGTTCCTCACCAATTACTCCCTCTGTTCCTCTCCTAATCCTCTCAATCAAGATCCTCCCATAAGCCTTCCCAACTACACTTAACAAGCTAATCCCTCTGAAACTACTACATTCACACTTGTCCCCTTTTCCCTTGTAAAGTGGAACTATACAGGCACTCCTCCAGTCCTCCGGCACTCTACCCTCTCTCCAGCAAACATTAAATAACCTCACCAGCCAGTCCACCATCACTGTACCTCCTCTTTTTTAGACATTCTGCATGGCATCCATCCAGACCAGGTGCCTTACCTGCTTTCATCATCTTAACAACTGCCTTCACTTCATACTTCCTTATTTCTACTCCATTTTCCTCACTCATCACGGTCATTTTCTTAGCATTTCCCACTGCAACTATCCCTCCCTATCCTCCTTCACATTTAGCAACTCCCTAAAATACTCTGCCCATCTTCCCCTTACTGCCTTCTCTTCCATTATCATCTCTCCATCTGCACCTTTTACCTTTTCTTCTCTACTTGATTCGCCTCCTCTTCCTCTCTTAATTTCTTTCCAAAACATCTTTTTATTACTTTCAAGATTTTCTGCCATACTCTTACCCAACTTCACATCTGCTCTCCTCTTTGCCTCCTTTACCTTTACTTCTCTTTTCTTTTCTCTGTACCTCTCATATGACTCCCTCGTCCTATTTTGTAACCAATCTGTGAAAGCTCGCTTCTTCTCTTCTACAACCTTCTTTGTTTCCTCATCCCACCATTCACTACCCTTCCTTCTATTTCCTCCTGTCCTTCTTGTTCCACACACCATCCTTGCACACTTTGTGACTCCCTCCTTGAATCATCCCCATTCCTCCTCCACACCTAGTTCTACTCTATCCTTCACTCCCTCCCACTCCTCCTTCAGCTTCTTGTACTTCTCCTTTTCCTTTTCATTTAAAGAGTTCACTCTAAGCACCTCCCTACCTTTTGTCCCTTTCCTCTTTCTCCATCTATCCTCCACTCTCAACTTACCTTCCACCAAAAAATGATCTGATATTCCCCCACCATCTCCCCTTAGCACATGTACATCCTTAACTCTTCCTATCATAGTCCTATTTACCACTACATAATCCATCAACGCTCTATCTACCACCCTCTCCCATGTGTACTTATGCTTGACTTTCTTCCGAAACACTGTATTTGCTATCATCAACTCTCTTTCTAGACACATTTCCACCATCAACTCTCCACTACGATTCTTTCCTGGAACTCCACATTTACCAACCACTCCATCAATTGGACCATTTCCTACCCTAGCATTAAGGTCTCCCAGTACTATTACATTGACATTTCTCCCTAAATCCTCTAAGCACTCATTTAAATCTATCCAGAAGGCCTCCCTTTATTCTACACTCTTCTCACTGCCAGGCCCATATGCACTTACAAAGACCCACATCTCCTATCCCAGTTCCACCTTCACCTTCAGGATTAGAAATGGAGAGAGTGAGTGGTTCGAGGTAAAGGTGGGACTTCGTCAAGGATGTGTTATGTCGCCCTGGCTGTTCAACTTATACATGGATGGGGTAGTGCAAGAGGTAAATGCAAGGGTAGTGGGTCAGGGATTGGAGATGGTTAAAGAAAATGGAGAAAAGTGGGAGCTGAGCCAGCTGTTGTTTGCTGACGACACTGCGCTTGTGGCAGGATCGGAGGAGGGACTGAGGGAGTTGGTGACAGAGTTTGGGAGAGTATGTGATAGAAGAAAGCTAAAGATAAATGTGGGTAAAAGTAAGGTGATGAGATGTACAAGGGGTGAAAGTGGCAGTAGGCTGGAAGTGAGCATTAAGGGAGAGCGATTGGAGGAAGTGGATAGTTTTAGATACTTGGGTGCAAATGTGGCAGGAAAAGGTGGAGGTAGAATGTAGATTGAGAGAAACGAGTAAATGCCTTGGTGGATTGAAGAGTGTAATGAGGAATAGACATTTGGGAATGGATGCTAAGAAGACACTATATGAAGGAGTGATTGTGCCAACACCACTGTATGGGGCAGAAACATGGAACATAAGAGAGGAAGAGAGAAGGAGTTTGAATGTGTTTGAGATGAAGTGTCTGAGAAGTATGATGGGGGTTACTAGGCTAGATAGAGTGAGAAATGAGGAGGTGAGAAGAAGAACGGGGGTGGAATGGGAGTTGGAAGATAGGGTTGATGAAAGAGAATTAGGATGGTTTGGACACAGGGAAAGAATGAGTGAAGAAAGACTAGTAAAAGAGGTATGGAAGGCAGATGTGGAGGGAGTGAACATGAGGGGACATTCTAGGATGAGGTGGATGGATGGGGTGAAGGGGCCTTTGGGGAAGAGGGGAATGTCTGTTGAGGAAGGATGGGAGTGGACAGAAGACAGGGGTGAATGGAGAATGGTTGTATATGGATGATGTTGTGATGCATGAGGTGGAATGGGTGGGGGGATGGGGGGTGAGGTAGTATGTGTGAGCAAAATTTGACGCAGCCCAAAGGGATTTTTCCCTGTCTTCTCCTTTTGTGCATGGGGGGACGGAGAGGGGGGGTCGCTGATTTAATGAAGCGGCCTTGCTGTGGATGTGCTGTGTCTTGCGACACTGCTTTTGACCCAGGGCAGTGGACAAGGTGCAGGGATGACCCGTCATCCAGGAGGTGCTAAGATAAGAGGGAGGGTGGAGGGGTGTGGAGTGTATTCAGGGATGGAATGGGTGGGAATGATTTTACGCCTTTCCCTTTTTGGCTACCTCCCTTGTAAGGGGGGAAAAAGCCTTGGTATATGTATGTACAGATAACATGATTAAACAAAATAACTCCTTTGAAAGTAAAAATAATTTATTCTTTTTTTTTTCTATTTCAGTAAGTTGGTGTAAAAAATAATGCACCAATATCAATGTAAATTTAAGTTAGGTCTGAGGATAGTTGCAGTACTGACTGGTTAGTGTACTGAGAGGCAATCTAAGGGTAAGGGCTAAGGCACCTATATATGCACTTTTTAATGTGATAGTAGAGTTCTTTTAGCTGCATATACATTACATTGTGCATACATTACATTGATGGAAAATGTTACATGATAGGTGTTAGTAAGAACAGTATTAAAGGAAGGTCCTACATTGTTTTTGACATGCTCAGGTGATTTGTTTACCCATAATACCTTCATATGCCAAGTTGCATGTCAATTGGGCCAGGGGTTTGGATTTTACAGATGATTATCTCTAAATTGACAATAGTTGCCATGGCAACATGAAATGAGTTAGTAAGAATAGTGTAAAAGGAAGGTCCTACATTGTTTTTGACATGCTCAGGTGATTTGTTAAACCATAAAACCTTAATATGCTACTTTCATGAAGAAAAAAAATTAATAGTTGCCATGAAAAGGCAAATTTGGTATAATGGAGATGTTCCACATTGTTTTTGACATGCCCAGGTAATTCCTTGACCCATAAAGCCCAAGTATTCCAAATTTTAACAAAAGCGGACTAGTGGTTTTGAGTTTATCATTTTATGTGTATTTCTTTACCAAAATTCTGACCTTTTGTTATGGTAGCCAAAAATTCGGGATAAAAAAAGAAATGTATCTCCCTTATTTTCGAGCTATTTCAAAAATCTAAAAAGCATTTTGTTTCTAATAAAATTGTCTTTCATAATCATATGCAACAAGAATTTAAGGGATAAAATGTTTTTGAGATTTTTCGGTCAATTTATATATGCACACAACTGTACCAGTTGATATATGGCCCATGTGTTCCTAGTGATAAATGTTGTGATAGGAGCGATGGTGTACTTCATTTCCTTCAGTCAATACTCCGTGTGTACATTAACCCCCAGCCAAAAACCACGGTTTCCCCCCCAGATCGTTCGGGAGGAGAGGTAGGCCAAAGTGCATAACTTTAACAATTAATATTGTTAAAAGTACGCAATTGCGACAGATATGAAGTACACCATCGCTCATATCACAACATTTATCACTAGGAACACATAAACCACATATCAAGTTGTACAGTTGTGTGCATCTATAAATTGTCCAATGGACAATTTATAGATGCACACAACTGTACAACTTGATATGTGGTTCATGTGTTCCTAGTGATAAATGTTTTGATATGAGCGATGGTGTACTTCATATCTGTCGCAATTGCGTACTTTTAACGATATTAATTGTTAAAGTTATGCACTTTGGCCTACCTCTCCTCTCGGACGATCTGGGGGGGGGGGGGGAATGTACACACGGAGTATTGACTGTTGCAGAAGATGTCTAACACAAAAATTAATGCATAATATCCAATAACAGGACTAAAATTTCCACCTACTATGTACGGATACCTAGTGAGAACTAGGATTCGTCCATATTTGTTATTGTTATTGAATCACGCTCCCCACCCAAAAACCCCGTTTTCCCACACGTCCCCCTCAAGTCGTTCTGGTAAGCGAGGTAACTATAGACCGGAGTAGGCTTCGCTAAATTTAGCGATTCCTCGCTGCCGCTTGTAAACCACAACATGGCTGCCATTTATAAGCCCCAAAACACGGGACACTCCCGCCAACAGGGGTGATTTATTTGTAGTTATATGACATTCCTGGCTAGAAATCTCATCACTCTGTCCTCTTGTGAACGTCCATTACTCCATTTATTGCTACTCCCCACCCAAAAACCCCGTTTTCCCACACGTCCCCCTCAGATCGTTCTGGTAAGCGAGGTAACCCAAGTTACATATCTTTCATATTTAATATCGAAAAAACTACGCACTTGCGAAGGAAATGAAGTACACCATC
This sequence comes from Oratosquilla oratoria, assembly GCF_046742065.1. Classification (NCBI taxonomy): domain Eukaryota; kingdom Metazoa; phylum Arthropoda; class Malacostraca; order Stomatopoda; family Squillidae; genus Oratosquilla; species Oratosquilla oratoria. The sequence goes on from NC_134788.1 coordinate 38,936,791, forward strand.
GCTCCTATCACAACATTTATCACTAGGAACACATGGGCCATATATCAACTGGTACAGTTGTGTGCATCCGAAATTTTTGTATGATACAGGAATAGAATCCAGTTACAAATATGTAAGACCCATTGACATGACTATACATTTATATAGGTATTTTCAAGTGCAAGGTGTATCACTTTCTACACCACTTAAGCTTTGGGACTTGTGTTGTGAGAGAATTCCAAAACAGTTGTTTCATAAGCAAGATTTGGACTAATGACAAAGCAGGGACTCCACAGATGAACATAAGTACTTGAAGTAGAGAGGAAGACTCAGGTTGACAAAAGTTAAAATTTTTGTTCTCGTATATCATTATTTTCATCATACAATTACTGCTGTGCGAAACTTTCACTATGCTGTTACAGGTAAAAAGAGGATATTCTGCAAGTTAAGATAGGTTAATTATCATGTGACCTTTAACCAGCAAAATACGCAATAGTCATAACTATCTAGTTATACATAAAAAAATTAGTTTGAATTATAACTTATCAAGAAATACACAAGGTCAGGTATAGCTATTTTTGAACTCAAAGAAATATGCCAACAACTATGGCAGTAGATACCCCATGTGTTTGCATCTTCCACTTTATTAAATATGCTAATTTCTATGCTCTAAACACCTCTTATGGAATATGACCAACTCTACAAAATTTTATTTATTTTAATAAAAAAAAAAAAAATTATTATTATTATTTTCTCTATGCATGAGCCAGAAGAAATTTTGATGAGCTAATTGAACCAGAACTGTGAATGTTTCTGGTAGAATAACACTTTTTTTTTCAATTAGCCATCATGTGACTAAATCTTGCATAACCTAACCATGAGTAGGACTAAAAATTGTAAGCTTTCGTTTAGTGTTGGAAATTTGTGAATTAGATGAGAACATCTCTTTGGGTTGTACTATTCATTTACAATCCCTATCTACTTCCTTCTGTCTTTTACACTCTTACCCCATGCATCTTGAAACACCATTCACCCCATCCCTGCAACTTATTTTTGGTCTTCCTCCTCACTTCACTTCATCCACTTTTATATATATATATATATACAATCTTCAATCACAATTTATTGTACTTTTAACTAAAAGTGCTACTCTTCCCCCACTCCTGCCAACACTGTCCTTGTGAAAATATTCATATCCTTCTATCTGAATTTCAGGAAGGAAATATCTATCGGCCATATTGATCCGGGACTCAGTAATAGGTATAATATAAAATATACACATGCTTTACCTCACAGCAAATAAATTTTATTTATTATGCTTCTGCTGTTTGTATAGTAAATTTTTAATTTATTTTCCCTCCACCTGATCAGGTGATTCATATCACAGTCCTTCTCTGAGTTGTTTGTATTGCCTAAACTATATTCTGATACTACCCGACTCCCATGTAATCTACCTGAAAAACTGTGCAGGATGCCTACCTCTCACTCAAGGGATTCAGCAAGTAGCCAAAATCCTTTGGGTGACAAGTATTTACCTAGTTATATTTTGCGGGAGAAGAGCTATGCTTGTAGTGACCCACAGTTGTATCTTTCTGCATCCAGTTCTTTCTTAAAATCATGTATAGTTTTAGCACTCACCGTATTCTCATTCAATTTATTCCATGTATCAATTACCCTGTGTGGAAAGCTGCTCTTTTTCAAATCTCTTCTGTAACTGTCCTTTTTAAGTTTCTTTTCTTTCTTAAAATCATGTATAGTTTTAGCACTCACCATTTTCTCCTTCAATTTATTCCATGTATCTATTACCCTGTGTGGAAAGCTGCTCTTTTTCAAATCTCTTCTGTAACTGTCCTTTTTAAGTTTCTTCTTGTGTCCTCTTGTATTTCTTCTGTCCCATTTAAGTAGATCATCCCTATCAAGGATGTCCATCCCTTTCATAATTCTGTAGATGGTTACCAAAATGCCTCTTTCTCTTTGCTCCAGAGTTAGTAAGTTTAGTTTGTCCAATCTTTATTTGTATGTTAACTTGCTAAGTGTTGGTGCCATCTTTGTCAATGCTCTTTGAATTCTTTCTAGTTTATGTTTTTTATTGTACTGGGTGTCCATAGTGATGCTGCATATTCTAATTTTGGTCTTATCAGTGTAACTAGTATTCTCTTTACCATTTCCTTGTCCATGCAGTCAAAGGCCACTTTCATTGATTTCATTAAATTGTAGGTTTCTCCAACTATTTTGTTTATATGTTTGTGTGGTGTCATGTTGTTTGAGATAATTACTCCTAGGTCTCTTTCTGAGTTTACTTTTGTAACTTCCTTTGTTTCAATTTTGTATTGACCAGATATTCTATTTTTACTTTTTCCAAATTCCATTATACTACATTTCTTAATATTGAAATTCACTTTGTTCTTTTTACTCCATTTCCAGACTTTGTCCAGGTCTTCTTGAAAATATTTGTATTGTTCTTTACTTACTCTCTTCAATAGATTCGCATCTGCAAAGAAGTTTATATAACATTCAATTCCTTCATCCATGTCGTTTATATAAACAGCAAACATTATTGGAGCCTTGGGGGACCACTTAACATGTTTACCTAATTTGAATTCTTTTCTCTAAGTACCACTCTAATGTTTCTTCCTTTCAAGAAATCTTTAATCCATTCCAATAATTTTCCCTGTATTCCACCTATTGTTTCAATTTTTCTTAGTAGTTTTTTGTGTGGTTCTTTATCAAAAGCCTTTTGTAGGTCCAGGAAGGCACAGTCTGCCCAGCCATCTCTTTCTTGTATTATATCTATCAATCTTGAGTAAAAGCATATTAACTTTGTAGTACATGATCTTCCACTTCTAAATCCATATTGGTTCTTTGTATATAGATGATTCTTACTATAAAAGCGACCCCAGTTGTCGACAAATGCCCATCCAATGGACTCGCACTGTTTTACCAGCCTAAAGTTCATTGCAATAGCCCTGGAATGCCACATGCCTCCAACTCTGTGCCTCAGAAGGATTGCTATTGACATGAATCACATGGATGATGATGTGAAATGTTACATGAGCTTCTTTGGAGATGGTGCTAAATTGTTAAGGAAAATAAAAACCGAAACGGATTGCAAATCACTAAAGTAAGACCTGAATAATGTTTGGAAGTGGAGTCAGAAATGGGAAGTGGACTTCAATATTTAGTGTAGCATAATGGAGTTTGGAAAAAGTAAGAATAGAATATCGGGACAATATAGAATTGGAACTAAGGAGGTAAAGAAAGTAGGATCTGAAAAAGATTTGGGAGTAATTATCTCAAACGAATTGTCCTATGATAAATAAACAAAATTGTTGGAGAATCCTATAATTTGCCAAGATCAATAAAAGTGGCATTTACATATTTGGATGAAGAAATTATTAAAAAATATTAGTCACACTGATATGCGGCGACATTGTGGTCACCCAGTACCAAAAAGAATATAAAGAATCCAGAGAGCAGCCACAAAAATGGCTACTGCTTTTTCAAACTTGTCACATGAGGAAAGACTGGCTAAATTTTAGTTAGTGACTCTGGAGCAAAGAAGAGAGGTGACCTGACCATCTATAGAATCATGAAGGACACAGAAATACTCGATAGAGAGGACTTGTTAAATTGGGACAAGAGAAACACGAGGACATGGAAAGAAACTAAAAAAACATAGTTATAGAAGAGATATAAAGAAGAACAGTTTTCCACACAGAGTGGTGGACACTTGGAACAAACTGGATGAAAAAGTAGTGATATAAATGCGGGACATAAATAGTGATACAAATGCGGGACACCATGAGTGTGGCTCCCCTTCCCATAAAATACAACTAGGTAAATACATACAATAGAAACCCGTCCCTTATACCTTATCTTATCTAGTGTATCCCGGAACCTTGAAAACAATTCCTCCCTCCCTAACTTTCCTATGTCATTTCCCCCAGCATTCAAGCAAACAATAGGTTTCACACCTTCCCTGACTATACACTCTTCAATTCTGTCTCTAACATCAACTATCCCCACCCTGGGGAAACACACCTGGGTTCTATGCTTCCTGTCTTTGTCACAGAAGTCCCTATCCAAATATCTCACCTGGCTATCCCCTACAACCAAAGTTTTACTTGTAGGCAGGGATCTAACAGCTGCCCTTTTCTCTTGCATCTTTGTTTCTTTTTGTAGATCCATGAGAGTTTGAAAAGAATCTGCATTCAAGCAAGCTTGTGGGGGCTTTTAACCATCTTTCATTTTTTTTTTTATTCCCCACTGTTTTTCACCCAGGTTCCAAACATGGTTTGTCGTCCATGTTTTGGGCTCTCAATCAAAGAACTTGATTCTCTTCTGTAAGTCCCTTAACTATTTTGGTACAATGAGAACTATGTAGGCATTGTGAGGCACAAGTGGGTACACGAGGATGCAGCTGTTGGTGTCTTGATTATAAATATTTTTTTGTAGTTGTGTGTTACCCCTGGATTCTGTTTACTGGCTTGATCATGTTTTCTTTGTTTATTATTACTCAGAGTAAGAGATAACAAGTAATACATTAGTGACTTTATGTTTTATAATGTGAGTAGTGTGATGAATCATACATACATGAGAATTTGACTTGTATTGAAGTGGCTACAATTCTACTATGTAGAGATTGTACTTCTTTGGTGCTGATTAATGAAACACATCCCCTCTCCATCTCACTGTTTGAGGTAGCTACTCCAGTTTGACCTAACCTGAGTGACGCCTACTGCTCAACGGCTCAGTTTTCCTCTCGTCTCTCTTCTGGTAAAGGAAGTACCAGTGTTCTCAGTCATTCTTCTTGTGTTTTGTCTTTTACAATTGAATCGTGTTGCATTCTCTATTTTTATTATCTTTCTTTGGGTGTGGTTTACCACTGATTCATATTCCAGTCTAAGACAAACCAGACTTTCAAGTGCATATCTATGAAATGTAATGTTTCCCACACTTTCATGATTTTCAGGCAAATAGCAAATGTAAGAAGCTAGACTCGTTCCTGTAAGATTCAAGAAAGAAAGTGTGCATTGGTAAGTGTACACATATGCAAATATACACATGGTTTAAAGGGAAGGGTGGAACACAGATTGATCCTTTTCAGAATTATTTTTAGATTGGAAAGTAATTTTCCTTGTGTAAGAATTCTAAGTGTTCATTACAAAGGAAAGTTGAAGTTGCCAGGTTTCAGTTTTGATATCAGTCTCAAAGACAACTCAGATTTCAGCCAAGGCAAGCCCCCTCCCCTGTGGTGCCCAGCAAAAGAAGTAACCTCCCCCAGTAAAAAGCTTAAGCTCACAGGCCCAGATGAGGCTCAATCTGCTGACACAGTGATTACAAGGCCAGGAGCCTAGTACAGCATAATAGATTTGTTTTTAGGCTGAACAAATATTAAGCCATCTACAGTAGCTCAGTTTTATTGGGTGATAATTCAGGTATACAAGTTTTCTAATGTCCATTGCCTATTAAAGTTAACTTTTGTATGAAGATATTGAGCATTAATACAAGTGTTTTCAAGAATAATGTATATGCCTACATTATGTTGGTTTCTTTTTCAAATTCAATGTTTAAACAGCTTTCATTGTTATTATCATTTTATACATGGAAGTATTAAGGAAGTATGTATATTAATGTGTTGTCATTTTTTATTCATAAAGGTACAGGAAGCCACACAGTAATATCAGTTGTACATTGAGAAAGGAACATTTTTCAAGATGAATGACAAGACAGAAGAACAATTATTGAATGATAGAAAATGTGGAAAGGAAACAAACTCTAATATATCCTGTGCTAAAGTTTCTTATGAAAAGGAAAGTTTTAAGGAATGTATCAAATGTGAAGTATGTGATGGTTCATTTTCCAAAGATTCACTAAGGGCTCACATGAGAACTCATACTGGTGACAAGCCTTATAAATGCACCTTGTGTGAGTCTTCATTTTCCAAAGATTCACTAAGGGTGCACATGAGAACTCATACTGGTGACAAGCCTTATAAATGCACCTTGTGTGAGTCTTCATTTTCACAGCATGGTGTCTTACAAAGCCATATGAGGACTCACACTGGAGAAAAGCCTTATAAATGTACTGTTTGTACCTCAGCATTTTCTCAGTCAGCTCATCTAAAGTGTCACATGAGAACTCACACAGGTGAGAAACCTTATAAATGTAAATATTGTGAGTCTTCATTCACAAATTCAAGTTGTATGAAAAAACATCTAAGAATTCACACTGGGGAGACACCTTATAATTGTACCCATTGTGAAGCTTCATTTTCCTCATCTAGTAGTTTGAAAAATCATATGAGAACTCACTGTGTTGAGAAACTTTATAAATGTAGTTTATGTGACTCCTCGTTTTCATGGGCTGGCAATTTGAAGAGTCACATGAGAACTCACAGTGGTGAGAAGCCTTATAAATGTCCTCAGTGTCAGGCCTCATTTTCCGCGTCATGTAATTTAAAGAGTCACATGAGAACTCACACTGGTGAGAAGCCTCACAAATGTCCTCTGTGCCAGGCCTCATTTTCCTTGTCAGGCAATTTGAAGAGTCACATGAGAACTCACACTGGTGAGAAGCATATAAATGACACTGGTGAGAAGCCTCATAAATGTACTGTGTGTCAGGCTTCATTTTCCCAGTCTTCTCATCTGAAGATTCACATGAGAACTCACACTGGTGAGAAGCCTTATAAATGTACTGTGTGTCAGGCTTCATTTTCCCAGTCTTCTCATTTGAAGAGTCACATGAGAACTCACACTGGTGAGAAGCCTTATAAATGTACTGTGTGTCAGGCTTCATTTTCTGAGTCTTCTCCTTTGACGAGTCACATGAGAACTCACACTGGTGAGAAGCCTTATAAATGTACTGTGTGTCAGACTTCATTTGCCCATACTTCTTATTTGAAGATTCACATGAGAACTCACACTGGTGAGAAGCCTTATAAATGTAGTGTGTGTCAGGCTTCATTTTCCCAGTCTGGTAATTTGAAGCTTCACATGGGAACTCACACTAGTGAGAAGCCATATAAATGTACTCTTTGCAAGTCTTCATTTACTCAATCTAGTAATTTGAAAAAACACCTCAGAACTCACACTACCAAGAACATAAGAATGGAGGGACTGCAAGAGACCATAAGGCCTACACTAGGGAAATCTATGTCCTTTACCACCTTTCATCCCTATCCATTAACTATTTAATATCTCTTAAAAACAATTGTTTCAATGCTTACTACATGGTTAATAAGTTCATTCCATTCCTTAACCACTGTTGATAAACCAGTTTTCGCATACTTCCTTCTTAAACCAAAATTTGACCAATTGGAATCCATCCATTACTATTAGTCCTGCCCTATTGTCTTGATATGATGACCACCTTGCCATCATCACCCTTATTGAAGTCCTTAACCCATTTGAATACCTCTATTAGATCACCCCATAATCTTGGTCTTTCCAGAGTGTGGATGTAAAGGTGCCTAACCCTGTCTTTGTATGTATGGTCAATTTAGAAGTTCTTGTATCATTTTGGTCATTCATTCACCTCTACTGATTCTACTGAACTAATATTCTATAGGATAGGAACCACCTAAACTGTACCACATCATGTAGATTACGTTTATCATCAGATAGTGTTCACTGATTAGCTTAATTTTCACTTATGTGTGTAATGGTCCTTGCAATAAATCCTAATGCCATGTTAGACCTATTCTTGGTGTAGTCATCACAGTCAACCCTCGCTTATTGATATGACAAATCACTTGTTATTTTCTGTCTAGGAGACAAATCTCTATGTTCTTGTATATCTTTCTTCTTTCTGTCAAGTCAATAGAATACAGTGCACTCTCTCAAGTTCTTCAAAGAAATACCCAGCGAGCATGTATACAAGAGCAATGACGTAGAGATTTCTTTGGTCCAATGAACTTTAACTTTACATTTAAGATCCTCCCCCCCAAAGGGCATCTTACATTCATGAACCAATAAGAATTTTCTCCTCCTCCACCCTTTCACTCACCAATCAGATTTTGTTTCAAGCCTTTATGGCAATATTGTTACTTCAAATAATCTCGAGTAGTCCCTGCATAATTCTCAGGTTACAAAAGAGTGTCATTTCAGCAATAAGTAAATCTATATTCAAGTTCCCAAGCACAGCTATTTTATTACCTCCACAAATCAGACTCTGGCAGCTCACTTAGCCTGTTATTTACAAAGAGTATTTTATTACCCCCCCACACAAAGCTGACTTAGGCAGCTTGCTGTACTGTTATTTATAAACAACCCACGTACAAAATGCAACAACCCTTCTTTCCTCCCTCTTTTCTACCAACTTCTTACAGGGGGGCTCCGGGATACTACAATTTCTCATGCTAGCAAGTGTTTGATTCTTTTTAATGTCTTCATCCTTTTCATTACATTCAATAATGTTAAGGCAGCGATAACTAAGGAGGAGAAAAGAATAACTGTGAAAAGATATATACCATAGTTATTATTATAAGAGTTGTGTTTGACCTCAAGGAGGGATATAGCTTTTTTATTTTCTATATTTAAGGTCCAGACTACTCACCAACACTCCTCATTTCTTTTCACATCAATTTTTTCAATATGGCATTATCTAATTCATACCTGTTAATTGAGTTGTATAATTCTACATTTAATACACTGTGTTTTAAGATATGTAAGTCCGTTTGGCATTTCTCCAATCATACAACCAAGATCCTCCTGTAGTAATCCCAGCATCTTTCCTGGACCTAGTATAGTGTCATCTTGCAAACTTATTAACATCACTTTCAATCCCAATGCCCAAGTCATTTATAAACCCAAAACAGCCCTGGGGAACACTAGTAGCTCTCCTCAATTGGATTTTAAACTGTTAATGGTGACCCACTGTTTTCATTCACAAATCTATGCTGTAATCCATTCAAATACTTCCTCCTATGCCATGGGCCTTGATTTTATTTAGTATTCTCTGGTGGGGCTCCTTGTTGAACACTTTGCTCAGTTTGAGGTATATAATACTGTAACTATTGGTATTATCTGCCTCCTTGTAGACAAATTAGTGTCAAAAGATCAAAGATTAGTGACACACTACCTACCATTGATGAACCCATGCTGTGCCATAAATCAGATTATGCCTCACTAAATGCTTGCACACACTGTTTGGTATTAATGATTCCGGTATTTTACCTATAAACTAATTGGTCTGTAATTGTGCATTGAAGATTTATCTCCCTTTTTAAATACAAGAAAATGACTGCCTGTCCTGAAGAAATAGGTACAAATCCAGTGTCAACTGACTTACAAGATATTTTTGTTAAACTATCACAATTTCAAATGTGCAGTCTCTTAGTACTCTCAGCAAAATTTTGTCTGGACCCAGGGACTTTGTTGCTTTAAGTTTGTATATATGTTTGCTTACATCTTCCTTGCTAATGCTGATGCTAGTTAGTCTCTTGTAAATACTGAGAGAAAATATTTAATGCCATGCTCATTTTTATCTGTTACAAGACATTAGAATGCTTAGATATCACATGACAGTATGTTGTGTGTTGAATATGAGGTCAAGAGGGAGATGACAGAGAACTTGATTATCATGACATGGCATTGAGTTGAGATGATAGTATCTCAAATAAAGAGGGCAAGATGGAAAAACCTGACATAGTAGAATAACTAATCAGAGAGCAATGTTAGGTTAAATGTTGATGCATAGTTACATTTGTGTGGGAACTCAAATATTTAGTTTAATTTTAATTTAATCTTTTACATTTGCATTGTATGAAAATGTAGGTTTCAATGTGATGGGTTCTTGTACAAAAATTGATGTATTTTCTGGGGAAGGTGGGTGAAGAAATATTTCCAGGTTCAGGACTAAACTTGAGCTGAGATCATTTCTTTTCTATCTGCTCTCACCAACTTTCCACAGTGTATTACCATAGTATTTCTCCTGCTGTATGTACAAGAAGCTTTTTTGTATAAAAGAATTACTGTTGTTAGGGCATATTTATAGTGTCCAAAGGAAAGTAATGTGTACCGTATTTTTCGGACCATAAGGCGCTTCGTACCATAAGACGCACCCGTAATTTGCTATTCCCCGTCCTTACATAAGGCGCACCTGACCATAAGGCGCACCTGGTTAGGTAGGTCAAACACCACCAGAGGCGCCACCGTCGATGACGAGCACAATAGCGCGTCATTTTATGCGCACGCCATGCAAACGCCCAAATTTACATACCGCGGGAAATTTCATTCATGCAAATGTTATGCGAGTGTATTTACTACGATCGTAGTAAATTTCAAATAATTACATCATCAGTTACATGTCGGTACATAAAACATAAGATAAACATGGCGGCTTGCATTCAGCAGTAAATCGAAAATTGGTTTATGTTTCAGTGTAAAAAATGAGCTAAATAAATTCAGTGTATTGGCAACTGACCAAAATGAACGAAAACTACTAGTCTCGCGGATTATTCTAATACCAAAATAAAGGCAGCGTGTTACGGAAGAGCTGAGAAATCGGTGGTACTAATTATTATTATTTTTTTTTTCTTTTTTCTTTTTCTATCGGGTCGGATTATCGGATAACAACATCAACGTCCATCCCGCCATCTTATCTATGATCACTGGTGGTATGAATCAAACTTCACTCTATTAAGTTTCTTACTATTATGTTATTAGTGTAATAGACTTATAGTTGAATTATTTGAACTATTTTCTTTAAAATGTGTGATTTTCATGTAATATGATCAAAGATAAGTTACGTTTTTATCCTCCGTAATATTACGGACCACAGCTACGATTCCTGCCCGCTATCTATGATCATTGGTGGTATGGATCAAGCTACACTATTAAGTTTGTTACTGTTGTGTTATTAGTGTAATAGATTGCATATAGTTGAATTATTCAAACTATTTTCTTTAAATTGTGTGATTTTCATGTAATTTGACGGTATTCGTAGCTGTGGTGGGTAATTTTACAGAGGATGAAAATGTAATTCTTTGATTAAATTACATGGAAATCACACATTCTAAAGAAAATAGGTCAAATAATGCAACCATATGCTAAATTCTTATATAAAATTGTGCCTGTCAGTAAAAACCGTCATTGTTTACGTTTGATCGGCGATTAGTCAGACCGCACGTTTCGGCCCGATTTTCCCTTCAAAATGCAATATCTAGAGAACTAGGACAGCTAGATGGATAATTCAAATTGCATTGTACTCATAGCGACTTTCTGCATCCCATGAGAACTACTTCAGCTCAAATATCAGGAATTCCATTTTCATGTTGACCTAGCTAACCTGGTCTCGTCATCGGATAATCATGCAAATGTGAGTGCATTCAGAACTGAACATTTTCGTTGTTGAATGAGAAAAATCGGTTGGGATTTAGCAAAATTACAAAAATAAATGATATATTTTTTATTTTGGTCAGTGAAATCAGACCACCTATAAAAAAAAAAAAAAAACATGTTACGGGAATTGTGGGGAATAAAACCAACAGTAGCAGTTTATTCCCGGAATTCTCTATTCACTTAAAAACACAAGATTACAAATGAAGGTAAATTTTTAGTTTCGACCATGGGCGCAATATAGCAATAGAAAATTAATTATTAATTTTGTAAATTATAATGTATCAACGTAATATGCAATTTTGTGAGCGGAAATAATAATAAAAAAACAAAATGCTGAAACGGATTTCGTAAGTAACGAAGTCGTGTCGGACGAATGGTACGCCATGTTTGTTATGATAGATGCCGACGTCGAAGAAATGAAAGGGTGATAAATTCGTCTAACCTAATCTAATCTGTGTTTAATAAATCATTACCTGCAAATTAAATGTCATCCGGCTCGTCCTCGTTGTCGTCGTCTTGAGAGACGGCGTCCCGATCCTATGCTACCGACTTCTTTCATTAGCATATTACGTTGATACATTTTAATTTACAAAATTAATAATTAATCTTATATTGCTATATTGCGCCCATGATCGAAACTAAAAAAATACCCAAATGACTACAGTCTGAGTGAAGCAAGACTAGACCAATGCAAAATGGCTGTCTGTGTTGTGGACGCTATCATGTCATAGCCATGATAGCGTGAATAAATGCGGTGGCATGGACCCGAAAACTGTCGAAATTTTCCCAATTTTCTTGTCAAGATACATGCAACTTGGTTATAACTTGGTTGTAACTTTTGTTAAGCCTATGCACTGTCGCCGTCGTCAGGCTAGCTACGAAACGTGTCAAAATAGTACGTCACTATCCGAGGCATTTTTTTTTTTTTTTTCACTGAAGCCACACATAAGGCGCACCGCACGATAAGGCGCACCACCCAATTTTGGCCGATTTTAAATATTTTGCCCGCGCCTTATGGTCCGAAAAATACGGAGGCTGTTACAGTCCTTCCAGAAATATTGCTGCATAAGCAAAAGCAAGAGCATGAGCGTGAGCATGAGGTGACGTCATTGCGCAAATGGTCTGCCGCTAACATTGAATTGATTACATCAGCAATTATAAAACAGTCACCTCCGTCGGCCGTGTTTATGTAGACAGAACGGCGCCTTCAGTGTTATCAAACAGTAGGCGTCGAGTCTTGACTCGTTGACTCAGCATTTCAATACCCATGTATTTCTCAACCTAATTTCCATTCGTACAACTACCGGCCTCTTACACATACCTTGGCTAGCTATCTCCCTTATAAGGCAGAAAAGGCCCTTGATATATAGACACATACATAGATGCAACCATTAAACAGAAGACACTGAATACTTCTTATACTACCCTACCCTAGCCATGCCCAGGCAACATTATATTTCTTCCTTGAGTGGCTTATAGACCACTTCAGTGGCTGTTGCTGGTTATCTGGAAATTCTTGGGTTCCTGCACGAGAGACCCGGAGGAACAGATTGATAATGAAAAAGTAATCAATCAATGATGGGTCACTTTTGCACAAGGTACCAAGGCTCAAAGATACGAAGTATCCACTCCTTGGTTGGCCCACAAATCATTAAGAGGAGAAATACTGGATTGCTATATTGTATTACTATTAAACAGTATAGGTATAATGTAGCTAATTCTATCATGTCCAGGCAGACAACATAAATTATTTTATGGTGAAGATTTATAAATAGATATAAAGACAGGACCCAATGTGAATAGCTCTAACCTGTACACTACAGTTATGTAACTACATATTAGGGAAATTCATATAATGAGAGATTGGTGTAATATATATCACAACCTGTCTACAGACAGAAAAAACTTATGCTGTTGCAGTTAATGTATCTATTACCAATAGGCCTTTTCCCCCTTACATGGAAGGTAGCCAGCCAAGGCATGCATCCCCCCACCATCAATCAATTTTTTATTTTAGCTCTTTCTGGAAGAACCATCATCCCTGTCCCCTGCCCATTGCCCTGGTCAGAAGCAATCTAGCAGGACACAGCACATTCATAGGAGGAGCAGCTGCTTCATTTACACAAACGGCCCTCCTCATCGTACCTTCATCCGAAAATAGAGAAGATAAATAACAATCCCTTCGGGCTGTGTCAATTTTCCATTCACAGCCATTTTCCACTCACAACTATCTCTTCCCTTTCCTACTGCCTGCTCAAAAGAAGTTCCCCTTTTACTCAGAGCCCCTTTCCATCTCATTCTCCAGTTCTGTCTTCCACACTCTTTTAGCTAGTCTTTCTTCCTTCATTCTTTCTATGTCCCAAAGCATCCTAGTATTCTTTCATCTGCCCTACCTGTCAGCTTCCTTTCCACACCTGCTCTCTTTCTCACCACCTCATTTCTCATTCTATCCATCCTCGTGAAACCCTGTGACCCTCAACGAATATCTTCCATGGAAAACTACATCAAAACACACACACGAACAAACATCCCCACGCCCCCTAGGCTCCTTTCCTTCACGTGATCAAAGCCTGAGATAATCAGAGGCCAGACAACATTTATTCCAACACACGCGTTATATTTCGTATCCAAATAAATACGGACACTAATTAAATCACAACAAACAACTACACAACATAGATACTAATATACGATAGCATGTACAAATGACTAACCTCCTTCTTATTATATCTAAATGTAAATTATTGTGAGGCTGTCAGCCCCTCAGCAGAAATGTTATGTCAGTATTTCAAATGGCACAAAACTAGAAGCGAGCCAAGGGACCGACAGTCAGTAGATGAACGTAGATCGGGTAGGATCTACAAAGTGTGTTTAAACTACCGATATAGGCGAGAAAACCGTCTTGATGTTTAATTACCCACCGAACGGTTAGAGTAGTGCCGCAGTCGAGTTTTATTGCCACAAATACACAACATACTGAAACATTTAAATGGTGGCAGCGTATACCACCACGTCCCCTCAAAAACTGGAGGGTTTTTTTCGTGTACGGAGATTGACCCACAAGTGACTACAAGTGCTTCAAAATCAATAGTCTTACCCATACTAGATAAATAACCATAGTGTGCACCACACACGGAAACGTTACCAGTTCGCTCAAGTGCATAGTGTTGAAAAGAAAGAAGAATGCTTAAAGCAACAAATGGTCATCATCTGATACTTGCAAACAGTAACCCCGAATAACCGTCCCATCAGCAAATTCCAGCCGGTCGGTCAGGAGGGACAACAGACCTCGGTAGTAGTAATGATAAAAATAATAATAATGATAATAATAATATTAATAATAATAATAATAATAATAATAATAATAATAATAATAATAATAATAATAATAACAATAATAATAACAATGATAATAAAAATAATAACAATGATAATAAAAATAATAACAATGATAATAATAATAACAATGATAATAATAATAATAATAATAATAATAATAATAATAATAATAATAATAATAATAATAATAATAATAATAATAATAATAACAACAATGATAATAATAATAATAACAATGACAATAATAATAATAATAATAATAATAATAATAATAATAATAATAATGATAATAATAATAATAATAATAATAATAATAATAATAATAATAATAATAATAATAATAATAATAATAACAATGATAATAATAATAATAACAATGACAATAATAATAATAATAATAATAATAATAATAATAATAATAATAATAATAAATAATAATAAATAATAATGATAATAATAAAAATAATAATATTGATAATAATAATAGTAATAATAATAATAATAATAATAATAATAATAATAATAATAATGATAATAATAATGATAATAGTAATAATAATAGTAATAATAGTAATAATAATAATAATAATAATAATAATAGTAATAATAATAATAATGATGATGATGATGATGATGATGATGATTGATGATGATGATGATGATGATGATGATGATGATGATGATGATGATGATGATAATAATAATTAAACCCTGGACGTGAGAAACTAATGAAACCCATGCTGAGTGATTCTGTTAATTAACCCTTGTGAAATGTCTTGTACAGTGGTTCGTAACCTTTCACGGTAGGCGTCATTGGCCACGGTTCCGGCCCGCGAGCACCCTCCCGCCACGGGCTGTATCCTCCTTTATGGCTTTTCTTTGGCTACGGCCCCCATCAGCCCTCCATCCTTAGCCTTAGTCAGGAGCCTGGAGCGGGCTATCAGTTCACCCATGTCCGCCTTGGCTGCATTTTCCATTTCCTGCAGCCCAGCCGATATGCGATCCGGAAACCCATTCACGAAAACCATTCTCACTACCGTCTCCAGGCTGTTGCCTTCGAGATTAACCAGGCCCGCCAATCGCCTGATGTCATTGGCGAACACGTCAACCTGTTCTCCTGTCCACCGCATTCGCTATAGTTTACAGAACGCTTCGAAGAGGCTCTCACCGAAAACCTTCTGTAACCTTTCCTTCACCTTTCCCACATCCTTTCGATTTTCGGTCGTCATCTCCATGTAGAGGGATAAGGCCACGCTCTCTAAATTTAGCGCGATGTAACTTGCCATGCCCTTTACCCCCGTTAGCTTTGCGACCAATTCCGCCTTCGTAAGCCACACAGAGACGTCTCCATCGCCGTCAAACGGCCTTAGGGTGGTACAGTTCATCTTGAACGGCTCGAACCCCACTCATGGGTGCGGTCATCTCGGCGGTGCCTATATAGCTTGTGGTACTTACTTGGTTGGGGGTCGATGATGCCGCTCCTTCGGTTGCTTCTGGGTGGGTATTTACTCCTCCTTGGAACACTCGCGCCACTGTACCTAATCTAATTCCCTCTCTCCTCCTAACTACTAATACTAGCCTAACGGATCCTCGGTGTGTCTCCCTCCCTTACACTCACTTTCACCCAACCACCCACGCGCGGTCCTTCTCCCAGGCCCTGTCCACCCACACCGATGCGAGGGCATTCCCCCCTCTGGCGGGAAGGGGATACCAACGCTCGTGCCCTTTCACCCCTACCCCCCATCGGGGGGGTGGGGGTGGAGGTGCCAACCGCCCGTCCCCGTCCGCGCCACATACACTCGCACTCACACCACAAATATAATACATATTTTTATTTATATTATTTGCAAAATGAATTGTGCCTATACATACAACATACGTGATATTATACAGTTAGATTAAAACTTTTTACGGTAGTTTGTTATGTACAATCTAAAGGGCGGTGTGTGAAAATGTGTCCAATGCATATCAATGATTTTAAGGACAATTGATTTGGACTTGTGCTATAACTTATAAGCCAGGTATTGGTATATCCCTGTATTGTTTTAATCATTATCAATTAGGATGACCGCTGCATTGCTACGAGTTTCGAGCCAATGAAGTTAAGCCAAAAGTGTCATTATTATAGTGCCTTAGCATTTAAATAATAATAATAAAAAAATGTGTTTTAAAACATCTGGTGTAATATCATACGCATGGCAACCATGGTCTTTGTTGCGGGTAAACAAGAACGGAAAGCTAGAGATACGACTGGAATTTTGGTGTAATGTTTCAGGTTTTAGATCACTTGTGTTGTTTTTTTTTGTATAAACTTTAAGTCATATCTATAAATTACATGTTCCAAGTATTGAGTAGCTAGTGGAAGTAGTATAGGTTTGCTGAGAGATGGCGTGGTTGAGACGAAATCGTAACAAACATAATATTAACATGAAGATGCCTTCAGACAGATGATAATAACATATTATCAGATATGATATCCCCAGGAAGTTCATAACTTGTAAATCACAATAGTTATAGGAAATTTTCCAGAATAATGCAAACGCAGATATAGGAAATTTGTTGTCCAAGATATCATAATGTCACATAACCTAACTTAATGTAATGCAATAATTCCCTAGGAAAGATAGATATTTCAAATGTGAAAAAGAGAGGTAAGAAATTTGTTTGTATGATACAAGAATAGAACCCAGTTACAAATATGTAAGACCCATTGACATGACTATACATAATCTATATTGGTATTTTCAAGTGCAAGGTGTATTGCTTTGTACACCACCGAAGCTTTGGGAGTTGTGTTGTGAGAAAATTCCAAAACAGTTGTTTTATAAGCAGGATTTGGACTAATGACAAAGGAGGAACTCCAGGTATCAACATAAGTACTTGAAGTAGAGGGGAGGACTCAGGTTGACAAAAGTTAAAACTTTTGTTCTCATATATCATTATTTTCATCTTATAACTGCTCCGGTGTGAAACTTTCATCATACTGTTGTTATAGGCAAAAATAGGATATTTTATAAATTAAGCTAGGTTAATTATCATGGGACCTTCAACCAGCAAAATACACAAAAGTCATACATACATACATACATATACCAAGGCTTTTTCCCCCTTAGTTACTAGGGAGGTAGCCAAAAAGGAAAAGGCATAAAATCATTCCCACCCATTCCATCCCTGAAATCACTCCACACCCCTCCACCCTCCCTCCCATCTTAGCATCTCCTAGATGACGGGTCATCCCTGCACCCTGTCCACTACCCTAGGTAATAACTACCTATACAAAAATCAGTTTGAATTATAATTTAACAAGAAAAACACAAGGTCATTTGTAACTATAATTACATTTTATCTATTTATTATTATCATCATCATCATCATCATCATCATCATCATCATCATCATCATTATTGTTTTTTTTTTTTTTTTATCTATGCATGGGCTGGAAGAAAGTTTGGTGAGCTAATTGAACTGTGGATGTTTCTGATAGAATAACACTTTTTTTTTCTACTAGCTAGCATGTGACAAAATCTTGCATAACCAAATTATGAGCAGGACTCTGAAAATTGTAAACTTTCATTTAGTATTGGAAATCTATGAATTGGATGAGACCGTTACTTTGGGTTGCACTATTCATTTACAATCCCTATCTTCTCACTAACCAAATGGGTTAGGGCATCATTACTTGCAGCGAAGGTCAAGTGGATGGCAGTTCGAACCCTGCCACCAGCAAAGTTGGACCAAGGGCATCATGAGGCATGAGTGGGTACACGAGGATGCCGACATCGGTGTCTTGATTATATATGTTTGTAGTTGTACATGGATTTGGAAAAGGCTTATGACAGGGTAGACAGGAAGGCACTGTGGGAGGTTTTGCAGATATACGGGATAGGAGGAAAGCTTCTAAGAGCTGTCAAGAGTTTTTATGAGAGTAAAAGGGCATATGCCAGGATTAGAAATGGAGAGAGTGAGTGGTTCGAGGTAAAGGTGGGACTTTGTCAGGGATGTGTTATATTGCCCTGGCTGTTCAACTTATACATGGATGGGGTGGTGCAAGAGGTAAATACAAGGGTAGTGGGTTAGGGATTGGAGATGTTTAAAGAAAATGGAGAAAAGTGGGAGGTGAGCTAGCTGTTGTTTGCGGACGACACTGCGCTTGTAGCAGGGTCAGAGGAGGGATTGAGGAAGTTGATGGCAGAGTTTGGGAGAGTGCGTGAAAGAAGAAAGTTGAAGATAATTATGGGTAAAAGTAAGGTGATGAGATGTACAAGGGGTGAAAGTGGCAGCAGACTGGAAGTGAGCATTAAGGGAGAGTGACTGGAGGAAGTGGATAGTTTTAGATACTTGGGTGCGAATGTGACAGGAAAGGGAGAAGGGGAAGTGGAGGTAGAATGTAGATTGAGAGAAGCGAGTAAATGCGTAGGTGGATTAAAAAGTGTAATGAGAAATAGACATTTGGGAATGGAGGCTAAGAGGAAATTGTATGAGTGATTGTGCCAACAGCACTGTATGGGGCAGAAACATGGAACATAAGAGAGGAAGAGAGAAGAAGTTTGAATGCGTTTGAGATGAGGTGTCTGAGAAGTATGATAGGGGTTACTAGGCTGGATAGTGTGAGAAATGAGGAGGTGAGGAGGAGAACAGGGGTGGAAAGGGAGTTGGGAGATAGGGTTGATGAAAGAGTATTAGGATGGTTTGGACATATGGAAAGAATGAATGAAGAAAGATTAGTAAAAGAGGTATGGAAGGCAGAAGTGGAAGGAGTGAACATGGGGCGACCAAGGATGAGATGGATGGATGGGGTGAAAGGGGCTTTGGGGAAGAGGGGAATGTCTATTGAGTAAGGACAGTAGAGGACAGAAGACAGGGGTGAATGGAGAATGGTTGTATATGGATGATGTTGTGATGAATTGGTGGGGGATGGGGGGGGGTGAGTTAATATGCATGAGAAAAAATTTGATGCAGCCCAAAGGAATTTCTACCCGTCTTCTCCTTTTCTGCATGAGGGGACGGATAGGGGGGTCGCCGATTTAACGAAGTGGCCTTGCTGTGGATGTGCTGTGTCTTGCAACACTGCCTCTGTCCCAGGGCAGTGGACAAGATGCAGGGATGACCCGTCATCCAGGAGGTGCCAAGGTAAGAGGGAGGATAGAGGGTGGAGGGGAGTGGAGTGTTTTAGGGATGGAATGGGTGGGAGTGGTTTTTATGCCTTTTTCTTTTTTGCTACCTCCCTTGTAAGGGGAAAAAAGCCTTTGGTATATATATGTATGTATGTACGTACATGAGTTACCCCTGGATTCTGTTAACTGGTTTGATCATGTTTTCTTTGTTATTAGTCAGAGTAAAAGAGAATGAGTGATACAACCTTGAGCCCCCCACTGTGGTGCCCATCAAAGGGAGTAACCTCCCCAGTAAACAGCTTAAGCTCACAGGCCTGGGTGAGGCTTGATCTGCTGACACAGTGATTACATGGCTAGGAGGCTAGTACAGCATAATAAATTTGTTTTAGGTCTGAACAAATGTTAAGCCATCTGCAGTAGCTTAATTTTATTGGATGATTTAGGTATACAATTTTTTTAATGTCCATTGCTTATTAAAATTAAAATTTATATTAAGATATGTAGTGTTAAGAATGTATAAGCCAACATTAAGTTGGTTTCTTTTTCAAATTCAATATTCAAACATCTTTCATTATCATTATTTAATATATATGGATATACTAAGGATGTATATTAATGTATAGTAATAGATTTTTTTTATTCTTAAAGGTACAGGAAGGCACATATCTGTTGTACAGTGAGAAAGGAACATTTTTTAGGATGAATGACAAGACAGAAGATTCTCGAAAGGTGCACATGAGAACTCATACTGTTGAGAAGCCATAAAAGTGCACCTTATGAGAGTCTTCATTTTCACAGCGTGGTGGCTTACAAAGCCATATGAGGACTCACACTGGAGAAAAGCCTTATAAATGTACTCTGTGTATCTGCATTTTCTCAGTCAGCTGATCTAAAGTGTCACATGAGAACTCACACAGGTGAGAAACCTCTTAAATGTAAATATTGTGAGTCTTCATTTACAAGTTCAGGTTGCATGGAAAGACATATAAGAATTCACACAGGCAAGAGACCTTATGATTGTACCCATTGTGAAGCTTCATTTTCCTCATTTAGTAGTTTGAAAAATCATATGAGAACTCTCTAAGGAAAAACCTCATAAATGTAGTTTATGTGACTCTTCATTTTCATGGGCTTGTAATTTGAAGAATCACATGAGAACTCACAGTGGTGAGAAACATATAAGAACTCACACAGGTGGGGAAACCTTATAAATTAACTGTGTGTGAGGCTTCAATCACCATGTCTCATCGTTTGAAGAGTCACATAAGAACTCACACTGGTGAGAAGCCATATAAATGTACTGTGTGTCAAGCGTCATTTTCTGAGTCTTTTCCTTTGAAGAGTCACATGAGAATTCACACTGGTGAGAAGCCTTATAAATGTCCTCTGTGTCAAGCTTCATTTACCATGTCTCATCATTTGAAGAGTCACATGAGAATTCACACTGGCGAGAAGCCTTATAAATGTTCTATGTGTCAAGCTTCATTTTCACAGTCATATCATATGAAGAGTCACATGAGAACTCACACTGGTGAGAAGCCTTATAAATGCACTATGTGTCAAGCTTCATTTTCTATGTCTGCTTCTTTGAAAAGTCACATGAGAACTCACACTGGCGAGAAGCCTTATAAATGTACTGTGTGTCAGGCTTCATTTTCCCAGTCTGGTAATTTGAAGAGTCACATGAGAACTCACACTGGCGAGAAGCCTTATAAATGTACTGTGTGTCAGACTTCATTTTCTAAGTCTTCTTCTTTGAAGAGTCACATGGCAACTCACACTGGTGAGAAGCCTTATAAATGTACTGTGTGTCAAGCTTCATTTTCTGAGTCTTCTTCTTTGAAGAGTCACATGGCAACTCACACTGGTGAGAGGCCATATAAATGTATTGTGTGTGAGGCTTCATTTACCATGTCTTCTCATTTGAAGAGTCACATGAGAACTCACACTGGTGAGAAGCCTTATAAATGTACTGTGTGTCAGGCTTCTTTTTCTGAGTCTTCATCTTTGAAGAATCACATGGCAACTCACACTGGTGAGAAGCCTTATAAATGTACTGTGTGTCAGGCTTCGTTTTCCATATCTCATCACTTGAAGAGTCACATGAGAACTCACACTGGTGAGAAGCCGTATAAATGTCCTGTGTGTCAAGCTTCTTTTTCCGTGTCTCATCATTTGAATATTCACATGAGAACTCACACTGGTGAGAAGCCTTATAAATGTACTGTGTGTCAGGCTTCATTTTCCCAGTCATCTACTTTGAAGAATCACTTGAGTCTTCACACTGGTGAGAAGCCTTATAAATGTACTGTGTGTCAGGCTTCATTTTCCGAGTCGTCTAATTTGACATGTCACATGAGAACTCACACTGGTGAGAAGCCGTATAAGTGTACTGTTTGTATGTCTTCATTTAGTCAATCTTACAATATGAAAAGGCACCTCAGAACTCACACTACCAAGAAATTAACTTAAGAATGAAGGGACTACAAGAGACCATAAAGCCAACGCTAGAGAGTTCTATGCCCTCTACCACCTTTGATCCTTATCCATAAACTATCTATTTTTTTTCTTAAAAAACAACAATTTCAGTGATCACCACATGGTTCACAAGTCTGTTCCATTCACTAAACACTGTTGGTTAACCAGTTCTTGCCTATTTCCTTCTGAAACCAAAATTTGTTGTATTGAAATCCATGACTATGAGTCCTGCCCTATTGTCTAGTATGATGTCCTAGCCTGCATCACCCTTATTAAAGGGGTACCATGTTTGCAACTTTTGTACTTATATCCAACCTATACTATTATATTTTTATCATCTTTACATCCTTGTAACTTATTCTTGATCTTCCTCCTCACTTCATCCCCCTTTTTATTTTTTATTTTACTATATTTTATTGTTTTTCCTTGTTCATTCTTTCCATGTGACCAATCTGCTCAGTAATTTTATATATAATCTGTTCAACAGTTTCCTTCCTTACCCAGATGACTTCCTTACCAACATATTTCTCTTACTTCTCTTGCACTTCAATTCATCTCCACATCCACTCCTCCATTCACTGCCACATGTGAACCCACACAATCATGGTTTTGTACATTCTTTAGCCTACATTCATCTTCAAACATTTATCTCTCATAATTCTTTTTGTTCCTTCCAGACATATACCTGTACTCCATTTACTTAAAAGTCCATTTTCTCCAGCCTTGAATTCTTCATATGCATTTAACCTGCCCTCATTATTCTTTGTACAGCTCATCAATCACTTTACTTTTGCACACATGTACTTTCAACTTTCTCCTCTTACACACCAAATATCTTGCTCACTCCTCAGAATCAACCACAGTTGTAGGTGCCTTTTCCCTCTAAGGTGGATTGCAGAGTCTTCCTTAACCCATTCAACTCCGATGACAAGATGTCTTGTCATTTGGTCAAATAAAACAAAAAATCATAATAAAAAAACAAAATGTTTGATGATCAAACAGCACCAGAAAAATATGACGTCGTCAGTCCTCCTCCTCGAGGAGGACTGATGACGTCATATTTTTCTGGTGCTGTTTGATCATCAAACATTTTGTTGTTTTATCATGATTTTTTGTTTTATTTGACCAAATGACAAGACATCTTGTCATCGGAGCTGAATGGGTTAACTCTTCAAAGGAGAAACATACAGAAAAGGGAAACTCCAATCCCCATCACTGCATCCATTTTAGTCACCTTCTATAATATACATGGGTAAGAAAACTAAAAACATCAATGGATAGAATGAGACAAATTGGAAGGTGAAAAGTCACAAGGGAAATGGAAATAAACTGTTGCTTCCCAAGTAGAACAATAGATAGATATGCTAAATTATCACCCAGTAAGCATCTTAAGCTCACAGGCCTGAGTAAGGCTTGATCCACTGACAGTAGGTTGATTTTATTGGGTGATAATTCAGGTCTACAAATTGTTTTTGTCCATTGCTTATTAAATTTAAATTTTGTATAAAGATATTTAGCATTGATACAAGTAAATGTTATCAAGAATAATGTATAGGCCTTGTATGCACATGTAGGTTTCAATGTGATAGGTTCTTGTGAAGAATTTGTATATTTTGTGAGGAAGGTGGGTGAAGAAATTTAAGTGTATATCTGACTAGATTCAGGATTAGAATTGAACCTAGATCCATTTCTTTTCTCTCCACTCTCCTCAACTTGTCACAGTGTCTTACCTTAGTATTTTCCCTTAATACTGCATGTTCTTTTATTATAAAAGAATTACTGTTGTTAGAACATATCTATAAAATCTTCAAAGCAAACTAATATGTAATTTCTACTTGATATTTATTTTCAAGTATTAGCTGAGGATATTTTCATCCAATAAAGGTATAAGGTATGTAAGTAATATTCTAAATCACCTATGACCTGCCAAATGAGCTGGTTTCTATGTTTGATGGTTTCAGCACTTGGAATCATTGTTTTTGGAAGTTATGCCATGATTATGTAATGGTGCCAAGAAACTATTGTAATAAGGAATGGATATAACATGGAGGCAGACAGACTACCAAAGAAGGAGTTGGAAGGAGTAGAGGGCAGACGACCAGTAGGGAGACCCAGGTACAGATGGATGGATGGAGTAAAGAAGGATGTGGAGAGGGTGGCATCAAGAGAGGACTGGAAAGAATTGGCAGAGGATAGAACCATCTGGAGAGGCATAGTGAAAGCAGTGAAGGGCCGTCCGGCCTGACAACCAACAGAGTAAGAGAGTAAGAATATATAACATGGACCAACATGACATTTTGTTATACAAAACAACTGGCTACCTCCAGCTGGAGGTATAAACAGGAGGACCAGGTACCAGATGGTACTTGGTCTCTGAAACAAGCACCATTTTCACACCCTTTCACATTTTCCTATGTATTTCCAATGTATACTCTTATATTTTTGTGACTTAAAGAGTAGGGTACACCAATGTTTACCCTGCTACACCTAACAGTGGCTGGTAACATTGAACCAGTCTCTTCACATGCACCTGAAGTGCACTTCACTCCCAAACATCAAACATTACACAACAACTTGACCTGCTACCAACACACTCGTAACCTGCAACCAGAAATATCCTAAACACAAACAAACATTCCCTACACATCCCAAAAATAAATATTAATGGAATTATAATCATGCAGAGCTGTTGTAATTCTTGCACAAACATGTACAGTCTGCATCTCATGAAAACTACCCTGCACTATGCCTTCTTCATCGAATGGTTCCTAATAATCAGATGGACTAATCAAAACAAATTAAAAACATTACAGAATGGAGCATTGAGATGAGCCAAAACCATCTCAATTGGACACAGGCATACAAAAACTAAAGTCCTCTCTGTAGAACACCACATGAAAATGGCAGGAACAGCATTTATGACAGGAGTTTTGCATACCTTATATACTAACTCTTTCATTGTAGGAGTAGACTAGTACCACTACCATGTTTTTATGGTCATATCTTTAGTAATGTCACTTTTTTTTTCCGCTGGGATCAAAATTCATTATATTTTCTATGGCCATAACCTACCTGTTAGACCTAACCTAACCTAACCTAATACCATTGGCTATATGTCAGCAGTGTTAAGGTCCCTTGCTTATGTATGCTTATTTCTTTTATATTCATTATTTGATATAGTTTAACTTCTCCCTATCAGGAGGCTAGGATGGTGCCCCTTACAGAGGACCTTGTAGCATGCAATTTGATGAGCTATGACCTTGGTTTTACTTTGCCTGTGGTAGGGTTTGAACCACCATTCCCTCAACGTTTGCCATGAGTAACGACATCCTAACCCACTCAGCCGAGTTTCTTTATTTTCATATTTGCTAGTATTATCTTATGCTTCTTAGTTACAGTCTTATACATTTTGACAAGTACCGTAATCTATGGTGGATGGTGATAGCACAGGTTGTGATAAATTAATTCTAATGCTAGTAGCTCTATTTCTGGCATAAAATAATACCAATAGTTATTGATATTAGCTGAGACATATGTCAACCTCTCAAAGGAGTTATTGGACAAACAATATCTCAGTGCTGCAAACACCTACAAAAGAAAGCATGCAAATTTGGAAAAAGGAAAAAACTAAAATGCTTCATTTAAATTAGGAATGCTCACTAGCTGAGCAGGCTAGAGTGTTGCTGCTTGTGACAGATGTTGGAAATGGAAGCTCTTCAAATCCTGCTTAGCAAGTGAGTTGAGTAAGGTCTCTATCAAACTCCCTGTACTAAAAATTCCTCTTTTTGTAGATGTCAAGAGGAAACAGAAGTTGACATTTTTGCTGTCAATGGAGCAGAAGGAAGAAACTAGGCTTAGGCAGAACTAGGGTAAAAGAGCCTACATTTATGGTTAATGGTAACTTTGTCATTACCATGAGCAATGTTGTTAGATATTGGTGAAAACAAGTGTATTTGCAAATTTCTAATACAAGTGATTTTTGGGGTGGTAATTACAGCTGAAAAAATTAGCCTGGGAACCTAGTTAATTACTCATTAACTGACTGTGTTATTTAAGCTCTGTGGTGGAGTCGAGTTCTGCTACACACTCAGGCTTATGGACAAAAGAGCTCCAGTCAGTTACAATACACTAGTACTCTTAATACAAAAAAAAAAAAAAAAAAAAAAATGGGTATTTACCTAGTTGTATCTTATGGGAAGGGGAGCTATGCTCGTGGTGTCCCATCTTTGTATTGCGCAGTGTCTAGTTTGCTCTTGAGTTCGTGTATAGTTTTTGCATACACTATTGTTTTATCCAGTTTGTTCCAGATATCCACTACTCTGTGTGGAAAACTGTATTTTTTTTTCAGGTCTCTTCTATAACTGTCCTTTTTGAGTTTCTTTCCATGTCCCTTTGTATTTCTCTTATCCCAATTTAGTAAGTCCTCTTAATCAAGGACTTCTGTGCCCTTCATGATTCTGTAGATGGTCAGTATGTCATCTCTTTCTCTTCTTTGCATTTTCCTGCAATTGTTATACTATTTTTTCTTAAAAGCTATCTCTTCATTTATTCTGTTTTCATTCCATTTCTTAATCTTCTGCAAAATTTCCTCACCTAAATTTTGTAAGAGGCTGGTAGACAAGTGGGTAGAGAGGTAGATAGAAGGGTAGGTGGTGAGAATTTAATTTTTATGAGTTGGGTATTTGATAAACAACAGTTTGTATGCAATGTAATTACACAATCTCACTCCCCACTTAAATGTTTACAAACTGCCACTAGGGACAAGATTTCATTGCTGTATAATGTTCATTTTTATGTTGATGTAACAGTATGTAAACTAAGTCAGTGGTGCATTGATTTTGAGATTGCTTGAGTAAGCAGTATTGCTTATGGGGCTTGTAACAGCCTCTCTGATTGGAGAAAGGGTGGAGAAAATTCAATTGGTTCACGAGAGTAAAGTCACAATCTTTTAGGTACTTAGATGTAAAAGATTATTGGACTAAAGAAATCATGACATCATTGCAAACTGACCTAGTAAACAAATTGAGGATTCCTAATGGGAGTCCCTTGATGTAACTCAGAGAACCAAGTGTATATCTTTGGTAAGAAAAAAAAGAAAAGAAAATTAAACTCCATTTAATTCCCCTCTCTTAGAATAATATTAAACTTCCTACTGATGAAAATTGTGAGTGACTATCTTAAGTAACAAGACAGTGGTGAAAAGAATGTAGAAAAAGACATACTAAAAGTGAGTTAATACACAAAGACGACACATAGAGACAATAACAGAGTCGTGAAAGGGGACCAGAGAAAGGAAGAGTGGAGAGTGAGCTAACAGTTTTCTTCAATTCTTTCAGATGTTTCCTGTATTTTGTGATTTACCTCTTTTTTCACTATTGGTGGTATCATTATTTTCGTCTTTTCATTTTCACATTTAACCTCAATTAGTTCTTTTTTAATTCATTTAGTTCATTATTTATTTCGTAATTGTTTTTCTTTAGTTCACATACCTCTATTTGCTTTGAAATAGTCTTTTCTTTAATTCACAATCTCTTTCCTTAATTCCATGAATTCTTACTCCCATGAGTTTCTATTAAAACTAATCTCCCTTTCCATGTCTATGATTCAACTCAAATTTCTTCCTTCGTACTTACCAAATCCAGGAAAAATTGTCATCATTGTTCAACCTAAGGAGCCCTCTTGGGGTTTCAAAGCCTCTATTTACATCTAGTTTTGGTATAGCACCTCCAGAGGGCTCTGTGTTTGTGTCGACATTCGACTAAACTTGTCACCATTTTCTCTTGATCTGCCTTGGTTCCCTTGCATTTTCTCTCGATAGACACTTTTAAAAACACTGCACAGAGATAATTTTGGGCAAACATAAGTGCCCCCCCCTACCACTCAATACAACCCAGGCCTCTTGTTTTCCTTGCACTATTAAGAATTTTTGTCTTATTCAGCAGCCTACGGAACTCCAGTTGACAGCTGTTGACAGCTTGGTGGTTCGTTCAGGTATGTGTGTGATACCTGGCTATTGCATATTGCACAGCCAGCACAATGAAATTAACACCCATCTGAAAAAAAAGAGTAACCATGAAACTAACAATTTGTAAGCATGCATCTTGTGTCTTCAGCTCTTCTACTGTAATGAGACTACTTTCCCAGTTCAGCTATGGCAGGTGGTCTGGAGGCTGCTACTCACACTTGGAACTGCACTAGCTGTGGTTGGACTTTGGATGAGAAACAACAAGTCTAAAAGTGGTCTTACCTGTGGAAAGAGAATAAATAAGACCTTAGGAAGACATTGCATTCTTTCATTTCTTGCTTGTAAAAGAAATGATGCATTGCAACAAATGATGAAGAAAATGTATAGTGAACATAAAGACAGCCGTGAAGCATGCAAGGGTAGAAGTCATAACTTGATAGAATATGAAGTCTTTTTCACGAAGGCTGATCTGAAGAGCAACACAAGTAGCATTCCCAATTCTGGAATGTTTTGCATTTTTGAGGTCAAGACATTTTAGGATTTATATATATATATTTTTCATATTGTATTTTCTTTATATTAGCACATTATTTTGTCTAATGTTTTATTCTAATTATGATTTTTTTTTCTCTTGTCTCTGAGACAGTGAGCCGTTTCTTTATGTGTTCCCTTATCTCTTCCAATATTGTTCAGTTCAGTCCTGCTGCTGTGTAATTCGACTAAATCCTTGCACGAAGTGATTGAACTTAGCAACAACTCCCAGATGGACACCATGAGGTGGTGAGGCAGCAGTTGGTTGTCCTTCAGTCTGCTTTGAGATATTGCTTTGCTCTTAAGCAAAGGGTGGGATAGAGAGGGGTTCAAGACATTGATATAGGATTCATAGCTGGCAAGGAAAACTTCACCCCCTGAAAATGACATGCTTGCCCCTTGAGGGTGGATTTCCATTTGGAGGTGTGGGTGCTGATGGGATGTAGAAAAACAAGTAGCAGGGAAAACATTATCCCTGAAAATAACATACTAGCCCCTTCATGATGCATTTCCATATGGACATGTGGGTGCTGATGAAATTTAGAAAAAAGATATCAAGGAAAGCCTCACCCCCTGGAAATTACATGCTAGCCCTTTGCAGATGCATTTCCATATGGAGGTGTGGGTGGTGATGGGATGTAGAAAAACAATTAGCAGGGAAAACCTCACCCTCTGGAAATTACATGATAGCCCCTTAAGGACGCATCTCTATATGGAAGCGTGGGTGTTTATGGGATCTAGAAAAACAATATACATACACATACCAAAGGCTTTTTACTCCCTTACACTGGGGGTAGCCAAAAAGAAAAAGGCATAGAAACCACTCCCACCCATTCCATCCCCTACATACTCCACTCCCCTCCCTCCCTCTCATCTTGGCACCTCCTGGATGACGGGTCATCCCTGCATCCTGTCCACTGCCCTGGGTCAGAAGCAGTGTCGCAAGACACAGCACATCCACAGCAAGGCCGCGTCATTAATTCACCAACCCCCCATGCAGAAAAGGAGATGGGGGGGAAATCCCTTTGGCCTGCATCAATTTATTTTTCATACATACTTACTCACCCCCCACCCACTCCCCCACATGCATCACAGCATCATCCATACACAGCCGTTCTCCATTCATCCCTATCTTCTGTCCTCTCCCATCCTTTCTCAACAGATATTCCTCTCTTTCGTAATGCCCCTTTTACCCCATCCATCCATCTCATCCTAGGACGCCCCCTCATGTTCACTTCCTCCACCTCTGCCTTCCACACCTTTTACTAATCCATAAAAGCCCAAAAACATCCTGACCTTTTCCTATAGCTTTCTCACATATCTTACTACAAAAATCTGATCTACACAACCCCTACCTGTCCTAAAACCACACTATTCCTCACCAATTACTCTCCTAATCCTCTCAATCAAGATCCTCCCATAAGCCTTCCCAACTACACTTAAGAAGCTGATCCCTCTGAGACTACTACACTCACATTTGTCCCCCTTTCCCTTGTAAAGTGGAACTATACAGGCACTCCTCCCTCTCTTAAACAAACATTAAATAACCTCACCAGCCAGTCCACCATCAGTGTACCTCCTTTCCTCAGACATTCTGCATGGCATCCATCCAACCCAGGTCAACTGTTCTCTCTGATGTTCATCATACAGGACCATCACCAGCAAGTACCATTACTGGTCCCAACACAAACTTATGGAAGGATTTCAAACAGTAGATATCAAGGGAAAATCAAAGACGTCTATATAATCTTCCAGCTTTACTGGGTTTAGATAAGATTACAAAATTATCCTCACCTTATACCATCACAAAGGATTACAAAGGATTACTAACATGGAAGGATCAAGGTTTATCTATTCATGTAAACAATGCTAAAGAACCTTAGATTTTTTTGTTATACAGTTAGACATATAGCCTTCAGTAAGCCGATTCGTTCCATTAATTCCTCTACAATGGCACTAGTCAGAATAACTGGAGAGTACTTCAGCAAAGCAAATGGTGTAAGCTAGAACAAAATCTGTAGCTTTGAACCCTTCTCTAGGGTGATACTCGTCTGTTGACTAAAATTATCTGGTGCATGCAAGTGTAAAATCTATAAAAGTTGTCACAAAATCAAAGGAGTTAAAAACTGGGATTCATACTATAAGCCCTTAAATATCTGACATGACTTGGAAAGAAATATCCTTTCCTTGAAACAAAATGCCACAGCATTATCCTACTGTCTATTTTTGGCTGAGGTGAAGTTTCCTCTATTAGAATAAAGACCCTACTTATGTCTATCATTCTATACTTTCACTTCACACAGTGTACTAAAAATACCAGTTATGACACTGCTATTTAGAGCTTTGACTAGTTTCAATTTTCCTTGAGCACATCATTACCATAAGAATATATGTCTCACAGAACTACTGGGTCTACATTTCAAGGGCATAGCAAATCAGAGGAAGATCTTATCCACATTTTTTTCAGAATTTTTGCAGCAATACTCACTTGCATCCACCATTTCTACTGGCATTGTGTGTCTCTTTGTGCATCTGTAGCTGAATTTCATTGAAAAACAGTCCCCCACAAACAGAACATTTATGAAACTTTTCAGCTATGTGGGAAGTCAAATGCTCTTGCAAAGCACTCAAATGAAGAAATGTGGCTTCACAAAAACTACACTTGTGTTGCCTAACACCTTTATGTGTTGTCATGTGAATCTTCAAATGATCTAAGTGAATAAATGTTTTTTCACAGAGAGAACACTTCAGAGGGCTATCCTCTGTATGAATATTCATGTGGGCCTCTAGACCACCACTGCCAGAAAACTCGGCCTTGCAAATTGTACATTTATGAGGCTTTTGACCTGTGTGAGTCTTCACATGAACCTTAAGACTATTTGACTGAGAAAATGTGCTGGTACAAAAATTACATTTGAAAGGCTTCTCACCACTGTGAGTTCTCATATGGACAGTTAAATGACTACCCTGAGCAAATGAAGCTTCACAAATTGTACATTTATGAGGCTTTTCTCCTGTGTGGGTCCTCATGTGAACATTTAAGTAATTATATTTGTGAAATGAAGCTGCACAAACAGTACACTTGTACGGTCTTTCTCCCGTGTGTGTTCTAACATGTGCGGCCAAATTATCTGACTTGGAAAATACGGCATCACAAAAAGTACATCGATACGGCTTCTCACCTGTGTGTGACCTTACGTGATTTGTCAGAGTACCTGAGTGAGAAAACGAAGCACTGCAAAGTGTGCATTTGTAAGGTTTCTCGCCTGTGTGAGTTCTCATGTGAGTCTTGAGTTGAGAGGGCCTCGAAAATAATGCACCACACACAGGACATTGATGAGACTTCTCACCTGTGTGAATCCTTATGTGGTCCTTCAACGTAGCGTACTGAGAAAACGAAGACTCGCAAAAAGTACATTGGTGTGGTTTCTCTCCCGTGTGCGTCCTTATATGAGCCTTCAGATTGACAGTGTGGGAAAATGTAGCACTGCAGAA
Source organism: Oratosquilla oratoria (assembly GCF_046742065.1). NCBI lineage: Eukaryota > Metazoa > Arthropoda > Malacostraca > Stomatopoda > Squillidae > Oratosquilla > Oratosquilla oratoria. The sequence continues at coordinate 38,969,037 of NC_134788.1, forward strand.
AGTACATTTATGAGGCTTCTCGCCTGTGTGTGTCCTAATATGGGCCTTCAGGTTGCCTGATTGAGCAAATGAAGCTTCACACAGACTACACTTATGAGGCCTTTCGTTAGTATGAGTTCTGATGTGAACATTTAACTGGCCAGGCAAAGAGAAAGATGCTTCACACAGAGAACATTTATGAGGCTTCTCTCCAGTATGGGTCATCATGTGAGTCTTCAAGTTACCCGACTGGGAAAAGGCTGCAGGGCAAAGACGACACTTGTAAGGCTTCTCCCCAGTGTGCGTACGAATGTGACTTTTTAAAACAAACGACCGAGAGAACAAAGCACTGCAATAATCACATTTGTAAGGCTTCTCACCAGTATGATGAGATCTCATGTGAAATCACCTCCAGCGGACGGAAAATTCCCTCTACATCTCCCGCCCAAACTATCCTCCGAGAAATATTAACTGATTAATAATGGCCACCTGCCCGCCCGCCCATCTCCCGGAACACGCGACTGACTGCACGCTAGCTACCTATCATTATATTGCTTCGCTACCTAAATGATCACTTTTTATTGGGTTATTTCTTTGTGATAACAATAATACTGACAGAAAATAATCAAATATGGGTACCCACCAAGAAGACAGAAAAAAAAAACCGCGCGACGATCTTACAAGAACGCCAGCCACAACAAAACGGAGACAAACTCGTTTAGTCCCCTTAGACGCTGATTGGCTGACGTATAAAGTGGGCGGAGTCATGCAAGTCGAAATCCGTCATGAACGATACATTGAGACTGAACGTAATACATCGCTCAGACGCTCACAGACCCGAACGTGACGCAACATTCTGCAAAGTCATCGCATATCTTTTATAACTCTGTGAAAGATGCCCACGCTATTTTTGTCACGTTTTGAAGAATAACAAAATAATAATAATAATAATTATTATTAGCTCTACTAGAAATGAAGTAAATATAATCAATAGTAAGGACAGAGACGAGGGCGAGTTATCGACGACAGAAAAGTTTCTAAAGACCACAGTGAACTTTCTCAAACAATTGGAAAGTCGCAGTCGGCGTTGCAGACGACTTCACTGTTCACTGTTGCACGCAAGTGGCCTAGCCAATAAAGACAGCAACTGCTAAATGAATACAAGAAATCAAATATTATAAAACTAAATTATAGCAATTAAAAATTCCCCCGAAAAATAAATAATAATAACAACAGCAGCACTACTGTTTTAATGACAAAAACATTTAGTTTGTTCACAATTTACATATTCGATATTAGACACCTGAATAAAAAAAGAAAAAAAAAATACTACAAACCTCTACGCATTTGTCCAAACCTGCATTCGCCCGCACCATATACCAACCGTGTGATTCACCTTGGTCTTTGGATCACGTGTTGGACTCGTGATCGACAGCTATTTCCCTCCTGGAAGAGAGCTCTGAGCTCATGACTGATCTATGGGTAATGCTGTGACCTTACACGCACACACACGTTCCCACGGAGTTTGAGTAACAACTCACAGCGCAGCGATACTGAAATTATTTCAGCCCTGGGCGGGATTCGAACCCGGACCTCCGTAGTGGCAGCCGGGAACTCTAACCACTGCGCTACGAGGTTTGTGTGTGTGTGTGTGTGTGTGTGTGTGTGTGTGTGTGTGTGTGTCTGACGACTATTGACTAGTTATTGTTGACAGTAGCCAACAACGGAGATACATATAATGACAAAATAAAAATGCACTTATACTTAGATTTAAAGAAAACGTATATGCCGTCAGTGCTTCAAAGAAAATGAAATTAGCTGCTATGGCTTTAGAGGATTAAATATACAACTTCCTCTCACACTTTTCATTCAAGTGAGTTTTTATGTTGGCCGTATGTTATTACGAGGTGCAACCCCAATAATAACAAAATATTATTATATCTATCTGAAGAAAATTTCTATATTTAGCTCGACCATCGCTCCACTCTCCTCCTCCTCCTCCTCCTCCTCCTCCTCCTCCTCCTCCTCCTCCTCCACCCTGGCCCACCAGACCACTATCTACATTGCTCTGCATGTGTGAATGCAAAGTTAAGATCAAGTATGATAGAAGAAGAATGGAAAATAAACAAAATGAAAAGATGGACGGGCGCGTTGCGTTCTGTACGTTATCACGCCCCTTCTCCCTCCCACCCCTCTTCCTCTCCGTCCTCCTCCTCCTCCTCCTCCTCAACCTCCTCCTCCTCCTCCTCCTCCTCCTCCTCCTTCCCTCACCTCCCTCCTTCCTTTCATTCTTCCTCCCTCCTTCTCCCTCCCTCCCTCCCACCTGCCCATCATCCTCTTCCTTCTCCTCCTCCCCTCCCTCTCGTCCCGTCTCCCCCTACCTCTCCGTCCTCCTTCCTTCCCTCCCTCCTCCTCCTCCCTCTCTTCTGCCTCTCCTTCCTCCTTTCTTATTCCTTTCCTCCCTCCCGCTAATTCTCTTCTTCCTCCTCCTCCTCTTCCTTCCTCCCGCCGCTCTTCCTCTTACCTCTATCTTTCCTCTTCTCCCCTCCTTCCTCCTCCTCTCCCTCCTCTTCGTCCCCCCTCCCGCCCCTTCTCCCCCTCCCTCCCTCGTACCTCTCTCCCCTCCCTCCCTCCCTCCCTCCCACTCCATCTCCTCCTCCCTCACTTCTTCCACTCCCTCCTCCTCCTCCTCCCTCAATTCTTCCACTCCCTCCTCCTCCTCATCATCATCATCATCATGATCATCCCTCCCCTTTCCTCCTCCTCCTTCTCTCTCCCCCTCCCAGCTCTTCCTCCTCCTCCTCCTTCCCTCCTTCCTCTCCTCCTCCCTCTCTCCCGCCCGCCCTTTCACCTCCTCCTTCCTTCCTTCCTTCCTTCCCTCCCTCCCTTCTTCTTCCTCTTCCTCCTTCCCTTCCTCCCAGACTCCTTATCCTCCTCTCTCCCCCTCCTCTTCCTTCTTCTCTCCCTTCTTTCCTCCCTCCCTCCCTCCCGCCCGCTCTTCTTCCTCCTCCCCTCCCTCTTACTCTCCTTCCTCCTCCTCCTCCTTTCCTCCCTCCATTCCTCACTCAACCCCGTCCTTATTCCTTGTCCTCCCTCCCTCCCTCCCTCCCTCCCTCCCTCCCTCCCTCCCTCCCTCCCTTCTTCTTCTTCCTCCTCCTTCTTAAATCTAAATTTGTCCAGTTTATAATTAACTAAATGTGGGGCACAAATGATTCAAACAACTTGTAAGTTTATATGTAATTGGGACTTACAAGTCGTCGATTTTGGAGTGTATGGGTGAGTCGGTGGCTGGCCTGTGTGTGTGTGTGTGTGTGTGTGTGTGTGTGTGTGTGTGTGTGTGTGTGTGTGTGTGTGTGTGTGTGTGTGTGTGTGTGTGTGTGTGTGTGTGTGTGTGTGTGTGTGTGTGTGTGTGTGTGTGTGTGTTGTATCGACGTCGTTTTAGCTCTTCCTGAACGAGTACATAAACGGATATCCTACAAAACATATACATATATATATATATATATATATATATATATATATATATATATAACATATATATAATATGTATGTATATATATATATATATATATATATGTGTGTGTGTGTGTGTGTGTGTGTGTGTGTGTGTGTGTGTGTGTGTGTGTGTGTGTGTGTGTGTGTGTGTGTGTGTGTGTGTGTGTGTGTGTGTGTGTGTGTACACATAAGAATCTAGGTGACTGAGGAATGGTTTAGTCAAGTACCTGACATAAAGAATTCACAGAAAATCGAAAGCAATCTATCAGTCATCAGATTAGATCAAATTCGCCAATATCAAATCGGCGTCGCTTGTCGGTGAATCCGCAAAAGAAACATGCACCAATAAACAAATGGATGAAATAGATAAATGAATAAAAAGCATAAATAAATGAATAAAATAAATAAATACGTCAACAAATAAATAAAATGAAAGTCACATCGTAGACACCAATACTTGTGGCAAAGCCCCTCCCTCCCCATCCTCCCTACCGCTCCCTCCCTCCCTCCCTCCCTCCCTCCCTCCCTCCCTCCCGCGACCGTTGGCTCTTCAGTGGTTAATTAATGATGTTTTTACCCCCATCTGCATATATAATATAAGCCCCGCTAAGGTAGTGTGTATCCAATTGGCACACCTCTTCCTTTTACGTTACGATTGTTGACATCGGATGGGGAAAGTCTCATCATTATATTTCTGCACATGGTAGTTTAGAAACAAAAATTGTGTATTGTTTCGGTATAAAAAAAAACACACTATAATTGTATACACAACTCTATAATAGAGAAGGAATTGTCATTATGCAGTTTTTTCAATTTCGTTTTAGGTTGTCGTAACTAAAAATGAAACGTACTATATACTACACCGAAGATGAGTTAGCACAGCTTGTAAACTAACTCTGATGAGTTTCAACGTGGTTGTGATGATACGGTGGAGACAATAAATGATGAAAGTAATCTAACCATCGTGACTGTGGATGAGGGTTCTAGCTAGAGAGAGAGAGAGAGAGAGAGAGAGAGAGAGAGAGAGAGAGAGAGAGAGAGAGAGAGAGAGAGAGAGTGCCAAGGTGGCACAGTGCTCCTCCTCGCCTCACCACCATACTATCATCATAGTATAGTTTTGGCGTCGCCAGAGACATTTATTGAATGCTCACAAGGTCCTCATCATGGGGATCTATCTGAGTGCTGTCATTACATCCTGACTGCCTTCCCCTCTCCCTCCCTCTCACTCACACACACACACACACTCCACATCCGGTTACTACCTCCTCTCCCCCCTCAGTGCATACATACAGAGAGAGGCCTACGCACCCTGCCTCCCTCCCTCCCTCCCCCTCTCCCTCTCACACTCCACTTCCGTCTCTATGTATGTAAGTGCAACTACATCATTTCATACAAAGAATATATTTTTCACATAGAAACACAATTTCATAAAAGAAAAATAATTACATGCATCATTTTTACACATTATACCTAAAAATGCATTTCCAAAATCACCCATTTTCATTTAGTCAGGACAAAGTTTTTTTTTTTTTTTTGTACAATTGAGGTTTTATAGGTTTGGTGTGAAGTGAATTGACATATGTAGGTCATTTTCATAATGTTTTTTTTTTTTTCTTTAACCAAGTTCCTTTTATAAATTATTAGGCTCAGGAACACATAATCTTAATACTTTGATTTTCTGTCAAAGATGTGTGAGCGTGTAAGGTCATAGCACTACTAATAGATTTGTTATATATGAACTCTGAGCTCTCTTCCAAGAGGGAAATAGCTGTCACTCACTAGTCCAACACGTGATCAAAGACCATGGTCAATCACACAGACACACACACGCACACACACACACACACACGAACGCACACGCACGCACACACGCACACACGTACACACACACACACACACTCTCTCTCTCTCTCTCTCTCTCTCTCTCTCTCTCTCTCTCTCTCTCTCTCTCTCTCTCTGTCACCCCCCCCCCACGCAGTCGCCGCCAAAATATACCAACGGACGCAGGTAGTGGAAACAGTTAGGCTGCGTTTCCACCGAGCGAGTCAGGGCCGATTCTCGTCAAATGCTATGAATTCGAATAGCTGGAAGAAGACTTTGTTTGCAACATTCTAGACTTCCCTAAGAACATTTCAACAATCTATCTAAGATTTGTAAAGGTTCAGCTCCTTTGATTTCACCATTCGGTTTCTCAATACGTGACGCAAAGGCAATGTGATATTTGAAGATGGAAAAAACGAAAGATTGTAACCGAAGCCGTTTCTACCTAAACGAAATCACAACGGTTGAAGAGAATCTGACGACTAAAGTGTCAATTGGATTTAAACTTACATGTTGAACAGGTAGTTTGTGCCGGACAAGCATTGACATGCATAGCGAAACGATCGCTGATTGGCTGCCGAGTGTTGCGTGACTGACATGTGACGCTCGTGTCCATATTAAAATAACTGTGTATGTGTGTATGTGTGTGTGTGTGTGTGTGTGTGTGTGTGTGTGTGTACGTGTGTGTGTGTATTTGTGTGTATGTGTGTGTGTGTGTACGTGTCTGTGTGTGTGTGTGTACGTGTCTGTGTGTGTGTGTATTTGTGTGTATGTGTGTATTTGTGTGTGTGTGTGTGTGTGTGTGTGTGTGTGTGTGTGTGTGTGTGTGTGTGTGTGTGTGTGTGTGTGTGTGTGTGTGTGTGTGTGTGTGTGTGTGTGTGTGTGTGTGTGTGTGTGTGTGTGTGTGTGTGTGTGTAAGGTCAAAGTATTACCCATAGATCAGTCATATATGAGCTCTAAGCTCTCCACCGGGAGGGAAATAGCTTTTGATTAAGAGTCCAATACGTGATGCAAGGCCATGGTGAATCTCTCACACACAAACACACGCACGCACACACACACACACATGCATATACATTATCATCATCATCATCATCATAATCATCATCATCATCGTCATCATCATCATCATCGTCGTCATCATCATCATCATTATCATCATCATCATCATCATCCATCATCATCCATCCAACATACATCCATCATCCATCCATCCATCATCATCCATATTCATCATCCTTCATCATTATCCATCATCATCCATCCATCATCCATCCATACATCATCCATCATCATCATCAATCACCATTCATCATCATCATCAACCATCATCATCAATCATCATCCATCATCCGTCATTACCATCCATCATCATCATCATCATCCGTCATCCATCATCATCCATCATGCTCATCATCATCCATCATCATCATCCGTCATCATCATCATCCATCATCATCATCATAAATCATCATCCATCATCATCCATCATCCATCATCATCATCATCATCATCCGTCATCATCCATCATCATCATCATCATCATCATCATGCATCATCATCATCATCATTATCATCCATCATCATCATCCATCATCATTTTTCGAGAGGGAGAAAGGGAAATAGCTGTCGAAGACAAGTACAACACGTAATCACTAACACACACACACACATACACACACACACACGCACGCACGCACGCACACAGACACACACACGCACACAGACACACACACACACACGCACACAGACACATACACACTCTCTCTCTCTCTCTCTCTCTCTCTCTCTCTCTCTCTCTC
>NC_134788.1:38981133-38986133 GCF_046742065.1 Oratosquilla oratoria
AAAATCTATACGTACGTAAATGTAAGTTAGGGACGCCGTTGCCAAAGTATTAGTTCACATGTAATTTTTTTTCCCAGATCGCACGTAGGCACCTTTTTGCCACACCAACGTCTTACAACGTTGAATGAAATCTTCACTACGACGAGCCTGTAGTCGTAAGTATATATATATATATATATATATATATATATATATATATATATATATATATATATACACACACATAAGAATCTAGATGACTGAGTAATGGTTTAGTCTAGTACCTGACAAAAATTTCACAGAAAATCGATAGCAATCTATCAGTCATCAGATTAGATCAAATGCGCCAATATCAAATCGGCGTCGCTTGTCTGTGAATCCGCAAAAGAAACATGCACCAATAAACAAATGAATAGAATAAATAAATGAATAAGATAAATAAATACGTCAACAAATAAATCAAATAAAAGTCACATCGTAGACACCAATACTTGTGGCAAAGTCCCCCTCCCCATCCTCCCTACCGCTCCCTCCCTTCCGCGACCGTTGGCTCTTCAATGCTTAAATAAACAATTGCTTCGATCTTTCGAAATGTACGTTTGAACTGAGAACAGTGACGTCACACACATATCATCCATCAGTACATGACAACTTAAATGACAACCAATAAATAAATGCATAAATAGATAATTGAACAACATCGGGCAACTAAAAAGTTACACAGCCGATAAAGAAATCATAAATCGGCCAAACTTAAATGTTGGTCGACTGCAACAAGTCTGACATCACAGATCAGATTAAAGGTTACAACTGCCGATCACGAGTCCAGCACGTGATCCAAGACCTGATATACTAATGAAATTACTCTTTTAATGATGAGCTGGAAATACGTACCTTTCAATTTTATTATTCTAAAAATCAAATAACCCTTAAAATTATTGTCTTCATAGTGTCGACATTTTTTTTTCTTTGTAAGAAAATGATATCCTGGAGGGGATAACGTTGTTACATACATACAGAAATCCTCTACGAGAAAAAATAAACACATTACATATATCAATAATTAAAAATAAAGTAAATAGCTTCATAATAACAATACGATAGACTAGGTTAACAAAAAACAATCAAACGACGAGTCGACTGCACAACGACGCGACATATGTATGTCAATCTAAATAGGATAATTGGAAATCATGGATATAGACTAAGTCTGAATTATACAAATTCGAGGCGAGATAGCATAAAGGGGTGAGTAGCAGACGGACGGGATCCCGCGAGCGTTGCTCCTCTCACGTTGTACACTACAATTAGGTCAAATCACACGGCTTGATGGCGCAGTGGTACCATTCGTAACCGCTAATCCAGCGGTCCCTGTTCGATTCTCGCCCAGGGCTGAAATCAAATCAGCATATCTGTACTGCGAGCCGGTACTCCAACTTCCATGAGCAGAGAGATATGTGTGTGCGTTTATGTTCACAGCATTACCTATAGATCGCTCCATATACGAATTTTGAGCTCTCTTCCGGGAGGGCAACAGTTGTCAATCACGAGTCCAACACGTGATCCTTTTGGATTACGAGTAAATATTCGTCTAGGTACGCGTGTTACACGTTTTCGATTTTGCGCGCCGTAAAAGACTAGAAATGTATTCAAACCTACGCTATTTTTCAAATTGTACGCGCATTGCTGCAGTTTCGCCTCCCCTATTTTCGAGATAAAGTCATGCAACGGCCAAAGGAACGCGTAGATTAATGCCTCAACATATATATCTATGGGAGACCTATTCAGTCGCCTAGTTAAACCTTTCTTTTATATATATATATATATACTTATATAACTATCCCACTTGTGTATATACTACCGAATGCGCTACATTGGCGGGGGTGAGTCGAGTATGAATATAAGAAATTGTTCTCAATTTGCTTCCCCCTTGATAGCCCAGTGGGTTAAGTCACTGTACATTTGTCTCCGAATATGCTTTCGTAGAGCTCCTTATTTGTCTCGAGATCGTATTTGCAGGGAATTAAAATGGAAAAAGTTAATGTGGTTAAGATGTATATGCATATATATATATATATATATATATATATATATATATATATATATATATATGTGTGTGTGTGTGTGTGTGTGTGTGTGTGTGTGTGTGTGTGTGTGTAATTCACCTTGGTCTTTGGATCACGTGTTGGACTCGTGATCGACAGCTATTTTCCTCCCGGAAGAGAGCTCTGAGCTCGAACGACCGATCTATGGGTAATGCTTTGACCTTACACGCACACACACACACCCAACTCCCCGCCCACGAGTTGGAGTAACGACTCGAAGCGCAGCGATACTGAATTTATTTTCAGCCCTGGGCAGGATTCGAACCCGGACCGCTGTAGTGACAGTTTGGGACTCTACCAACTGCACCACGGAGACATGTGTGCGCGCGCATGCAGGTAGAATTGCACTGAAAATTTTCAATATAAATATCACCTCCAGCGGACGGAAAATTCCCTCTACATTTCCGCCCAAACTGTCCTCCGAGAAATATTAACTGATTAATAATGGCCACCTGCCCGCCCGCCCATCTCCCGGAACACGCGACTGACTGCACGCTAGCTACCTATCATTATATTGCTTCGCTGCCTAAATGATCACTTTTTATTGGGTTATTTCTTTGTGATAACAATAATAATGACTGAAAATAATCAAATATGGGTACCCACCAAGACGACAGAAAAAAAAAAACAACCGCGCGACGATCTTACAAGAACGCCAGCCACAACAAAACGGAGACAAACTCGTTTAGTCCCTTTAGACGCTGATTGGCTGACGTATAAAGTGGGCGGAGTCATGCAAGTCGAAATCCGTCATGAACGATACATTGAGACTGAACGTAATACATCGCTCAGACGCTCAGTGACACAGGCAAGTAGCCGACCCGAACGTGACGCAACATTCTGCAAAGTCATCGCATATTTTTTATAACTCTGTGAAAGATGCCCACGGTATTTTTGTCACGTTTTGAAGAATAACAAAATAATAATAATAATAATAGTTATTAGCTCTACTAGAAATGAAGTAAATATAATCAATACTAAGGACAGAGACGAGGGCGAGTTATCGACGACAGAAAAATTTCTAAAGACCACAGCGTAATTTTTCAAACAATTGGAAAGTCGCAGTCGGCGTTGCAGACGACTTTATTGTTGCCACGCAACTGGCCCAGCCAAGAAAGACAGCAACTGCTAAATGAATACAAGAAATCAAATATCATAAAGCTAAATTATAGTAATAAAAAATGCCCCCGAAAAATAGATAATAACAACAACAACAATAACACTACTGTTTTAATAACAAAAATATTTAGTTCGTTCACAATTTACAATACCAAATAGTTCTGTACATATTTGATTTTAGACACCTGAATAAATAAGAAAAACAAAAACTACAAACTTCCACGCATTTGTCCAATTACCTGCATTCGCCGGCACCATATACCAACGGCATGTAGTGGAAACGGTTAGGAACCACTGTCTCAAGTGATGATGATGTTAATGATGATGATGTGAATCACACACACACATACATACACAGACACACACAAAATTATTTCAATATCGCTGCGCTTTGAGTCGTTACTCCAACTCTCGTGGGCGGGGAGTGTGCGTGTGAGGTCATAGCATTACCCATAGATCGGACATACGAGTTCTGAGCTCTCTTACTGGAGGGAAAAAGCTGTCGATCACGAGTCCAACACGTGGTCCAAAGACCAAGGTGAATCACACACACACGACTCGTGGTTAAGTGGTAGAGTTAGCGGCTGCCACTACGTCTGTCCGGGTTCGAATTCCGCCCAGGGGCGAAATAATTTCAATATCGCTGCGCTGCGGGGAGTTACTCAAACTCTGGTGGTCGGGGAGTTGGTAGGTCTGTGTGCATGTAAGGTCACTGCATTACCCATAGATTGCTCATATATGAGTCTGAGCTCTATTCCATACTTCATCATCATCATCATCATCACTATCATCATCGTCATCATCATCATCTTCATCATCATCGTCGTCGTCGTCGTCGTCCTCTTGGACTTGTGATGGACAGCTATATCCTTCTCGAAAGATGATGATGATGATGATAAGAATGATAATAATGGTTACAAAATAGAGGGATATAGCTGTCGATCACAAGTCCAACACGTCATCCAAGACCATGGTGAATCTCTCACACATCACACATACACACCCGCACACCCATACACACCACACACACACATATACACATATATTATCATCATCATCGTCGTCGTCGTGTTGGACTTGTGATCGACAGCTATATCCCTCTCGAAAGATGACGATGCTGATGACGATGATGTGAATCACACGCACACACATACACACACACACATTTATAATGCGGTTAAAGTATCAGCAGCAGCAGCAGCAGCAGCAGCAGCAGCAGCAGCAGCAGCAGCACAGCAGCAGCACCAGCATAACCAACAGCAGCAGCAGCAGCAGCAGCAGCAGCAGTAGCGGTTGTCATTGTGGGACGATAAAAAGACGGAACGAGAAAACATATGGAAATACCACCAAAGTCATCCGTTTACCACATCTGCAAAGTCGTTAACAAATCCTACTTGAATATCCACTGTGATTTTATTCAGCTGAGGGGAAACCAACCCGCTCTGCTCAGCACGAGCCCGAGGTCCTGCTCGGAGCTGAGTTCAATAATTCGGCGACAGCCAAAATGAATATGAAATTGAAGAACCAATTCAATAATTTTAATAACGAAGAAAATGAAATTGAAGAACCAATTCAATAATTTTAATAGAGAAATTATACTAATGTAAAAAAGTATATATATACACACACACACACACACACACACACACACATATATATATATATATATATATATATATATATATATATATATATATATATATATATATATATATATATATAGTTATGACAATAGACTCGTCATAGTCAAGGGCTAAAACATTTACGTGAATATAGATTTATTCTCATGTGCACCTG
>NC_134788.1:38991133-38998633 GCF_046742065.1 Oratosquilla oratoria
ATAGTTACAATTATATATATATATATATATATATATATATATATATATATATATATATATATATATATATATATTTATATGCTTTTATGCTGAAATGAATACAGTTATTGTACGTTCATGTTCCCGCCTTTACAAACGGCCATTTGAAACATTCAGACGCAGTTTCCCGCCATAGATTAATTGCCAACCAATATTCAATGCTTATATATATAAGATGACGAGTTTGTTTAATATCATTGGCTTGAATATTACTTATAGTAATATAGTAAAGAATATATGATATAAATATTTATTCTAAAACGCTTAAGTCGATGTATTTATGAAAAGGCATCATTGGAACGCATTTATTTTATGTATGTATATTTTTGTTATAATTTGTCTGTTTGATTCCCATTTATTATTAGTTATATGTAAATTTATTATTATTTACTATTTAACTGTTTCTTTTATTATTGAACAATGGCAATCATTATCTATTTTCGAGATGATCTGAGCTAGGGCTGGGCGGGATCCGAGTACTGGACCCGAATCCACCGGATCCGACAAGGCAGGAGGGACCCGAGTACCAGATGTTGGTACTCGGATCCGCTGAGACGAGTACAAACGATTACTCAAGGATCTATTTTCCCTGTGGAGCCAAAATTCGTTATAACCACTATCTATACGAAGCATTACATTTATACCATACTTGATATTATCATTAATTAGTTACAAAGTCATATGTTGCAAATGAAATTACAATACAAAATAAACTATTATTTTCGGCTAGCGATACATGGCATACAATTTCAGTATTGCCATCGGCATCTCAAATTCTTCGGAGACTGATTGGCTGATGCGCTGTGACGTCACAGCTATTAGTAACATTTCTTCCCCTTACATGTGATCCTATTTATTTCTTTTACTCTCTACATTGAAGGAATTACTGTTTGTGATATTGTGTGATATTATTTTAAATGTGAGACAAATAATTACTGTTAAGGAAATACCGTTTGTGGATATTACTGCCTGTGATATGAAAAAAATATATACTTTACTTTATTTGTTATTAATTTGACACAAAAAATACTATTTCCAAGGAACAATTTCCTGTACTATTTTTCCTGAAACAAAAAAAGCATACATTGCTGGTATACATGTATGCTGTATATTATATAGCTGTCAGTGAACAAATAAAACCAAAGGTCCTTAAAAAGTGTTTCAATTATACCACAAGGTTCACCCTAAATATGTTTTGTAACGTGCACCGTGTACAATCTTTTTTCGGTAGAGTATCACTGAACCGTAATATAACTAATGCAAACTTTTTTGTACAGCAGTAAATATGTAACAAATATAAATCTGTGTGCATAACTGACGTATTATAGTGGACAAAATACTTCAGCAGTCAGAGATAATTCAGCAGTCAGATAGAGATTCCTTGGTGCTTGAGTGGGATTCGCCTAGTTGGTGTGGACTCGAGTAGATGTAGCTGTGGCGATTACCAATGCCAGGCGAATACCGCGCGACTGGGATCCGACAGAGGATGTCAGTCGGATCCCGCTCCCAAACGAATCCGTGGACTCGCGCTGCCAGTTCTCCGTGCTGAAGGAAGTACTCGGATCCGGATCCGAATCCCGCGGATCCGCCTGGCCAAGTACTCGGATCCGCGAATACTTAAGAACTCGGATCCCGCCCAGCCCTAATCTGAGCATAAACGATGAGTTGTAATTTTTCGGGAGATAAACATATCTGCGTATATGTAGATATCTACATTGTATTTATTACATAGAAATTCAAGAAAGTATTTGCTTTAGTTTCTTCTGATGTATGGGTAATTTATGGATAATGTATTTACATACATACCAAGTCGAGGATTTCAAAACGCTATGACGTCAGACGCCGTCCGGCTCAGTTGAAGATTGGAAGTGAAAGAAAAAGGACACGCTGGGAACGTTGTGAGTGTATTGGACATGTATATATATCAATGTACATTGATAAAATTGCAATAATGTATATATGTTTACGTACCTAGGAAATATTAGACCATATAGATGTTATAATTATATTGAAATAGTAGGAGATTTAGGAGATGTCGATAGATTCATTTTTAGGTCGGAGTCGCATGGATTTGATCTGCCGGGAGATGTATTACACTTCACCAGAAGACCTAACAGACTAAGTTTTTTCCATATGTTGTGAAATAATGTGATATATATTAAAATATTGCATGTGATATGATTGATATATGATATATTGCATAGTATGAAAAAATGAAGTATATTGTGAAATAACGTGGTATATTGAAGTATTACAAACCGACTACTCTGACATATTTCCACTTCCTCCATTTATTCTTCAATTTGAATTGCAGGTTCATCAATGATCATGCAGGTTCATCACCACCACCAAATCATCCATTCACCCAGCTCTACGAGACATTCGCATCATTTCATTGGACTGTAACTGTAAGTAACTGTAATTCTAGTTCGTGTGAATGTGTTCCAAAGAGGCTTTCAGTGATTTTTTTTTTAATTATGCCCTATTTATCGAGTGTTTTTTTTTTATATAAAGTGTGAGAGTGCATGACCAAGGTGGCATTTGCGATTTTTCACTATGCCTTATTTCATATGTATGTATGTGTATATGCATATGTATGTGTATATGCATACGTATATATGTGTATATGCATACGTATGTATGTGTATATGCATACGTATGTATGTGTATATGCATACGTCATACACATACATACCGTAAGCAATATACACATACATACATATGCATATACACATACGATATGCATATACACATACATGTGCATATACACACATACATACCATATGAAATAAGGCATAGTGAAAAATCGCAAATGCCACCTTGGTCATGCACTCTCACACTTTTATATAAATAAAAAAAAAACACTCGATCAATAGGGCAATAATTAAAAAAAAAAATCACTGAAAGCCTCTTTGGAACACATTTCACACGAGCTAGAATTAGTTACTTACAGTTACAGTCCAATGAAAATGCTGCGAATGTCCTCGTAGAGCTGGGGTGAATTGATGATTTTGGTGGTGGTGATGAACCTGCTTGATCATTGATGAACCAGCAATTTCAAATTGAAGAATAAATGGAGGAATTGGAAATATGTCAGAGTAGCGGCGGTTTTGTAATACTTCAATATACCAACGTTAGTTCCACAATATACTTCATTTTTTTCATACTATGCAATATATCATATATCAATCACATCACATGCAAAATTTTAATATATATCACATTATTTCACAACATATGGAAAAAACTTAGTCAGTTAGCGGTCCTTCAGGTGAAGTGTCAAATACATCTCCCGGCAGATCAAATCCATGCGACTCCCGACCTAAAAATGAATCTATCGACATCTCCTAAATCTTCTACTATTTCAATATAATTATAACATCTATATGGTCTAAATGATTTCCTAGGTACGTAAACATATATACATTATTGCAATTTTATCAATGTACATTGATAAATATACATACCTATACACTCATACAACGATCCCAGCGATGCTCCCTTTTTCTTTCACTTCCAATCATCAACTGAGCCGGACGGCGTCTGACGTCATAAGCGTTTTGAAAACTCCTCGACTTAGGTAAGTATGTACAAACATTATCCATAAATTACCCATACATCAGAAGAAACTAAAGCAAATACTTTCTTGAATTTCAATGTAAAAAATACAATGTAGATATCTACATATACGCAGATATGTTTATCTCCCGAAAAAATTACAACTCATCGTATATGCTTCAGACATTAGGGCTGGGCGGGATCCGAGTTTCTTAAGTATTCGCGGATCCGAGTACTTGGCCAGGCGGATCCGCGGGATTCGGAACCGGATCCGAGTACTTCCTTCAGCACGAGAGAACTGGCAGCGCGAGTCCACGGATTCGTTTGGGCAGCGGGATCCGACTGACATCCTCTGTCGGATCCCAGTCGCGCGGTATTCGCCTGGCATTGGTAATCGCCACAGCTACATCGACTCGAGTCCACACCAACTAGGCGATCCCACTCAAGCCACAAGGAATCTCTATCTGACTGCTGAAATTATCTCACTGACTGCTGAATGTATTTTGACCACTATAATATCGTCAGTTATGCACACAGATTTATATTTGTTACATATTTACTGCTGTACAAAAAAGTTTGCATTAGTTCTATTACGGTTTCAGTTGATACTCTACCGAAAAAAGATTGTACACGGTGCACGTTACAAAACATATTTAGGGGTGAACCTTGTGGTGATAAATTGAAACACTTTTTTAAGGACCTTTGGTTTTATTTGTTCACTGACAGCTATATAATATACAGCATACATGTATAGACCAGCAATGAATGCCTTTTTTTGTTTCAGGAAAAATAGTAACAGGAAATTGTTCCTTGGAAATAGTATTTTTTGTGTCCAAATTAATAACAAATAAAGTAAAAGTTAATATATTTTTGTTCATATCACCAGGCAGTAATATCCACAAACGGTATTTTCCTTAACAGTAATTATTTGTCTAACTTTAAAATAAAATCACACAATATCGCAAACAGTAATTCCTTTCACTGTAAGCAGAGTAAAAGAAATAAATAGGATCACATTTAAGCGGGAAAGAAATGTGTACTATATTAGCTGCTGACGTCACAGCGCATCAGCCAATCAGTCTCCGAAGAAAGTTGAGATGAACCGATTGCTAATAACTGAAATTGTTATGCCATGTGATGCGCTAGCCTGAAAATACAATAGTTTATTTTTGTATGTGTAATTTCATTTGCAACATATGACTTTGTAACTTATTAATGATAATACATCCAAGTATGGTATAAATGTAATGCTTTCGTATAGATAGTGGGTTAATAACGAATTTATGCTCCACAGGGAGAAATAAGATCCTTGAGTAATCGTTTGTACTCGTCTCAGCGGATCCGAGTACCAACATCTGGTAGTACTCGGGTCCCTCCTGCCTTGTCGGATCCGGTGGATTCGGGTCCAGTACTCGGATCCCCCCCAGCCCAAGCTCAGATCATCTCGAAAATAGATAATGATTGCCATTGTTCAATAATAAAAGAAACAGTTAAATAGTAAATAATAATAAATTTACATATCACTAATAATAAATAGGGAATCCAAACAGACAAATTATAACAAAAACTATAACATACATAAAATAAATGCGTTCCCATGATGCCTTTTCATAAATACTTCGACTTAAGCGTTTAAGATAAAATATTTATATCATATATTACTATACTATATTACTATAAGTAATATTCAAGCCAATGAATAATTAAACAACCACGTCATCTGTATATATATAATTGCATTGAAATAGGTGGTTGGCAATTAATCTATGGCGGGAAACTGCGTCGTGAATTTTTCTACAAATGGCCGTTTGTAAAGGCGGGAACATGAACGAACAATAACTGTAATTCAATTCAGCATAAAAGCATATAAATATAGTATATAGATATATAATATATTATATATATATCTATATATATATAATATATATATATATAAATAAATAGAATATGTTATCTATCTACAATGATAAAAAATGCGAAAACTTACTCTCGCATCATATTGCCATAAAAACGAAAATATAAAAAAATTCGTTCAAAAATCGAAATCATTGATATGCTTTCGCTCAGATAAGTTTTCAAATGTATATGCGTACATATCAATTGTGCATGTGTGTGTGTGTGTGTGTGTGTGTGTGTGTGTGTTATGTACCATGGTTCTTCGATCACAGTATTGGAGCTTTTTTTATTTTAATTATTCAATACGCAATAGCGTCCTTCAGATGGGGGGAGGTTTTCATCATGAATGTAGGAGAAGGCACACCTGGAATGGAGAAGCATTACACCCTTACACATACAGTTATATAATACAACACAACACATACACTAACATGAGTTTTCATGTAACATAATATAGGAAACTGGGTATTGTACATTAATGACAAAAGGGCAATAAGACTGAAGGTGTCACGTGGAGGAGTTCGGAGTGCGTGTGTTTCCCAAAACCGTTAGTTGGAGTTTGTGCGTGTGCTTGTGCAGTGTGCCTTGTGCGTGCGTTTGTGATGTGTGTGTGTGTGGTTGAGCAGAGAGAGAGAAGAGAGAGAGATTCACCATGGTCTCCGGATGACGATATTGGACTCGTGATCGACAGCTATTTCACGCTCCCGGTAGGAGAGCTCATATATGACCAATCTATGGGTAATACTGTGAGCCACTCACACGCACGCACGCGCGCGAGCACACATACACACAAAGAACTATGAATATGATGATGATCCTGCTGCTGCTGCTAGCTGCCGCCACTGCTGATGACGACGACGACGACGATGATGATGATGATGCTACTGCTGCATGCTGCTAGCTTGATGATGATGATGGATGTGACGACGACGATGAATTTTTTATTCTTTTGTTTTGTAAATTCTACGCAAGAGAGCGATCATATAGTCGGGGGGAGGATTTTCTATGATGAATGATGATGATGCTAATGAAGATGACGAGTCAATCGTTCAGATACTCATCAACCGTTGTCTGAGTTACGTTTGGATAGAAAACAACTTTCGGTAACAATAATTCGGACTGCGGTTAATAATTTGCGTGTTCCTGTGTGTGTGAGTGTGCGTGTGCGTGTGATGTGCGTGCGTGAGTGCGTGCGTTGTGTGTGTTGTGTGCGTGTGTGTCCCTGATTCGCTAGAAAAATAAAAAACAATATCGTACGCAATCTTACTTCGAAGGGTTAAATCGTGGACGAATGTCTTTGGCCCGCTAAATTAATACTTTGTTTAGTATCAAACAAATTATCCTTTTAATTATTATTGTTTTTTATTTCACTCCGTTCCACCATGTACTTTCCAACCGGTTGTCAGTTACCTCTGCGTTCGTGTGATTTCAAAAGACGTGGATCGATATCCGTTTTACCTTGGAAGATTTTGCCTTTCTCAATATAAATCATACGTTCTTTATGTGAAAATTCAATTAATCAATTGGATATAATGACGCACTTTATTGGTTTACATCAATTAGGCTTCACCCAAGATATCATAAATTTAAGAATTGACACGAAACGGCTTCATGCTGTGGGAAAGTTCCTATGTAAATAAATTTTTCATATATATCTATATTATGAATGTTTGCTTATACAAAGTTTAATCAGCATTATTATGAATATTCTGCCTTAAGTTATTTTTCAAAATGCATTCCCATTCCGATATTAGAACCTCCAAACCTTACAGGGATCTATTGGAAGAGAACAAAACAGTTAACTCTAAATTTTGTGTGTAATTATTTTGGCTGCTGTCGCCAAATTATTAAAACTCAGCTCCGAGCAGGACCTCGGCCACCAGTGATGGCAACATGATGTAATGGATGTTCTGTGTGTATGAGTGTGCAATGTACTGCGCGTGGTGTGGTAGTGTGTGTGTGTGATTCACCATGGTCTTGTGATGCACGTGTTGGACTAGTGAGTGA